>NC_058081.1:302319123-302638816 GCF_014858855.1 Bufo gargarizans
CAGCAGCATGAGAAGACCACAGAGTGGCAAGGGGACATAGTGTGGAGATGGCAGCCACATGAAGAAACCACAGAGTGGCAAGGTGACATAGGTGGGTGCAAGAAGGAGCACTTGGCATCAGATGTGTGGCATCAGGCAGGTTGCAGCTTCAGACTAGTAGCTGAGGCAGGTAGCCAGAAGAAACTGGTCTCATTTGTCAAATTGTTGGTGTGGCACCATGGAAGAACTAGTCTGATGCATCAGGCATTGGTGTGTAGAAATCCTGGCTGATCCACGCCTGATGCATCTTGATGCAGTGTCCCACTATGTGCTATATGTAAGGACTGTAGACTGTTGCTAAATGTCATATCAAATGTATTGTGCTTTCATGCTGAAATTAATTTACCAGACTGGCAGTGTCATTTACCTATATTCGCCCCCACGTAATGCTGGCACCACTAATATATACAGTATAGCGCAGGGGGGGGTCAAGTCAGTGTGTGTGAATTGCAGACCAGCTTTTTGCATGTCTCCACAGGTGTTTTTGCCCATTCATCTTTAGCAATGAGCTCCAAATATTTCTGGTTAGAGGGTCTTCTTGCCATCACCCTGATCTTTAGCTCCCTCCACAGATTCTCAATAGGATTCAAGTCTGGACTCTGGCTGGGCCACTCCAAAACATTAATGTTGTTGTCTGCTAACCATTTCTTCACCACTTTTGCTGTGTGTTTTGGGTCATTGTCATGCTGAAATGTCCACTGGTGCCCAAGGCCAAGTTTCTCTGCAGACTGCCTGATGTTGTCGTTGAGAACCCTCATGTATTGCTCTTTTTTCATGATGCCGTTTACTGTGATTAGGTTCCCTGGTCCATTGGCTGAAAAACACCCCCAAAGCATTAGGTTCCCACCACCATGTTTGACAGTGGGGGTGGTGTTCTTTGGGTTGACGGCTTCTCCTTTTTTACGCCAAATGAAGGAAATATCATTGTAACCAAACAATTCAATTTTTGTTTCATCTGACCATAACACAGAAGACCAGAAGTCTTCTTCTTTGTGCCGATGAGCTTTTGCAAAGGCCAAGCAAGCTTTTGTGTGCCTTATTAGTGTTGAGCGCAAATATTCGAATAACATTTCTTTTTTCAACTTCGGGAATTTGCGAATATTTTGAATATAGTGCTATATATTCGCTATATTGAATATTCGTGAATTTTAACCATCTGGAAATATGATCCCTCAAATATCATTCAGTATTCCGGTCAAAGTCCCCGACCATTACATACATCCCCCATATCATTTGCATGGGATTCAAGATTATATATATATATATATATATATATATATATACATACATATAAAATATTCTAAAAAAAGAAGTTATAGCAATATAGCGAATATTCATAAAATACACATATAGACTGCAATTTAGCTAATATAGTGCTATAGTATTTATTTTTAATAGGGTGAATTTTTTCAAAAGCAGTTCAGAAAGAAACAAAAAAATTAGACAATAAATAAAAAGATTATAGCACTACATTAGTGAAATTGCAGTCTATATGTGTGTTTTATGAATATTTGCTATATTACTATAACTTCGGTAAATATTCCTAAAATACACATATCATTAGCAATCCAATAGGAAAGTTGCCTTATACAGTTAAAAATGGCAATACGCAAATAATTAAATTGCATGTTAATCGCGATAAATAGAATAATGATGAATATCCGATTTAGACGAATATAAGAGGAATATTCATTCGAATATTTGCAAAATATCTCAAAATCGAATATGGCACCTCCCGCTTGGTCTGCATCCGTGGAACCCAGCAGCGTGCAGTGTCCGTTGGATTGTCTGCCTTGAGACATTGCCACCAGCAGAGCCCAGATTCACCAGGATGGCCTTGGTGGTGATCCTTGGATTCTTTTTCACCTCTCTAACTATCCTCCTGGCCAGCACAGGTGTCACTTTTGGCTTCCGACCACGTCCTCTGAGATTTTCCACAGTGCGGAACCTCTTGTATTTTTTGCTCAAATAAAAGCTGAGAATTTTTTTTTTCTTTTTCCACAATAAAGCCTCTTGTACATTGTCTTATTATCCTGTCAAAAAATTACTTGCTGGTTGAATAAAAGTAACTTTCAGTTAGAATTTGCCAGGGGTATGAATAATTATGGGCAGCACTGTAAGTACAGTGCTTAATGCTGAATACAATTTTTTTTCCCACCAAAATAAGCCACAAAAGATTTTATGACATAAGTGCAGTGCTTAATATTGAATACAATTTTTTTCCCACCAAAATAAGTCACAAAAGATTTTACCACATAACTGCAGCATTGAACGCTGAATGAACCAAAATAGTTCACAAAAGATTTTAACGCATATAAGTACAGCTCTGAACGCTGAATAAAATATTATTTTTCCACCAAAATACTTCAATAAAGATTTGACCACATTTAACAGAGCACAGAGTTGGAAAGGGTCTTTGGATTCCCCCCGCACTATACAAACGTCTCAGAAATGAACCACTGCTCCCGAAAACAGCTCCTGGGAAGGTCATGGAGCGTCCCGGTCATCCAGAATCTATTCGCTCTGCTCAAGGATTATTTTGAAAGTGTGTCGAAGCCCCACGCTGCAGATTTATCATGGAGACATGATTGAGATTTAACCATATATAACTGCAGCGCTGACCGGTGAAAAAATCTATTTTTTGGACCGAAATACTTCAATAAAGACTTTACCACATATAACCACCGCACTGACTGACTGCTACCGCCGCTACTTCCGTGAACCCCTGCTACTTAACGGGTAGGTAGGCTGCTGCAAATTAGGTGCTCTACTCCGGGGAACGTTTGGCTCCAGACCTCCCACTGTTGCCATCCTGCTGAATCCCAGCCATGCTTTCAACACATACTGTATAACCGCCAACGTGAACTGAGAATGTATTTTTCTGTTTGTACTCAAATAGGCACTAAACGCTTTCAACACATCTAACCGCTGCCGACGTAAACTGAGTAGGCATTTTTCTGTTTGTACTGAAATAGGCCACTAAACGCTTTCAATAAATCTAACCGCCGCCGACATGAACTGAGAATGCATTTTTCTGTTTGTACTGAAATAGGCCACTAAACGATTTCAACACATATAACCACCGCCAACGTGAATTAAGAATGTATTTTTCTTTTTGTACTGAAATACAAAATAACACATATAACCGCAACACTGACTGACTGCTACAGCCGCTACTTCCGTGAACCTCTGCACCACTACAACAGTGCAGTGCGTATATATGTTTCTCTTTTTAATTAAATATGCCCCTATACGCTTTCACCAGAAATAACTGCAGAAGAGACCTGACAATATATATTTCTTGTTGGAATAAAATAGGCAACTATACGCTTTAACCAGAAAACAATTAAATAGTGCAGTTACTGAAATACGCCCCTATACACTTTCACCAGAAATAACTGCAACAGTACAGTGCGTATATATTTTTCTTATTGGACTGAAATACACCCCTATATGCTTTAACCAGAAATAACTGCAACAGTGAAGTGTGTATATATTTTTCTTTTTATAATGAAATACACCCCTATCCGCTTTCACCAAAAATAACTGCAAAAGTGACCTGAGAATATACATTTCTTGTTGGAATGAAATAGGTCACTATACGCTTTAACCAGAAAACAATGAAAATGTGCAGTGCGTATATATTTTTCTTATTTTACGGAAATATGCCCCTATACGCTTTCACCAGAAATAACTGCAACAGTGCAGTGCGTATATATTTTTCTTTGTTACTGAAATACTCCCCTATACGCTCTCAACAGAAATATAGTCAAGTCCATAAATATTGGGACATCAACACAATTATTATATTTTTGGCTCTATACACCACCACAATGTATTTGGAATGAAACAAACAAGATGTGCTTTAACTGCAGACCGTCAGCTTTAATTTGAGGGTATTTACATTCAAATCAGGTGAACTGTGTTGGAATTACAACAGTTTGCATATGTGCCTCCCACTTGTTAAGGGACCAGAAGTAATGAGACAATTGGCTTCTCAGCTGTGCCATGGCCAGGTGTGTGTTATTCGCTTATTATCCCAATTACAATGAGCAGATAAAAGGTCCAGAGTTCATTTAAAGTGTGCTATTTGCATTTGGAATCTGTTGCTGTCTACTCTCAAGATGATATCCAAAGAGCTGTCACTATCAGTCAAGCATGCCCTCATTAGACTGAAAAAACAAAACAAACCCATCAGAAAGATAGCAAAAACATTAGGCGTGGCCAAAACAACTGTTTGGAACATTATTAAAAAGAAGGAACGCACCGGTGAGCTCAGCAACACCAAAAGACCTGGAAGACCACGTGAAATAACTGTGGTGGATGACTGAAGAATTATCCCTGGTGAAGAAAACACCCTTCACAACAGTTGGCCAGATTAAGAACCCTCCAGGAGGTAGGTGTATGTGTGTCAAAGTAAACAAACAAGAGAAGACGTCACATGAGTGAATACAGAGGGTTCACCACAAGATGTAAACCATTGGTGAGCCTCAAAAACAGGAAGACCAGGTTAGAGTAAACAACATCTAAAAAAGCCTTCACAGTTCTGGAACAACATCCTATGGACAGATGAGACCAAGATCAACTTGTACCAGAGTGATGGGAAGAGAAGAGTATGGAGAAGGAAAGGAACTGCTCATGATCCTAAGCATACCACCTCATCAGTGAAGCATGGTGGTGGTAGTGTCATCGCGTGGGCATGTATGGCTGCCAATGGAACTGGTTATCTTGTATTTATTGATGATGTGACTGCTGGCAAAAGCAGTAAGATGAATTCTGAAGTGTTTCGTGCAATATTATCTGCTCATATTCAACAAAATGATTCAGAACAACAGAATGCTGCAGATGGACAATGACCCAAAGCATACTGCAAAAGTATCCAAAGAGTTTTTTAAGGGAAAGAAGTGGAATGTTATGCAATGACCAAGTCAATCACCTGATCTGAATCCGATTGAGCATGCATTTCACTTGCTGAAGACAAAACTGAAGGGAAAATGACCCAAGAACAAGCCGGAACTTAAGACAGTTGCAGTAGAGGCCTGGCAGAGCATCACCAGGGATGAAACACAGCGTCTGGTGAGATCTATGCGTTCCAGACTTCAGGCTGTAATTGACGGCAAAAGATTTGCGACCAAGTATTAAAAAGTGAAAGTTTGATTTATGATTATTATGTCCCATTACTTTTGGTCCCTTAATAAGTGGGAGGCACATATGCAAACTGTTGTAATTCCTACACCGTTCACCTGATTTGGATGTAAATACCCTCAAATTAAAGCTGACACAGTCTGCAGTTAAAGCACATCTTGTTTGTTTCATTTCAAATCCATTGTGGTGGTGTATAGAGCCTAAAATCTTAGAATTGTGTCGATGTCCCAATATTTAGGACATGACTGAAACTGCAGAAGTGAAATACTTATACATTTTGGTTGTAGTACTGAATTACATACTAAGACATAAGCCTCTAAAGGCTTTTCAACATAAGACTTGCAGCCCAATAACAAAAAGCTTGAATGACAGAGCTGTCTAATGACTATTCGGATACCCAAATAATCGTTCCCTGCACTTCTAAATCACTTTCCTATAAATGTCCCTAGCGCCTTCACACGTCTTTCCCTGCGCTCTGAACACTGGAAAATGGCAGAATCTAAAATGGCTGCCGTATTTATAGGGCTGTGACATCACAGTGGTGACTGGCTGCTGATTGACTGTCCTCAGTTCTCACACATGTAGCTGCCATTTTAGGAAAAATGTTATTTGTTACCACGAAGCGTGAGGAAATTAGCATTTGTTGCAAATCAAAGTTTTTCTGAAATTCTAAACAAATTCCACTTTGTCAGCTTCAATTCTCTCATCTCTACTGGACAGTTGTATTTTCCCAAAGAATCCAGTGATGCCACCTTATTTGCTGCAATAGATCGCTGGTACCTACAGTATAATTGTGTTTGAACGGCCATTACTTATTTTAATCCTGCAGATCTTTTACACTGCTGTGGTTTTGCATGCCTGCCTTGTGGAGAAAAAACGCCATACAGGAGTTGCTCACACAGAGCTACAGGCAGTCAAGCAGGGGTTAGCTCTGGCCCATTTTGGGCCTAACTCACCCAGAGCATCATTGGCATCACCAGTTACCGAAGCAGATATTGCTCTGGCTGTTTGTTAGGAGGTAATTGGTCTCTGCTCTTTTATGCTGTCGGCATCACTCTACTCCACTGATGTTGCTTCGTCCTCAACATCCTGATCTGTCTCCCAGGTCCTGTCTGCACTCTTCTTGATGCTTTTATCAGACTGTGAGATATCATGATGGGCTCCTGGGCCCCCTCCCCGGATCCGCCCTGATTGCCACTGTTATAGCTCCCACCACCAATGATGTGGCTATAGGTGCCACTTTTACCACCACCATCAACATAGGAACACATGGGGTCCCCAGCCTCCTCCCCAACCTCTACCTCAGGGCAGCTCAAATGGTGAGGGCTCTCACACAAGTCATGAACAGGAATACTCTCTTGACTATCTGCTGTATGGTGTGGTGGGGTTTTCTTGCCACTTCTTAGGAAAAAGGAAGGTGCCCCTCTAGGAATGGGCAGTGAAGACTGAAAGGCCTCCACTGAAAACATTATTTGGGTATGCAAGGAGGAGGAAATGGAGGAACACTGTTACCCTTGGATCCACGGCATGTTGTTGTACTCTGAAGTCACCTCCACACCACCCTGTTGCGACTAAGAGGAGGAGTGAGCCATCCAATCCACAATCTCATCCTCTTTCTCCTCTATAATGTTGCACCATTCTGAAGCCAGTAGGGATAACTGCGCCTACTATTACTACTGTTTCTGGCAGGATCATTGGTACTGCTACTACCCACATTCTGGCTCTATATCTTTTGCTTGGAACCCTTCCATAGATGGACATTTTTGTGCCTCTCAGATAATGTTGCACTCTACCCATGTATATATGCTAGTTAATTTAATTGAACCCCACCAAAAATTTAAATTGCAACCATGTGGAATCTGAATATATGTATACGAATGATTGAGGCCTGACCATTAATATTGCGTTAACACTCCCAGGTACATTAAAAGCACACCCCATCCCCCAAAAAAATAAAAAATAAACTGCAGCCGTGTGGAGAACTAAATTAATGTTAACAGATGATTAAGGGCCAGGCCTAATGCTCAAATTAACGTTAAAACTCACAGGTAGATTGCGGTTACACCTTAGTTATTTCTGCAGTAATCATGTATATATGCTGCTTAATTAAATTGAATAAGTCTCCCAAAAATATATTATTCCTTTCTAACCATGTGGAAACTGAATATTAGTGATGAGCGGGAGGAGCCATACTTGATTTTGCGATATGTCGCGAATATTCTATTGAATATTCGTCAAAATCGAATATTCGTCATTATTCTATTTATTGCGAATAATATGCAATTTAATTATTTGCGTATTGTGATTATTCTTTTTACTTTATAAGGCAACTTTCCTATTGGTTGGCTAAGGCTATTGGCTAATATGTGTATTTTATGAATATTCGCTATATTGCTATATATTCTTGTTTTAGAATATGACGAATATTCTAAAAAACAAAGTTATAGCAATATAGTGAATATTTGTCAAATACACAAATAGACTGTAATTTAGCTAATATAGTGCTATAATCTTTTTTTAAAGTCTAATTTTTTTTGTCTCTTTTGAACTTCAGATTTGGAAAAAATGTACACTATTAAAAAATATATAATAGCACTATATTAGCTAAATTGCAGTCTATATGTGTATTTTACGAATATTTGCTGTGTTGTGATAACTGATTTTTTTAGAATATGACAAATATTCTAAAAAATGAAGTTATAGCAAAATAGTGAATATTCGTAAAATACACAAATAGACTATAATTTAGCTAATATAGTGCTATAATCTTTTTTTTATAGTCTAATTTTTTTGTCTCTTCTGAACTTCAGATTTGGAAAAAATTTACACTATTAAAAAAAAAAAATAGCACTATATTAGCTAAATTGCAGCCTATATGTGTAGTTTACGCATATTTGCTATATTGCTATAACTTTGTTTTTTAGAATATGACGAATATTCTAAAAAAACAAAGTTATAGCAATATTGCGAATTTATTCGTTATTTAGAATATTCATATTTTTTTTCTATCTGTACTGTTATTCCACTTTGGCATACTCCTCCCCAACAAGCGTACCTGTCACCATGGGAACACCTGTGGGTTAGAATATACCATCGGATCTGAGTTTTCACGATCTCAGGGAAAACTCAGATCCGATGGTATCTTCTAACCCACAGGCATTCCCATGGTGACGGGAATGCTGGTCGGGGAGGAGTATGCGAACAACTGTGCAGATTGGAAAAGAAAAAAGGCGAATATTCTAAATAACAAATATATTCCCTATATTGCTATATATTAGTTTTATAGAGTATTTGTCATATTTTTTCCATATGAAAACATGATTCCTTCCTGCTTAAGTTGCTTGTGGGCCAATAACTTATTGACGCACAAGAAAGAAGCAGGGAGGAATC
Source organism: Bufo gargarizans (assembly GCF_014858855.1). NCBI lineage: Eukaryota > Metazoa > Chordata > Amphibia > Anura > Bufonidae > Bufo > Bufo gargarizans. The sequence goes on from NC_058081.1 coordinate 302,327,698, forward strand.
ATGTTTTCATATGTTAAAAAATGGCGAATATTCAATATAGCGAATATATAGCACTATATTCGAAATATTCGCCAATTAGCGAAGTTGCGATATTTGCGATTAATATTAGCTATTCGAATATTTGCGCTCAACACTACTAAATATACGTAAACAGATCACTGAGGCCTGACCCTTAATATTGTGCTAACACTCCCAAGTAAATTGTTACCTTAGCCTGTCAACTGGTGTACTGATCCCCTTTATGCAGGTTTAATTAAATTCAAAAAGTCCAAAGAAATATAAATTACAACAGTGTGGAAACTGAATAAATGGAAACAGACAAGTTAGGCTTAAAACTCAATTTTATTTTGTTTAGTTTGGAAGAGTTTTCTTTATTTTCATGACTATGAAAATTCTAGATTCACACTGAAGGCATCAAAACTATGAATTAACACATATGGAATTATATACACAACAAAAAAGTGTGAAACAACTGAAAATGTCATATTCTAGGTTCTTCAAAGTAGCCACTTTTTGCTTTGATTACTGCTTTGCACACTCTTGGCATTCTCTTGATGAGCTTCAAGAGGTAGTCACCTGAAATGGTTTTCACTTCACTGTTGTGCCCTGTCAGGTTTAACCCCTTAAGGACACAGCCTTTTTACACCTTAGGACCAGGCCATTTTTTGCAAATCTGACCAGAGTCACTTTAAGTGCTGATAACTTTAAAACGCTTTGACTTATCCAGGCCGTTCTGAGATTGTTTTTTTGTCACATATTGTACTTCATGACACTGGTAAAATGAAGTAAAAAAAAATATTTTTTTTGCACCAAAAAATACCTAATTTAACAAAAATTTGGAAAAATTTGTAAATTTCAAAGTTTCAGTTTCTCTACTTCTGTAATACATAGTAATACCCCTAAAAATTGTGATGCCTTTACATTCCCCATATGTCTACTTCATGTTTGAATTATTTTGGGAATGATATTTTATTTTTTGGGGATGTTACAAGGCTTAGAAGTTTAGAAGCAAATCTTGAAATTTTTCAGAAATTTACAAAAACCAAATTTTTAGGGACCACTACAGCTCTGAAGTCACTTTGCGAGGCTTACATAATAGAAACCACCCAAAAATGACCCCATTCTATAAACTACACCCCTCAAGGTATTCAAAACTGATTTTACAAACTTCATTAACCCTTTAGGTGTTGCACAAGAGTTATTGGCAAATGGGGATGAAATTTGAGAATTTCATTTTTTTGGCTAATTTTCCATTTTAACCCATTTTTTCCACTAACAAAGCAAGGGTTAACAGCCAAACAAGACTGTATCTTTATTGCCCTGACTCTGCCGTTTACAGAAACACCCCATATGTGGCCGTAAACTACTGTACGGCCACACAGCGGGGCGTAGAGTGAAAGGTGCGCCATATGGTTTTTGGAAGGCAGGTTTTGCTGGACTGTTTTTTTGACACCATGTCCCATTTGAAGCCCCCTGATGCACCCCTAGAGTAGAAACTCCATAAAAGTAACCCCATCTAAGAAACTACACCCCTCAAGGTATTCAAAACAGATTTTACAAACTTCATTAACCCTTTAGGTGTTGCACAAGAGTTATTGGCAAATGGGGATGAAATTTGAGAATTTCATTTTTTTGCCTAATTTTCCATTTTAACCAATTTTTTTCCACTAAAAAAGCAAGGGTTAACAGCCAAACAAGACTGTATCTTTATTGCCCTGACTCTGCAGTTTACAGAAACACCCCATATGTGGCCGTAAACTACTGTACGGCCACACAGCGGGGCGTAGAGTGAAAGGTGCGCCATATGGTTTTTGGAAGGCAGGTTTTGCTGGACAGTTTTTTTGACACCATGTCCCATTTGAAGCCCCCCTGATGCAACCCTAGAGTAGAAACTCCATAAAAGTGACCCCATCTAAGAAACTACACCCCTCAAGGTATTCAAAACTGATTTTACAAAGTTTGTTAACCCTTTAGGTGTTGCACAAGATTTAATGGAAAATAGAGATACAATTTAAAAATTTAACTTTTTTGGCAGATTTTCCATTTTAATATTTTTTTTCCAGTTACAAAGCAAGGGTTAACAGCAAAACAAAACTCATTATTTATGGCCCTGATTCTGTAGTTTACAGAAACCCCCAATATGTGGTCGTAAACTGCTGTACGGGCACACGGCAGGGCGCAGAAGGAAAGGAATGCCATACGTCTTTTGGAAGGCAGATTTTGCTGGACTGTTTTTTTTACACCATGTCCCATTTGAAGCCCCCTGATGCAACCCTAGAGTAGAAACTCCATAAAAGTGACCCCATCTAAGAAACTACACCCCTCAAGGTATTCAAAACTGAAGTTACAAAGTTTGTTAACCCTTTAGGTGTTGCACAAGATTTAATGGAAAATAGAGATACAATTTCAAAATTTCACTTTTTTGGCAGATTTTCCATTTTAATATTTTTTTTCCAGTTACAAAGCAAGGGTTAACAGCAAAACAAAACTCATTATTTATGGCCCTGATTCTGTAGTTTACAGAAACACCCCATATGTGGTCGTAAACTGCTGTACAGGCACACGGCAGGGCGCAGAAGGAAAGGAATGCCATACGTTTTTTGGAAGGCAGATTTTGCTGGACTGGTTTTATTGACACCATGTCCCATTTGAAGCCCCCCTGATGCACCCCTAGAGTAGAAACTCCAAAAAAGTGACCCGATTTTAGAAACTACGGGATAAGGTGGCAGTTTTGTTGGTACTAGTTTAGGGTACATATGATTTTTGGTTGCTCTATATTACACTTTTTGTGCGGCAAGGTAACAAGAAATAGCTTTTTTGGCACCGTTTTTTTTTTTTGTTATTTACAACATTCATCTGACAGGTTAGATCATGTGGTAATTTTATAGAGCAGGTTGTCACGGACGCGGCGATACCTAATATGTATACAATTTTTTTTATTTATGTAAGTTTTACACAATGAATTAATTTTTAAAACAAAAAAAAGTTTTAGTGTCTCCATAGTCTAAGAGCCATAGTTTTTTCAGTTTTTGGGCGATTATCTCAAGTAGGGTCTCATTTTTTGCGGGATGAGATTACGGTTTTATTGGCACTATTTTGGGGTGCATATGACTTTTTGATCGCTTGCTGTTACACTTTTTGTGAAGTAAGATGACAAAAAATAGCTTTTTTTACACCGTTTTTTTTTTTTTTTTTTTTTTACGGTGGTCACCTGAGGGGTTAGGTCATGTGATATTTTTATAGAGCCGGTCGATACGGACGCGGCGATACCTAATATGTATACTTTTTTTTATTTATGTAAGTTTTACACAATGATTTCATTTTTGAAACAAAAAAAATCATGTTTTAGTGTTTCCATAGTCTAAGAGCCATAGTTTTTTCAGTTTTGGGGCGATTATCTTGGGTAGGGTATGATTTTTTGCGGGATGAGATGACGGTTTGATTGTTACAATTTTGGAGTACATACAACTTTTTTGATCACTTTTATTAACTTTTTTGGGAAGTAAGGTGGGCAAAATTTCAATTTCATCATAGTTTTTAATTTTTTATTTTTATGGCGTTCACCGTTTGGGTAAAGTAACATGACCGTTTTATAGATCAGGTCGTTACGGACGCGGCGATACCAAACATGTGTAGGGAATTTAATTTTTTTTATTTTTAATCAGTGATAAATGTGTTTTTTGATTTTTACTTTATTTTCACTTTTTTTCACTTTCTTTTTGACCCAGACCCACTTGGTTCTTGAAGATCCAGTGGGTCTGATGTCTGTATAATACAGTACAGTACAATATATAGTACTTTACTGTATTTTACACTTTGTCTGAACAGATCTATGCCTTTCAGCACAGATCTGTTCAGCACCATGGACAGCAGGATGCCTGAGAAGGCGTCCTGTTGCCATGGGAACCTTCCCCGTCTGCTCAGTTATGGTCAGAACTGCGCAGACGGGGAAGGGTAAGGACGGGGCTCTGGGGGGGCTGCCTGGGAGCTCTCTCCCTCTCCATTCGGGGAGCTGCAAAGGCACAGCAGCCCCCCGATGGGAGAGGGAGGGAGCTCCCTGCGCTGTTAACCTTTTCCATACAGCGGTCCGAACGGACCGCGGTATGGAAAGGGTTAAACGGCTGACATCGCATCACCGATGTCAGCCGTTTATACCAGGGTGCCAGCAATGTGCTGGCACCCTGGTATACCCACTAGAAACCAACGATTATTCAAGGGGAGGCGGGCGGGGGATCGCGATCCCGCCTACCGCACCGCCCGCCTCCCGCACCGCCCGCAACCCTCCCCCTGCACCTCCCACCGTGCTCAAATAACTCAGGGGTGCAGGGGGGAGGGATGCAGCAACATTTTTGGAATCCTAAAGTTTCTGATCCCCGCGGTCAGGGACCGCGGGGATCAGAAACTGCAGAAATCGCAGCAAACCGCAGGTCTGAATTGACCTGCGGTTTGCCGCGATCGCCGACATGTGGGGGTCACGGGACCCCCCCGCGCATTTAGCCTAGGTGCCTGCTCAATAATTTGAGCAGGCACCGCGTTCCGATCACTGCCAGCCGCACGGCAGTGATCAGAAATACACAGGGCGTACATGTACGCCCTGTGTCCTTAAGTACCAGGGCACAAGGGCGTACCTGTACGCCCTATGTCCTTAAGAGGTTAATAAGTGTGATTTCTTGCCTTATAAATGGGGTTGGGACCATCAGTTGCGTTGTGGAGAAGTCAAGTGGATACACAGCTGATAGTCCTACTGAATAGACTGTTAGAATTTGTATTATGGCAAGAAAAAAGCAGCTAAGTAAAGAAAAATGAGTGGCCATCATTACTTTAAGAAATGAAGGTCAGTCAGTCCGAAAAATTGGGAAAACTTTGAAAGTGTTCCCAAGTGCAGTCACAAAAAACAAATTAAGCGCTACAAAGAAACTGGCTCACATGCGGACCGCCCCAGGAAAGGTAGACCAAGAGTCACCTCTGCTGCGGAGGATAAGTTCATCCGAATCACCAGCCTCAGAAATCGCAGGTTAACAGCAGCTCAGATTAGAGACCAGGTCAATGCCACACAGAGCTCTAGCAGCAGACACATCTCTAGAACAACTGTTAAGAGGAGACTGTGTGAATCAGGTCTCATGGTAGAATATCTGCTAGGAAACCACTTCTAAGGACAGGCAACAAGCAGAAGAGACTTGTTTGGGCTAAAGAACACAAGGAATGGACATTAGACCAGTGGAAAACTGTGCTTTAGTCTGATGAGTCCAAATTTGAGATCTTTGGTTCCAACCACCGTGTCTTTGTGCGACACAGAAAAGGTGAATGGATGGACTCTACATGCCTGGTTCCCACCGTAAAGCATGGAGGAGGAGGTGTGATGGTGTGGGTGTGCTTTGCTGGTGACACTGTTGGGGATTTATTCAAAATTGAAGGCATACTGAACCAGCATGGCTACCACAGCATCTTGCAGCGGCATGCTATTCCATCCGGTTTGCGTTTAGTTCGACCATCATTTATTTTTCAACAGGACAATGACCCCAAACACACCTTCAGGCTGTGTAAGGGCTATTTGACCATGAAGGAGAGTGATGGGGTGCTGCGCCAGATGACCAGGCCTCCACAGTCACCGGACCTGAACCCAATCGAGATAGTTTGGGGTGAGCTGGACCGGAGAGTGAAGGCAAAAGGGCCAACAAGTGCTAAGCATCTCTGGGAACTCCTTCAAGACTGTTGGGAGACCATTTCAAGTGACTACCTCTTGAAGCTCATCAAGAGAATGCCAAGAGTGTGAAAGCAGTAATCAAAGCAAAAGGTGGCTACTTTGAAGAACCTAAAATATGACATATTTTCAGTTGTTTCACACTTTTTTGTTATGTATATAATTCCACATGTGTTAATTCATAGTTTTGATGCCTTCAGTGTGAATCTACAATTTTCATAGTCATAAAAATAAAGAAAACTATTTGAATGAGAAGGTGTGTCCAAACTTTTGGCCTGTACTGTATATATATATATATATATATATATATGTATATATATATATATAGGTTTCCTGTAATTATATCCTATAAAAGGCTTTTGCAGAACGGAATGAGTGTGCACAAGTAGGAGTTCTGTATTGCACTTTTCTTCTCTTGCCTGCGCCAACTCCAATCAAGCTTGACATTGCACATCGGATGTAGGAGATCAGCGCTGGCACAGGCAGGGGCAGTGTTGTATGCTCATGCCTGTAAATCAATTGCTGCGGCCACACAGTGAAATCCGTAGTGCATGGAATCTAAACTGCTATACACTCTCTGAACTTCCGGTGCCAATTTTGTCGGTGAAACAGAAAAATAAATAAAGTTTATTTCAAAAATTCATTATATGACATTTACATTAGCTTTTAATAAAATTGTTTTAAATGTTTAGTTAAACTTTCATTTAACTTTTTTTATACACTGGGCATATAGCTAGGGCACCTGCTAGATATATGCGAATGAACAGCATATACCCCTGGACCATTATTCACTATGGAAGTAATTGACATTTCTAGCATATATGCTGACCATGCTTTGTTCTTAGTGTGAACATAGCCTTATAATGTTTTGCTAATCATATTATCAGCAAAAGTGGTCACATGACACTGTCAATATGACACGGGTTAATAAAAAATATAGGGGGACATTTATAAATCGTATACCTCAGTTTTTGGCTTAAAAATTTTGCACGTGATGCTGATTGCAGCTTTTTCTGTGACAATTGTTAAAAATGTTGTGATATTTGGGGTTTGTTGCCAATTTTCAAAGGGGCCTACGCTTAAAATCTGAAAGTGAGATTAGACCTGGATTATGGCACATTTGCTATATGTGACTTTTGCAAAAGTTGGAAAAAAAAATCCCCATAGTTTACAGTATATGGTATATTTTTTTCCATGGCGTGAATGAGATTTGCTATTATGCCTTTTTTTATCATGTCCTTTGTTGCTCCACCTGTTGTGTTTCCTCACTTTACTTTTTTTTACCTTACACTATATGTGGTAAGAGTTAGATAATAAGCTATTGGAGCATAATTATCTTATAAAGATGCACGGTGATGGTTACATGTAATGGTGAATCAGGGCCGGAGTCAGTACCCGCTCACTCCTGCAGCCTGTTCTAGGGAAGCTTACCCCAGCAAAGCAGACAATGTTTGCCATGTGCACTGCTGGGGTTGGCGGCCCCAGGACTCAGAACAGGGTAGATGGAGTTTCCTACTGGGCTAAAGGACCTTCCTGATGTCAACCGCCCATGTGACCAGTGGGGGAGGAGCCGTAGGAGCAGAGAGCTGTGTTCCTGTATAGACAAGAGCAAGGCTATAACGTGGTGACGTATAATGTGTCTGTCTGTGTGTGTGTGTGTGTGTGTCTGTTTGTCCCTGTGTGTCTGTCCCTGTGTGTGTTTCTGTCTGTCTGTCCCTGTGTGTGTGTGCCCCTGTGTGTGTGTCTGTCCCTCTGTGTGTTTGTCTGTCTGTCCCTGAGTGTGTGTCTGTCCCTGTGTGTGTGTGTTCCTGTGTGTGTCTAAGGCATTGCTTAGACTCCATGCCACAGTCTAGCCAGTGTCTAATGGGTTACAGTTTAGACCACCATCTGGTACATGTTGATAATTCCCTTTTAACCCCCAGTCCATGTCCCCTCAGAACTGGGAATCAGTGGGAGTCATATCAGAAGGTAACAAAAGGTTGGAGCATAACTAAAGGTGGAATTCTCTTTTAATGTCCTCTAAAGGTGGCCACACATATTAGATAGAAGTTGGTTGACAATCTCACCATCGCTTAAGTGTCTGTCCATATGTATGTGTCTGTGTCTGTGTCTGTGTGTGTGTCTGTCCCTGGGTGTGTGCGTCTCTCCCTGTGTGTGTTCCTGCCTTTGTGTGTCTTTTTGTGTCTGTCTCTGTGTTTGTGTGCGTCTGTTCCTATGTGTGTGTGTGTGTCTGTCCCTGTGTGTCCCTGTGTGTGTATGTGTCTGTGTGTGTGTGTGTCCCTGTGTGTGTCCATCCCTGTGTGTGTGTATGTCCTTGTGTGTGTGTCTGCGTGTGTCCATCCATGTGTGTCTGTCCGTCCCTGTGTGTGTGTCTATGTGTGTGACCCTGTGTGTGTGTCTGTGTGTGTCCATCCCTGTGTGTATGTGTCCCTGTGTGTATGTGCATCCCTGTGTGAGTGTCTGCCCCTGTGTTTGCGTCTGTCCCTGTGTGTGTGTGATTCTGTCCCTGTGTTTGTGTCTGTCCCTGTGTGTGTGTGATTCTGTCCCTGCTTTTGTGTCTGTCCCTGTGTGTGTCTTTCTCTGTGTGTGTGTGTGTGTCTGTGTGTGTCCGTTTCTGTGTGTGTGTGTGTGTATCTGTCCCTGTGTGTGTATCTGTCCCTGTGTGTGTATCTGTCCCTGTGTGTGTTTGACCGTCCCAGTGTGTTTCCTTGTGTGTATGTGTCTCTCCCTGTGTGTCACCATTACCATGCCCACAGTGTTCCTATGTCTTGACGCAGCTGCATTAGGACATTCTGTTCAGGGCAAGAAGAAGATGGAAGAGGAGGCAGCACTGCCAGTATAGAGTCTGTGGGAGAGGTACAGGGAGGCACACTAAGGGAGTAGTTAACACTATCACATGATCTACTCTAGTGTTATCTGTGATTTTACATAGGACTGCAGGTAACACTATCACATTATCAGCACTAGTGTTATCTGTGGTGTTACATATGACTGCAGGTAACACTACCACATGATCTACACTAGTGTTATCTGTGGTTTTACATAGGACTGCAGGTAACACTAACACATTATTAATGCTAGTGTCTTCTGTGGCTTGACATACGACTTCTGGTAACACTGACACATTATTAGCACTAGTGTTATCTGTAGTTTTATATAGGACTGCAGGAAACACTACCAAATTATTATTGCAACTGTCATCTGTGGTTTTACATAGGACTGCAGGTAACACTAACACATTATTAGCACTAGCGTCATCTGTGGTTTTATATAGGACTGAGGGTAACACTAACACATTATAAGCACTTGTGTTATCTGTGGTTTTACATAGAACTGCAGGTAGCACTAACCCTTTATTAGCACTAATGTCATCTGTGGTTTTACATAGGACTGCAGGTAACACTACCACATTATTAGCACTAGTGTTATCTATGATTTTACATAGGACTGCAGTTAACACTACCACATTATCAGCACTAGTGTTATCTGTGGTTTTACATAGAACTGCAGGTAAAACAAACAGATTATTAGTACTAATGTCATCTGTGGTTTTACATAGGACTGCAGGTAACACTACCACATTATTAGCACTAGTGTTATATGTGGTTTAACATAGGACTGCAGATAACACTACCACATTATCAGCACTAGTGTTATCTATGGTTTTACATAGGACTGCATGTAACACTAACACATTATTAACAAGATAAAGACAAAAAGACACAGCGCCTCATGTGTGGTACCGCCTTATAGATAATATACTAATATGGTGCATAATTTGCATACCAGATGCTGTTGTGAGGAGTCGCAACAACTGTATATGCCTTGGCTGGTATCTATCCCCACCAGCATCAGGGAATGTCGTGCTGTTGCCTGGGTCTCTTCCTGTCTCGATAGTTCCAGGAAAGGTTGTATAGAGAAGATCATAAAAAGTGTGAGACCACTTTTCGGCGCTGCTGGCATATAGATAAATCCTCAGGATTGATAATATTCTTTTATTGAGTTCAAGACAACGCGTTTCAAGGGTGGAGCGCCCCCTTCGTCAGGACAATTTCTTCTGTAAATTGTCCTGACGAAGGGGGCGCTCCACCCTTAAAACGCGTTGACTTGAACTAAAAAAAAGAATATTATCAATCCTGAGGATTCATCTATATGCCAGCAGCGCCAAAAAGTGGTCTCACACTTTTTTATGATCTTCTCTACACTAACACATTATTAGTACTAGTGTCATCTGTGGTTTTACAAAGGACTGCAGGTAACACTACTACAGTTTCTGTACTCAGATAGCCATAACTGTGTTATCTTTGCTGCTACATAGGACTGCAGGTGATGTATACTATATTATCTGTACTCAGAGAGTTATAAGTGATAAAGGGGGCCTACTGAGACTTTATCGACCAAGGGCCCACAGGAACCTGGAGTCGGCCCTGTGGTAAATCACAAGGTGAAAAGCAATGTTTTTATTAGCAACTGTGGGGATTCGTTGACCTACATAAAGTCAGTACAAATGTGAAGATTGTTGGTTGAAACTTGGTGAACTGCTTCTCTTCTCTCTGATATACCTTTAGCAATTATGAATTGCAATTTCACATTTATTGCTTGACATAGTTTATTCACCACAGGCTAAAAAAGATTATGTTGCATTGTCTGATCTGTGTTTATTGCATTTATCTATATTTCTTCTGTAGGCTATTTTGTTTATTAATTTTATTCTTCCATACAGTATACTTACCGTATTTTTCACCCGATAAGACGCACTTTTCCCCTGTGTCTTATGGGGCGAATACTAATCAGCACTTCCATTATGGAAGCGCTAATTAGTACCAGAGGACTGGGAATCGGCGAAAGCTCTATACTCACCGCTTCCTGATCCTCGGCTGTCGGCTGTGAAGGCTGCTCACCATGTCATGGCGCGCTGTGGCTTCACGCTGTGCACGCCAGTTCACAGCACAGCAGACAGAGGAGGAGGAAGTCTGGGCCCGGGTGGTGAGGAGTGGCGGCATCCAGGAGAGGTAAGTGTTTTATTTTTTTTTACGATTTCTGTGGCATGGGGAATGCTAACAGGCAATGGGGGCACATATGTGGGCTGATGAAGGGCACATATGGGGGCTGATAACAGGCACATATGGTGGCTGATGACAGGCACATATGGTAGCTGATGGCAGGCATATATGGGGACTGATGACAGGCACATACGGTGGCTGATGATAGGCACATATAAGGGCTGATGACAGACGCATATGGGGGCTGATGGCAGGCGCTGGGGGCTGATGACAGGCATGGGGCTCTTATCTGAGGTCTGATTGTGGTCTGATCTGATGTCTTACTGGGGTCTTATTAACATTGGGGGTCTGATAGGGGCTGTAAGCTGAGGTCTGATTCAAATTGGGGATCTGACTGCTGGTCTGACGTGAAATCTAATGAAAAATATTTTTTTCTTATTATTCTCCTCTAAAACCTAGGTGCGTCTTATAGGGTGAAAAATATGGTACATATAAAGGCCCTAGAAAGCACAGTAGAAGTTATTTACTAATCACTGACATTCAACACACCAGCACAAATAAATTTATTAATTGAATCTGAATTTCCTAGCGTTCTTGGTAACAAATCAATTTTTTCCTAAAATGGCTGCTACAGGTGTTGTGGTATGCCATACCTTGCAGGGGAATTATATGTGAGGTCACGGCGTGAGCAATAGGGGGGCCGAGGTAAATACAGTTCTGGTTACTCACGGTTATGTTGTCCCTGTGCAGGCTCGCGTAAGTGAAAAGGAGAACGGCACAAGGATTCTCTGGGGCACACTCTGGTGTAAGGGACACTGGCCAGATGGTGGTTTGAGGTGCCCTTGGTGGTCTGTATTAATATGCCAGTGGCAAGGTCCCTTGTAGTCGTGACGCCAGTACCTTTTGTATGGAGGTACAAACATTTACTGTAGTATTAATAGAGGAACCGAGTCTGAGGCCAGCCGGATGAAACTCAACAGGGAACTTTACTGTATATGACTCTTGATACATCACATCCATTGCATTAAAACAGTCCCTTGATACAATTTGGCATTAAGCACAATCTCCCATGCATATGGAGAAAGGGAAATGCAAATCCTCAATGAAATACAGGCTCTTGTAATACATAAGAAAGCTACTGCTCAGACTAGGCTGGTAATAATGAAAGTCTTACACTGGTAACAACTCCGGCCTGATCCTAATCCGTGATTAAAGTTGCTTTTCTGAATCTTGAACCTTCTATTCCAATGTTGTTCTGACAGTTGGTCTGACTGTCCTCAGGATTTAAACTGGAGATGTAGATGCTTCAAGCTATCTCCTACACCTACTAGAAAGGTGCCTACTAAGTCATAAGGTGATGACTATCTTTCTAATCCTTTGTCTTGCATAAACGTGAACCCTGGGCTATGGAGCTGACAGGGACAGAGTAGAGTGGCTAGGAAGTGGCCTCCCTCCAGATATTCAGCTACATGGCTGTTGCTTTCTTGTAGGCTCATGAGAGAACTGCATTGAACTGAACTCTCACTTGACCTGAGCTCCTCTAAACTGGTTTGGATTGACCTCAACCAGCAACTGAACTGAACTTAACTGCACAGCCTAACTTAGGTCTGAGCTAAGCTATATATACGCACTGACACTGCTCCATCTTGTGGAGAAACAAGTGTAGTGCACCCTGACTAGGCCTGTGTAAAGAATATTTGCATATGGAATCACATTGTGACATGGAGAATATGACAGGAGATAAAATACAAAATACAGGCATATCATAATTAAAATATGTTTGCGGGGCCCACGGTCACATAAGTGGGACACTGCAGTATTAGGATATGGAGCAAGGAACTCTGGGAACGAGGGATCACCCACAATGCCATGCAAGCAGCCAATCAGCAGACAGCCAGCCCTGTAATGTCACAGCCCTATAAATAGCCTCAGCCATCTTGGATTCAGCCATTTTCCAGTGTAAAACATTTATTTATAGAAGTTCAGGGAAAGGATAGGGAGGAATCATTCCACGGACCTGGTACTCTAGCGTAGATACATCGACGATGTGATTTTTATATGGAGAAACAACATAACTACTCTCAAGACTTTTTTGGAAGACATTAACAACAATGCTTTTAACCTAAAATATTCTGCTACTACCAGTCAAACATCAGTAGTATTTTTAGACATAGAAATTTTAGTGGACAATAGGAATTTAATCTGTAAAACCTATCAGAAAGAAGTCTCTAAAAACAACAATATACTTTTTGACAGTTGCCATTTGCCACAATGGCTGTTAAATATTCCACAGGGCCAATTTAGGCGTATTAGGAGAAATTGTACCCATATGGAAACTTTTGAAATAGAAGCGCAAAAAATGAAAGATCAGTTTCAAAAGAAAAAAAAAAAAACACCAATACTACTGGACAAATCAGTAGGCAAAGTATGCCAGTTAGATCGTCAGACTTTTTTTGAAGACAAAAATGATGAAGTGATAGCCAATGTTGAGGATAGTACCATTAGATTAATTTTACCTTTTTACCTTTTTACACACACAGGGACAGATAAAGACATCTGCTTTAATACTTTGGTGACACTCTGTTGCATGATCGGAACTGCCTGAAGCCACCTATTGCAATAGCTACTGATGTATCCCAGTTAAAGACATCTGCTTTAATATTGTGGTGACACTTTGTTGCACGGTAGGAACTGCCTGAAGCTACTCGTTGCAACAGCTACTGATGGTTTCTAGCGGATTAACCTTTTAGTGACATTTTTTATACAAATTTTTTTATACATATTTTTTATACATTCTCACTATTGTGACTCTGCTGAGGACAAAGGATCCATATACATAAACCTCTCAGCATATAGAGGTGGAACCTCCCTCTCCTTTTATTCTCCTTTTTACCCTACAGGTGGAATTTTCCATATATAATTGGAAACACTATATAATAGAAAGTGGATGTATATGTGGATATATATGTTTCTTACAGGTGGATTTAACCTATTCATCTAATTTTTAAAGGTGTATTCACGGTTCACGGCATATATATATATATATATATATATATATATATATAAAATTGTAAACTCACTATATGAATTTCTTTCTTTTCTTTTGGATTCACTATATTAATTGATCACTGTTTTTCTTATTTAAAAAATTGATATGGTCCCATTGCGGATATTTTCTACTAGATAGTTCTAATTGGTTGTATTATCACATAGATGAATAGTATTGACCGTACCTGTATGTTGTAATACCCATACGATCCATATACTGATTGAATATAACAACATATCCTCTTGGTGACCAGAGAATTACAGCTATACAGGGATTATTTGAAGCACCAATTGGCTCACTCATATCTGCCTCTAGGTGTTTCCTCCAATACTCCCTGTGTTGTTGTTGCCACTGTACAGTTAGAGGTACCTAATTATATGGGGATTAATTGAGACATTTATTAACGTACCTGTTTTTTGTTTGCCCTTGAGTGTTTTTTTTTAAGACTATATACATTGTCATTATTTGATTAAATATTAATCTAAAATTTTATATGCGTAAGCTGTATTATTCCAGATGAGGTGTGCACAAATAATTATTATTTTTTTGCCACAATTACAAGCCAAAAAGGGCTTTATCACATATAACTTCACTGCTGAACGGCAAATAATATATATATATATATATATATATATATATATTTTTTTTTTTTGCCACTAATGCATGCCAAAAAGGGCTTTAGAACATATAACTGCACTGCTGAACAGCAAATAATATATTTTATATTTTCCACTAATACACTCCAAAAAGGGCTGTAATTTTCTAACTATACCACACAACGGCTAATAAGCCCTTTTTTCCCACTAATACAAGCTAAAAAATTGCATATAACTGCACGGCACAAGGGCAAATAAGACGTAGAAATATTTCCTTGTATTACACTTGCACCCCAATAACAAGAACGGTTTGCTGGAATTACAGAGCTGTATAATGGAAATTTGGATCTGCAGTCAGTGCAGCACGGTGTTCTGCAAGGTAATAGGATTGTTCCTATTACCCAGGATGTAAACTCACCGACTGAACATTGTTCTGCTTCAATACTGTGGAATGATTCCTTATAGGATGTTCTAAAGCCTTTTGTAGAGTGTATTAGTGGCACAAAAAAATTATTTGCCGTTGTGTGGCGATGTGAAAAAAAATTACAGCCCTTTTTGGCGTGTATTAGGGGCAAAAAAATATATATTATTTGCCGTTCAGCGGTGCAGTTATATGTTCTATAGGCGTTTTGTGCCGTGTATAAGTGGAAAAAAGTAAGGGCCTATTTGCCATTCAGCAGTGCAGTAATATGCTCTAAAGCCTTCTTTGGCGTGTATTAGTGAAAAAAAAATTGGGGTGTTTTAACTTTTATTTTATTTATTTATTTGATCTAACAGTATGTCAGATATAGAGTGGGGAGTGGCAGAGGCCTAAATGTTTCTGGTGCAGGAACAGGTTCTAGCAGACTAAGGAGGCATGGCAACAGGAGTTGCAGAAAGAGGCCTGAGCTCTCGGCGTCATCTAGCAGTCGTGTCTTGACCAGCAACCCAGTTTTTCTTGAATGATTGACTCGGTCATCCACTTCGTCCCAACTGACATCAGACACCCCCAGCCAACAGTTGGTGGGTTCCTCTGACATGACTCTTAGTTGGTATGGCCTGGGAGCAGGCCCTGTGCCCTCAACTGTTATCAACCTGCCTCTGTCTTTTTCTGTTCCCTCAGCCAGATAAGTATTATATGATGTAAGCTCAGCTCCACTATACAGTGAGGACAAGCTACTAGAGGACAGTCAGCAGCTACTGGCCAGCCAAGATGTGGAGGAGATATCTGCCGCTTCCTCCGGTAGGCAGGCAAGTAGTGATGAGAGGAGAGTGGCGTGGGTGCTGATGTGCTATGAGTCGTCAGGCTGCTGACCCAGAGACTGTTGAGGAGGACATCAGTGACGAGCAGACAGTACTCGATAATGATGATGATGTAGCTGATCGCTCTTGGCAGCCGAGTGAATTAATGGCTTTAGCATCATTGGGATAAGAGGGTGGCACCTTCCCATGAGGCAGCGGCTGAGCCAGCAAGTCGCTAGTGTGGCCGGGAGTCAGCAGGGTGGCAGGAGCCTACCGACCCAGAAAATGGTAGTGCAGGGGTTCACGGATGCAGTGGCTGTAGCACTCAGTCAGTGTGGAGTCATGGGGGTAAAATCACCTACTCGGCGGTGTGTCAGTTTTTTGTTATGCAGCCATAGGAGGTGAACATGGCCATTTGTAGAATCTGTAGGCAGAAGGTGAAGTATGGCCAGAGTGTCAATGTTGCCACCACGGCCCTGAGTCAATATATGCAGCATCACCATGAAGTGTCCTGGGAGAACCGTGGCTCCGATGTGGTGGTCCAGCAACTGCTGCGTCACCCAGTGGCACGCACCCAATTTCAGGCAGTCAAGGCTTCACTACCTCAGCTGAGGGGAGCTGTCTGTCCTTTCCATCGTCTGATGGTCCTGATGCTCCTCCTCCTACTCCTCGTCAGTTATTCCGTCAGCAATCGATCACCGAAGTGATTGCCAGGAGACAACAGTATGTGTGCACTCATCCAATGGCGCAGATGCTGAACATGCTCCTGTCCAAGTTGCTGGTGCTGCAGTCCCTCTATTTCCAAGTGGTGGACTCTGCACCTTTCAGAGAACTGATGGCTTGTGCCGAACCGAGGCGGAGAGTCCCAAGCCATCATTTTGCCAAAAAGGCAGTACCAGCCATGCACACATATGTAGAACAGAAGGTGGGCCAGTCCTTCAGCCTGTCGGTGCCTTTCAAAGTGTGCAGCAGCATCGACTTGTGGAGCTATAACTACGGTCAAGGAAAATACATGTCCTTTATGGCCCACTGGGTGAATGTGGTTCATTCACAGCAACACCAGCAACTTGGCCAGATGATGCCACTTCTGCCTCCACGTTCTCACACCATTAGTCCTGCGACAATGTCCACCTCTGCCTCCTCCTCCTCCAACGTGTCATGAGCCTCCACTGCAGGGACAATTCACAGTGCCCCTCCAGCATACCACATGTGCAGGGCACGGCGTTGTCACGCTGTTCTGCGTTTGCCTGGGTGAACGGAGTCACACAGGGGAGGAACTGCTCTGTGTTCTTTATGAAGAAATCGAATCCTGGCTTTCTCTGTGACAACTCAAAATCGGAACCATGGTGACCGACAATAGGAAGAACATGGCTTTGGTGTTGCATGAAGGAGAGCTGAGCCATGCGCCCTGCATGGCACACGTGTTTAATATGGTTGTAAAGCGATTCTTAAAGTCTTCCAACCATCTGCAAGACCTAAAAATGACCATGAAACTTTGCATGCACCTTAGCTACTCGTACACCGCAAAGCACACCCTCCTTGAGCTGCAGCGGCAGAACAGCATCCCCCAACATAGGCTATTATGCAATGTTTCTACCAGTTGGAATTCCACCCTTCATATGTTGGACCAACTATACAAACAAATAAAGGCCGTTAGCGATTTCTTGATGGTCCATGCGGACAGAAGTACTTCACTGTGTAACTTCGATGTCAGCCAGTTGCAGCTGATGTGTGACACCTGCCATTTGCTCAGGCCCCTTGAGGAGGCCATGTTATTTGACAGTCACAAGGACTACAGGATAAACAACATCATTCCACTGCTTTATGTCCTGGAACAGATGCTGGTAAATCTGACTGGTCAGGGGACTGGAGACGTGGCGCCTAAATCTCATGGCCACATGAGCCCTTTGGAGGCTGAACTGGAGAAGGAGGACATTAGAGCACAAGCAATGTGTAGCAAAATGGGTGGTTTTTATACACAGGTGACATAAGGGGAGGAGCAGGAGCAGCTAGAGGAGCTACAGGGTGATGAGGAAGAAGAGACAGAGGACCCAGACACACCTTGGCAGTATGCAGTGGAGATGGAGGCAGGGAGTCCCTCTGAGTCACTTGCACAAATGGCCCGATGCATGCTAATTTGCTTGCCAGCTCCACACTCTGTCATTGTGCCCATATGAGGCCTCCTTATGCTGTTGCTGCAACCTCCACACTGTCATTGTGTCATCCTGTGGCCTCCTCCTGATGCTGCTGCTGCTGCCGCCACCTCCACACTTGTGTGCCACTCTGTGGCCGCCTGGTGTTGCTGCAACCTCCACAATGTCATTGTGCCACTCTGTGGCCTCCTTCTGATCCTGCTGCCACCTCCAGACTCTGTCATTGGGACACTCTGTTGTCTCCTCATGCTGCTTACACCTCACCACTATGTCATAGGGCCACTCTGTGGACTTCGCATGCTGTTCACACCCTCCCCATTTCATGACTGGTTCACTATTTTGCCTTTTGGCCTGGCTGACATCATCATTTCTTTGACCCTTCTTCTGATCTTTCAGATGGAAGGAAAAATGAGATGCACAAGGGGTCCTGTCTATGTAGCAGCTGTAAGGCCTACATGACATGGTCCCTTATTTCGCATGAGAATTGGCTTATGATTTGGTAGACAAAAGCAGGAGTGGGTACAACTCACAGAAGATATGCAAATATTTTATTCACGTTTCATCTCTGTTTTGGATCCACTCCTGTTTTTTTGGCTTTAGCAATACTGGTGGATTACTGACCAAATGCTGACCGAGTAAAGGCAGATGCTCCACAGACAGAATCAGTTTTTCAGGGGTTATTGTTTAGACGGATTAGTGGGAGGGCAAAATAATCAGTGACGTCAACACAAACTTACTACTGACACCCTCTCCACTCTGTCAGGGGGGCTCTACTTGTATAAGCATTTCATAGAACAGGTTCTGTTGACAGTGAATTGGTGTAAAAGGAGTGTGTTCTTTCACCCTATAGTAGGATCTTGGGCCTCTGCACAGTTCTTTTTACCTGGCTCTAACATTGACCTGTAA
The DNA here is from genome assembly GCF_014858855.1 of Bufo gargarizans. Taxonomy (NCBI): domain Eukaryota; kingdom Metazoa; phylum Chordata; class Amphibia; order Anura; family Bufonidae; genus Bufo; species Bufo gargarizans. The sequence continues at coordinate 302,346,327 of NC_058081.1, forward strand.
GGCTGAGTTCACACTTAAGTTATTTGGTCAGTTTTGGCCCTGTAACTGCCCAAATGTGTTATGTGTGCAGTGATTCTAAGAGCGACGCCTGTCATCTATGTGAGACGGGGAAACAGCTCTCATTGTTTGAACATTGTGTTTAAATTAAGTTAAATATTCTGGACTGATGTTCTGCTGTTTGGCCACAAGATGCTGCTGTTTCCTAGACACAGCTGACTGACTGCATATATATTTTCATATTTATGAAAGGTGTAGTTTGAGAACCACTGCAGCCATCTTAGGAGCTGAGAGCTGAGAAGCTGTGTGTTAGCAGACAAACTGATGGATTCAGGAGAAAGGAGACCCCCTCAGTGACCACAGCTGCAGCTGAGTGAAGCTGATCGTTGTTTAACCTCCTCCCGTCACACTAACGCCGAAAGGCGTCAATGCTGCGGCGCTCCCAGGTCACACTAACGCCGATTGGCGTCATCTCGCGTGAGCCGAGATTTCCTGTGAACGCGCGCTCACAGGAGCGTGCGTTCACAGGATTGCGTAGTTCACAAGTTCATCTGCAGCCTGCCGGCCGCGATCATTGGCTGGCAGGCTGTGGATTTTTGAATCGTCCAATGAAATGGTTATGTCAGACGCTATTTTGAAAATAGCGTCTGATATAACTCCTGCCTGGTCCTCTGGTGGTCCCTTTTGCTTGGATCGACCACCAGAGGACACAGGCAGCTCTGTAAGTAGCATCAAATCACCACACTACACATTAGATATTACCCTGTCATTTATTTAACCCCTTATTTAGCACCTGATCACCCATATTAGACTCCCTGATCACCCTGATCACCCCCTTATCCACCCCCCTGTCATTGATCACCCCCCCCCCCCCCCCCCTGTTAGGGTCCCTCATCCCTGCCAGGTAGTTAGCTACTTGCTAGGTAGTTTAGCGCCCAGCCCACCGCACCGCAGTCACTGATTTGTCGCTGATCAGCGTCATCGCTGTCACTAATCAGCACTAGTACTATATAGTATCTGTAAGTGATCAATACTGATCGCAATCAGATCTATATAAGTACATTAGGGTCACCTTAGGTTCTACAAAAAACGAAGTGTTCGCCCGATCAGGCCTGATCTTGTGCGCACACTTGCGTTCAGTCCGCCCCACCGCAGTGACAGAATTATTTTTTTTCTGATCACTGCAAAAACCGTAAAATCGCTGCGCCGCTATAAAAGATCACTTTTGAGCTTTTTGGATCTTTATTAGCGATCGCAGCTTTACTTCGCAAGCACTCCTTTTTACTAGGTAGGTTTGCTCTTTTTCCTGGGTAGTCTCAGAGGAATACCCCCTAAATTTAGTGAACCCAAAATGTCAAACAAGGGGTATTCCGCTGAAGAGGCCTACAGGATTCTGACCGTGATGGATGAAAGCGATGGGGACGCCTTATCCGCTGAATCCAGTGGTTCAGAATATGAACCTGTAGACAGCAGAGACACTCTAACGGCTAGTGAGGATGACGAGGTAGAGGTCCCTGCTACGGCCAGACGTACCCGATCCCATGTAAGAGTTCTGCCTACCCTGCATGATGATCCTCATTTGCAGCAGAGTGGTGCTAGCGCTGATCTTGTTTATGGTGCGGCATACACCAGCAGCGCAGCACAGCCTGGACCTTCTACCAGCACTGCTGTAGTCCCTGGTGAAGTGGCGAGCACCAGAAGGGCAGTTCCAGCTGGTACGGTGGCATGTGCAATAACTCCCCCGTCGCAGCCACCGCGTTCGCAGGCCCGTAGAACCCTTAGTCTCCCAGAGGTGCTGGCAAATCCTAATTGGCAATCCCCTGATTCCGCCGCACCCGTATTGCCCCCTTTCACCGCCCAGTCTGGAGTTCGCGTGGAGACGGCTCATTTAGGATCGGCCCTTCAGTTTTTTGAGCTGTTCTTCACCACGGATCTCTGTGACCTAGATGTGGCTGAAACCAACCGCTACGCCACACAGTTTATTACCGCCAATCCGGAAAGCTACTATGCCCAGCCTTATCGGTGGAAACCAGTCACCGTTTCCGAGTTTAAATTTTTTTTGGGCCTTATCCTCAGCATGGGTCTAACAAAAAAAAATGTATTGCGGTCATATTGGTCTAAAGACCCAATACATTTCATGCCCATGTTCTCTGCTGCAATGTCCAGGGCACGTTTTGAGGTCATCATGTGCTTTATGCATTTCGCTGACAATAGCACCTGTCATCCAAGAGGCCACCCTGCTTATGACCGGCTCCACAAAATTCGGCCCCTCATAGACCATTTGTCACCCAGATTTGCAGATGTATATACCCCTAATCAAAACATCTGCATAGACGAGTCCCTAGTACATTTTGGCATAAAACAGTACATCCCCAGCAAGCGCGCCCGGTATGGAGTCAAACTGTATAAGCTCTGTGAAAGGGCCACAGGCTATACATATCGTTTTAGGGTCTATGAGGGAAAAGACTCAAAACTGGAGCCGGTCGGATGTCCTGACTACCTGGGGAGCAGTGGCAAGATTGTCTGGGACTTGGTGTCACCCTTATTCCACAAGGGGTACCACTTATACGTGGACAATTTTTACTCAAGCGTGGCCCTCTTTCGGCACTTACATATAGTCGGAATTCAATGCTGTGGTACCGCGCGACCTAGTCGCCGGGGCTTCCCCCAACGGCTCGTTAGTACCCGACTTGCACGGGGGGAGAGGGCTGCCTTGTGTGACCAAGAACTGCTCGCGGTGAAGTGGAGGGACAAGAGGGACGTTAACCTTCTGTCCACCATTCACGCAGACACGACTGTACAAATTGAAAGGGCAACTGGTGTCATTGTGAAACCTCTCTCTGTCCACGACTATAACCTTCACATGGGAGGGGTGGACTTCAATGACCAGATGTTGGCTCCCTATTTAGTTTCCCGCAGAACCAGACGCTGGCATAAGAAGGTGTCTGTTTATTTGATCCAATTGGCGATGTACAATAGTTTTGTTCTCTACAGTAAGGCTGGGAGAACAGGATCCTTCCTAAAATTCCAGGAAGAGTTCATTTCGGAAATCCTGTATCCAGGAGGGTCCGTGCCCCAAGGCCCTGATGTAGTGAGCCGGCTACATGGCAGACACTTCCCGTCTGTCTATCCTGGTACCCCAACTCAACGTTCCCCAAGAAAAAGATGTTGTGTCTGTAGCAGGGGTGTAATAAGGCGTGACACCACCTTTTTTTGTCCTGACTGTCCTGACCAGCCTGCCCTATGCATAGGGGAGTGTTTCCGCAAGTTCCACACTCAGGTACACTGTTAGCATAGGGATTGCATAATGCACTTCGCCACATGTTTGGGCGATTTGCGCTTTGCACATTGTCCTATGGGGAAGGAGAGGTTTGTCCAATAAAGGTAAAAAAAACGAAACAAAAAAAAAAATCACCGGTAAGCAAAAAAGTTATTGTTTTGTTTCAAAAGTTTAGAAAAGTTAATGTTCTCTAAAGTTAATGTTAATAAAATTATTGCGTTGCGGCCTGTTTTTTTGTTTTTTTACCTTCCAGGTGGACCAAGCGATCAAGCAGCTGCAGCACTGATGTGCATTCTGACAGAAGCATTGCGCTGCTGTCAGATTACACGCAAGTCGGTGTATGCGGCGCTGCAAGACGAGATTTCTACTCTGCAGTAACAGATACGTTTGCCGAAGCATACGAGCTGAGGAGGAGGCGGCGTTCCTATGCTTTGGCAAACACTTTGTATGTAAAAAAAAAAAAAATCCCGGCAATGATTTATTCATCCACATCGATTGATGTGAATGGAGAAATCTGGTTTGCCAGGGCATACGAGCTAAGTGGGTATGGATGTTGGGCGGAGCTCCTATGTCCTGGCAGACGCCTTTCCCCTCCTTTTTTTTTTTGGGCAGAGATTTTTTCATCCACATTGATCGATGCGAATGAAGAAATCTGTGCCGTTCATTTTTTTCTTTCAGCCCAGAGGCTGAACGGAAAAAAAAATCTCATTACCTGTATGCTCAATATAAGGAGAATAGCAGAAACTCCTAATGCTGGCCATACATGTAATGATTGCGGAGACCCTCAAATGCCAGGGCAGTACAAACACCCCACAACTGACCCCATTTTGGAAAGAAGACACCCCAAGGTATTCGCTGAGGAGCATATTGAGTCCATGAAAGATTAAAATTTTTGTCCCAAGTTAGCGGAAAGTGAGACTTTGTGAGAAAAAAACCCCCAAAAAATCAATTTCCGCTAACTTATGCCCAAAAAATTTTTTTGGATGAACTCGCCAGGCCCCTCATTGAATACCTTGGGGTGTCTTCTTTCCAAAGTGGGGTCACATGTGGGGTATTTATACTGCCCTGGCTTTTTAGGGGCCCTAAAGAGCCAGAAGAAGTCTGGGATCCAAATGTCTAAAAATGCCCTCCTAAAAGGAATTTGGGCCGCTTTGCGCATCTAGGCTGCAAAAAAGTGTCACACATCTGGTATCGCCGTACTCAGGAGAAGTTGGGGAATGTGTTTTGGGGTGTCATTTTACATATACCCATGCTGGGTGAGATAAATATCTTGGTCAAATGCCAACTTTGTATAAAAAAAATGGGAAAAGTTGTCTTTTGCCAAGATATTTCTCTCACCCAGCATGGGTATATGTAAAATGACACCCCAAAACACATTCCCCAACTTCTCCTGAGTACGTTGATACCAGATGTGTGACACTTTTTTGCAGCCTAGGTGGGCAAAGGGACCCACATTCCAAAGTGCACCTTTCGGATTTCACCGGTCATTTTTTACAGATTTTGATTGCAAACTACTTCTCACACATATGGGCCCCTAAATTGCCAGGGCAGTATAACTACACCACAAGTGACCCCATTTTGGAAAGAAGACACCCCAAGGTATTCCGTGAGGGGCATGGCGAGTTCCTAGAATTTTTTTTTTTTGTCGCAAGTTAGTGGAATATGAGACTTTGAAAGAAAAAAAAGAAAAAATCATAATTTTCCGCTAACTTGTGACAAAAAAATAAAACATTCTAGGAACTCGCCGTGCCCCTCACGGAATACCTTGGGGTGTCTTCTTTCCAAAATGGGGTCACTCGTGGCGTAGTTATACTGCCCTGGCAATTTAGGGGCCCAAATGTGTGAGAAGTACTTTGCAATCAAAATGTGTAAAAAATGGCCTGCGAAATCCGAAAGGTGCACTTTGGAATATGTGCCCCTTTGCCCACCTTGGCTGCAAAAAAGTGTCACACATCTGGTATTGCCGTACTCAGGAGAAGTAGTGCAATGTGTTTTGGGGTGTCATTTTACATATACCCATGCTGGGTGAGAGAAATATCTTGGTCAAATGCCAACTTTGTATAGAAAAATGGGAAAAGTTGTCTTTTGCCAAGATATTTCTCTCACCCAGCATGGTTATATGTAAAATGACACCCCAAAACACATTCCCCAACTTCTCCTGAGTACGGCGATACCAGATGTGTGACACTTTTTTGCAGCCTAGGTGGGCAAAGGGACCCACATTCCAAAGTGCACCTTTCGGATTTCACCGGTCATTTTTTACAGATTTTGATTGTAAAGTACTTCTCACACATATGGGCCCCTAAATTGCCAGGGCAGTATAACTACGCCACAAGTGACCCAATTTTGGAAATAAGACACCCCAAGGTATTCCGTGAGGGGCATGGCGAGTTCCTAGAATTTTTTATTTTTTGTCGCAAGTTAGTGGAATATGAGACATAGTAAGAAAAAATAATAATTAATTCATCATTTTCTGCTAACTTGTGACAAAAAAATAAAAAGTTCTATGAACTCACTATGCCCATCAGTGAATACCTTAGGGTGTCTACTTTCCGAAATGGGGTCATTTGTGGGGGTTTTCTACTGTTTGGGCATTGTAGAACCTCAGGAATCATGACAGGTGCTCAGAAAGTCAGAGCTGCTTCAAAAAGCGGAAATTCACATTTTTGTACCATAGTTTGTAAACGCTATAACTTTGACCCAAACCATTTTTTTTTTACCCAAACATTTTTTTTATCAAAGACATGTAGAACAATAAATTTAGTGAAAAATTTATATATGGATGTTGTTGTTTTTGCAAAATTTTACAACTGAAAGTGAAAAATGTCATTTTTTTGCAAAACAATCGTTAAATTTCGATTAATAACAAAAAAAGTAAAGATGTCAGCAGCAATGAAATACCACCAAATGAAAGCTCTATTAGTGAGAAGAAAAGGAGGTAAAATTCATTTGGGTGGGAAGTTGCATGACCGAGCAATAAACCGCTAAAGTTGTGGAGTGCCGATTTGTAAAAAAGGGCCTGGTCACTAGGGGGGTATAAACCTGTGGTCCTTAAGTGGTTAAGACCCAGATCCTGTCCAGGGGAAGAAGGATTGTTTCCAGGAAGGCTAACGAACAAAAGCTAAGGAACAAAAGCTGCATACTCTGTGGGACCTCATGCTTGCTGGAGAGACTGGTTGTTCGGTTCAGAGACATCAGTAGATACAGAGCAGACCCGGGTCGGTAAGATTGTGCACGCATCTTACTGAAGTTTGGTGCTTAGAGACTTAGACCAGGCATGTGTTAATTAGTTAGGGTCTCTGCTTTGTGTCAGGTCTAAAGTGTTGCTACTATACTTCAAGGACTTCATTACTAAAAGGACATTGTTCTTTTGGGAGCTGATAAATACCCCTACAAACTCTATCCAGTTCAGCGTTTTGCTCAGGAGAAATAATCAGGCAGATGCTACCAGATTAGTTATGGGAGGGGGACTAATATAGAGCACGGTAGGATTGTGAACTGCTGTGTTGCACTGCAAGCCAGCCCATACTAAGCAACCAACCAATTGGTGGTGTTTGTTTTAGGGTAATAATAGCTATGGCGAGACATTTTCTGTTGTGCCCGCCAGTAGGTAAATTAACACAAAATATTCTGCTGACATCCATCAGGGGGTGCAGTGCTGTGCAACATAGGAGTCTCAGCCTTTGGGCAGGGTGTATGTAAACTTATTTTACGTTCTCAGAAGTTGTGGTTGTGTTTATTATCACGTGTTAGTAAAATTCCTTTTTTTTGTTGCAAAAGCTGGTGTCAGAGATACTTTCCTCATTTGTGACTTTGCTTTATCCTGGGGAGCCCACCCAGTACACAGCTTACAACTACATGTTGTACTAACTCACAGTATTGTTTCACTACCACAGCAGGCTCCCTATACATGTTACTTCAAGGCAAAGTGTTCTACACTGCTATAAAGCCATTTTTTAACATGATTTGCCACAAATAAATTTGCATCAAACACATTTTTTTCGGGAAATTCGTTGAACTGGCCGAATCCAAATTTTTAAAAATTCACTCATCTCTAATAAAGTTGTTACACCTATGATCCATACTCCATAAACTGAAATCTTTATCAGCTAGTAGCTGGCGTAGATATGGCAAATGTGTGTCCACCCAAGGTGGCCCCTCCACCCACTTTTTAATAGAAAGTGGCAGGAGTAGTGTTTGCAAAAAAAAAAACAATTTTTGTACATGTAAAAACTGCTGTATATATTTTGCAATTGACCTCCAAAGTCTCATTTGATGGTTTTCAATATTACGCTCACTTTCTTTGGCTAGACAAATGAATCATGGAACAGGAGATTAGCACCTAACAAACATATTTTTGTCCTTTTATTACTTATCACAGAAGCACCAGTCTTGCCATGAAAATGAAGTTAATTTTAATAATTGTATTATTTTATTAAAGCAGAGAAATTGAAGGTCATGTTTTATTCACTTTAGTAAAGACTATTATAATAGGTAGCATTGTCATTAACTGCATTATAGGCTCACAAACTGGATAATGATTTAGAATAAATTCACTTCTTTAACACTTGCGTAAACCCAAATTGTCTTTAACTCTTATAGGACCCACACCGTACATGTACAGCGCAGCTGGACGTGATTTAAGGACCAGCAAGGTCCGTTGGGTTCTGGGAGAGGATCGTGAGGGAATCGGGGCGGGATGGTTGCTCTTACCGGCAGACATCTATGCCGGGTAGGGGCAGCTAGCTGTAAACTATGCAGAGTGGACCTGTGCCCCTCTGTGCTGTAACTGCTTGCTGGGACTTGTGGTTCACCACCACAGATTACTGGTACCTATAAAGAGAAGAAAAGAAGAAAAACATCTGGAACATCTCCAGAAGGATATTGATACTTTGGAGAGAGTTGAGAGAAGACTAAACTAGACAATAGATTGCAGGATAAAACTTACCAGGAAAGGTTAAAGGACCTTAACATGTATAGCTTGGAAGAAAGACGAGACAGAGGGGATATGATAGAAACTTTTAAATACATAAAAGGAATCGACAAGGTAAAAGAGGAGAGAATATTTAAAAGAAGAAAAACTACCACAAGAGGACACAGTTTTAAATTAGAGGGGCAAAGGTTTAAAAGTAATATTAGGAAGTATTTATTTACTGAGAGAGTAGTGGATGCATGGAATAGCCTTCCTGCGGAAGTGGTAGCTGCAAATACAGTGAAGGAGTTTAAGCATGCATGCGATAGGCATAAGGCCATCCTTCATATAAGATAGGGCCAGGGGCTATTCATAGTATTCAGTATTTTGGGCAGACTAGATGGGCAAAATGGTTCTTATCTGCCGACATATTCTATGTTTCTATCTGCTGCAGTGATCCCTAATCCACCCCCCCCTTCCCAAGCCCTAATACCTGTCCCTACCCCCTGCCCCCTCTCTCCGATTTTGCCTACGGCGAGAAAATTGTGACTTTTTTCGTCACTTATATCTGTATTTTTTTTTTCCTGCTCTGCACCACATTTTGAGTGCACCCAAGCACAATGGATGTCAACAGGAGAACCTGAGTATTAAACCAGGCACCCCCTGCTCTGAAGAGGGGAAGGTGTCTGATTCATAGGAAAAGTTCAGAAATTGATGGAAACACCACTGAAATGTTTCGGGAATAGCATGATGCATGATGTCTAGATGCATCTTGGACTCTAAGGTCGCTGCTGGGAATGATGTTGTCCGAGTAGTACTCCACTTTTAAAGACAGACAATAATACGCACAAAACCGAAGATAAAATCGATTTTAGAGGAAATATTGTTAGGAAGCATTCTTTCCTGTATATTTACTTTTATAGAAGAGGAACTCCAATAAAACCTGTATATCACTTAAAAGAGGGTCTCATTCACATTGTGGTACAATTCTTCAGGTAGTGTGACTCCTACACTCATAAAGCCTATGCACTAAGTGAAAGGGCTTCAAAAATTACAAGGAACCAGCATTCCAATACACCCTTTATTACACATAAAGGAGGGCATCATACACACCCTTTAAAAATTATGATTGATGGCCTCCTGATGACCCTCACAAACATTAGGAACAAGGGCCTTCTGCTGAGCTGACCATCTAGAACATTAGGGGTGAGGGACTGCTGCAGAGATGACTCTCTAAAACATTAGGGGCGAGTGCCTGCTGCTAATCTTACCATTGAAAATTATGGGCGAGGGCCTGCTGGTGAGCTGATCCTGTAAAACATTACATGTGAGGGCCTGCAGGTGAGCTGGCCCTCTAAAAGATTGTAGGTTGGAGCCTGCTGGTGAGCTGACCCTGACGTTCACCCAGTGTGCCATCAGGAAAAGGTAGCGTCCCAGGCCAAAAGCACTTGTCCATGTGTCAGTGGTTAAGTGGACCTTTCCAGTAACTGCTTTGGTCAGGGCACAGGTGATGTTACGGGACACATGCTGGTGTAAGGCGGGCACGGCACACCGTGAAAAATAGTGGCGGATGGGGACTTCGTAACAATGGCCGGCAGCTGACATCAGGCTATGGAAGGCCTCAGTGTCCACAAACATAAATGGCAACATTTCCAGTGCAGTAATTTAGAAAGGTATGCATTTATTACTATGGCCTGTGGGTGGGTGGGTGGCTGGGTATTTGCGCTTGTGTTCAAATGCCTGGGGTAAGGACATTTGTATGCCGTGCTGGGACACGGAAGTGGATGTGGTCGCTGATGGCGCTTGCAAAGGACCAAGTGCAGGGCAGGAGCCATCCTCTCCTGCGCCAGGGGATTGACCAGCGAGTAACACAAGGGAAGAGGAGGCAGTGGTGTGACCCACAGACAAAAATTGTGGACCCAGGTGTTCGGCCCACCTATTAGGATGCTTTGATGCTATGTGGTAGATCATATTTGGGATGTGGAAACGTTGCACAGGAGAAATACCGAAGATAATGTTGCTTATGTCAGTAGCGGCTAATATAAAATTACAAGGAATGTCACAGGTATTTGGGATGTGGAAACATTGCACAGCAGAAATAATGCAGATAATGTCACTGATGTCAGCAGCGGTTTGGGGTGTGGAAACGTTACACAGGAGAAATACCACAAATAATGTCGCTGATGTCTCCAGCAGCTAATAAAAAATTAAAAGGAATGTCCCAGGTATTTAGGATGTCAAAACGTCACACAGGAGATATATCGCAGATAATTTCAATGCTGCCACCAGCGGCTAATAAAAAATTACAGGGAATGTCACAGGTACTTGGGATCTGGAAACTTTACACAGGAGAAATACTGCAGATAATGTCGTTGATGTCAGCAGCGGCTAATGTCAAATTACAGGGAGTGTTACAGGTATTTTGGATGTGGAAATGTTACATAGGAGAAATACCGCAGATAATCTGGTTGATGTCACCAGCGGCTAATAAAAAATTACAGGGAATGTAACCGGTATTTGGGATGTGGAAACGTTACACAGAAGATGTACCTCAGGTAATGTCACTGTCTGCAGCGGACACGTCTACGGATAAAGTACACTGGATGTCACTGATATTTTTGGGATGTGCTCACGTTACACAGGAGATGTAGTGAAGCTATGTCACTGTCCCCACCAGACACCATCTACGGAAAAAGTACACTGGTTGTCAGAGATATTTTGGGGATGCGCATTTTGGGGAATTACACAGGAGATGTAGTGCAGATAGTGTCACTGTCTGCAGCGGTCTAACTATTACACATTATTTAGCGCAGGATGCGCTAAAAATAGATACTGCTGCCACACGCAATCAGGGCCGGCCTTAGGTGTTCAGGCGCCCTGTGCGAGCTAACTTTGTGGCGCCCCCCCCCCCCAAAAAAAAAACAAAAAACACTGCTTGTTGCTGGCATCATGGCATAGGCTGGCTGACTATCCAACCAAGTAGTTACCAGCCCTCACACCCCAAAGGCCGGTGTAATGTTATACTTCCCTAGTTCGTGAGATTTCCCTACCCTCGTCACTTCCGGTCGCACCGGACATGACGTGAGGAGGTGTGCAGCGCCGCGTAGGCGCACAACAACAGGTTAGGGAAATTTCACAGCAGAGTGCGCATGCGCCAGGAGCCTCGCCGGCGGTTAGGGTAGGGAAAAACTATGGGCCAATGCGCAGGCGCAGTGATCGGATGGATGTTCTCAGCTGAACACCGGCCGACACTGCGCATGCACCGGGAGCCTCGCCAGCGGTTAGGGAAGGGAAAAATTTACGTACGGGCCAGTGCTTTTTCCCTACCCTAACCGCTGGTGAGGCTCCCAGCGCATGCGCAGTGTTGGCCGGTGTCCAGCTGAGAAAATTAGTTTCCAATGTAGTATTAATAACTAAACAATTAAATAATAAACATATTGCATTGTCTACTTACCACCAGGACAATAAGATGATCTGGACTCTGGCTGCAGTCTGGCTCTGGGGACTCCATTGTCACTCTCTTCCCCCCCCCCTTCCCTTGTCACTCATTATTCCCCCTCTCCCTTGTCACTCTCATTATTCCCCCCCCCTCTCCCTTGTCACTCTCATTATTCCCCCCTCTCCCTTGTCACTCTCATTATCCCCCCCTCTCCCTTGTCACTCTCATTATTCCCCTCCTCCCTTGTCACTCTCATTATTCCCCCCCTCCCTTGTCACTCTCATTATTCCCCCCCCCTCTCCCTTGTCACTCTCATTATTCCACCCTCCCTCCCTTGTCACGCTCATTATTCCCCCCCCCCGTCACTCTAATTATTTCCCCTCCCTCCCCCCTTGTCACACTCATTATTTCCCCTCCCTCCCTCCTTGTCACTCTCATTATTTCCCCCCATCACTCTCATTATTTCCCTCCTCCCTTGTCACTCTCATTATTCCCCCCCTCCCTTGTCACTCTCATTATTCCCCCCCCCTCTCCCTTGTCACTCTCATTATTCCACCCTCCCTCCCTTGTCACGCTCATTATTCCCCCCCCCGTCACTCTAATTATTTCCCCTCCCTCCCCCCTTGTCACTCTAATTATTTCCCCCCCTCCCTCCTTGTCACTCTCATTATTTCCCCCCATCACTCTCATTATTTCCCTCCCCCCCTCCCCCCCCCCCCTTGTCACTCTCATTATTTCCTCCCCCCTCCCCCCTTGTCACTCTCATTATTTCCTCCCCCCTCCTTCCTTGTCACTCTCATTCTACTCCCACCTCCACCTCTAGTGTAGCGTGGCCGAGCTCTGTTCCATCCGCGGTACAGGAGCATTTGTTTCCTGTACCCGGCCGGACTGACAGGAAGTGCACACTAAGGCCTCATGCACACGACAGTATTGCTTTTTCAGTGTTTTGCGGCCCGTTTTTTACGGATCCGTTGTTCCGTTTTTTGTTTCCGTTGTGTTTCCGTTTCCTTTCCGTTTTTCCGTTCCGTTTTTCCGTATGCCATATACAGTATACAGTAATTACATAGTAAAAATTGGGCTGGGCATAACATTTTCAATAGATGGTTCAGAAAAAACGGAACGGATACGGAAGACATACGGATGCATTTCCGTATGTGTTCCGTTTTTTTTGCGGACCCATTGACTTGAATGGAGCCAAGCACCGTGATTTGCGGACAAGAATAGGACATGTTCTATCTTTTCACGGCACGGAAATACGGAAACGGAATGCACACGGAGACACTTCAGTTTTTTTTGCTGAACCATTGAAATGAATGGTTCAGTATATGTTCCGTATACTGAGCTCAAAAAACGTCCAGTATACTGAACGCAAAATACTGTCGTGTGCATGAGCCCTAAGTGAGCACTTCCTGTCAGTCCGGCCGGGTACAGGAAACAAAATCTCCTGTACCGCGGATCGGCCAGAGCTACATTAACAGCACACAGCAGGCGCAGGCAGGATTCTTTAGAGCGGCAAGCGCTCAGCCTCAGCCACTCAGGCGGCGCAGAATGAGGGGCGCCGCCAGCCGCCCGAACTTATATAAGCAACTTTATTTATTTTTTAAACCGCAACGGGCGCCGGGCGCCCCCTGCTGAATGCAGGGGAGGGGGAGATGGAGGGGGCGGGGGGCCCGCCCCGTGGGAAAACATAAGTGCCGCCTCGCCTGCCCATATTACATTGCGAGCTGTCGGCCGCCCGGCGCCCCTGTTGCTATGGCGCCCTGTGCGGCCGCACAGCCCGCACACCCCAAAGGCCGGCCCTGCACGCAATAGTCTTTAAAAGAACTTTTGGGTCTGTAGAGTTTTAGCAATTTAGTGCATGTTGCGCTAAAAATATAAATTGCTGCTGCCACACACAATAGTCCTTAAAAGGACTTTTAGGTCTCTGACAAGTAAGTAATAGTTAGAAGCTGATATATATATATATATATATATATATATATATATATGAAAGTAAATTTTTAGTTACTGCTCTTTTTTTGTATCTGCAGTAAATTTTTATACTGAAGTGTCTGCATGGACAAACCAAATGTCAATTTGCTTGCGTTCTGCAACTCTTAGCACCAATAAGTACAATATTTTTTCACTGGTCACTTTTATGCTCAGTTTTCTTTTTTTTTGTGAAAAAATATATTTAGTTTTACATAGAAATCAATTTTAGGTGGTGTTAGTGTAGATTTTTGCACACACATAATATCTGTGTGCATCCATGCGTTCTGTGAGCACTGATCAGAAACATCATGTTTTATGACCAGTCTGCTCAGTTCACTGCTTTTTTTTTTTTTTTTTTTTTCATGTAGTTAATAAAACATACACACCCCTCACAATAACTAAAGGTTTAAACATTTCACACATCACACCCCAATAAAATAAAAATGGTCCATCCGTCCCAACGACCATATTCAGCTAAAAAGGCATATCTTGCCTCTGATACTGAGTCTGCCAGTGAGGGAGAAGAGGATGCCACTTTCCTCTACTCCTCTACCCCCTCATCATCATTCAGTGATGAGGGATCTTCAAGAAGGCGCCCTAGGGTAGCAGCGGAGGCAGCCCCCCAGATTGAACCCTTATGGACCCCACTTCCTGACGATTAGCAGCCCCAAATTGCGGATTTTGAGGGCAGCTCTGGAATACAGATAGATTGTGCAGGCTTCACTGAACTAGAATTTTTATAAATCTTCTCTGAGGATTTTGTAAATTTAATGGTGGCCCAAACCAATTTATACGCTGTAGGAAGGCACAAGGGTCTGTCATTAACGGAAGGTATGTGTCACCAAGGTTCCTGGCCTCGGTGAAGAAGAGCTGGTATTTTCAGGTGTCAGCGGCAGCTAATGCTGATTGACACTTTGCTATTTTTGTATGGCTATATAGTAGTCAAAGTGATGGGTGGGTGACTACTCCCCACGTTCCTGGCAGGGTCTTGACTGGCCTATAAAAAACCCAGCCAGAAGTGTAAGTTGGGAGTGATTGCCTCTCTCTGACCGAGGAGCTCTGGCAATCGCCTGTGTGGTAACTGAGCCCTGTGCTGGGCTGAAGAGCTGAGACCTGTGTGTTGGGAGTGCAGGCCACCTAAAGCCTGCATTTTGACTGCTGGAGGCAAAATAACTGACAAGGTGACATTTTGTTACGCATAAACTTTCTAATTGGTGTGAACAAACACCAACCTTGCAAAGTGAATAAACACGAACATTTGAATTGCGAACTTGTACTTTGCCTCTGTACTGAACCCGCTTATCCCAACTACCAGAGTAAATATCCACAACATCCAACAATTCATTGCTCAGAACCCTATATCACCATACACTAGACCCCTAGGTTGGAGCTCAGTAAATGTACCACAGCGATGATGAAGTTTTAGGGACTCATGCTGCATATGGGCGTTGTTAAGAAGCCAAGTGTTAGACAATATTGGAGTTCAGACATTTTCTACTAGACTCCAACTTACAGTAGCACCATGGCCCAGAAGTGATTTGAGTTAATTCGTAAATTCCTACATTACAACGACAATGCACAGTGCCCACCCCATAATGACCCGACATTTGACCGTCTGTTCAAGGTTAGGCCCGAGGTGTACAACCCTGATGAAAATGTCTGTATAGATGAGTCCCTGTTGCCTAGCAAATGGGCAAGGTATGGCATAAATATTTACAAACTTTGTAAGAGTAGCTCCGGGTACACCCACAAGGTCTGCATTTACGAAGGGAAAGATTCCCAGATAGAACTCCCAGAATGCCCCCCCCACCCTAGGAGTTAGTGGGAAGACAGTGTGGGACTTACTGCACCCATTGCTAAATAAGGGTTACCACCTCTATGTGGATAACTATTATACCATCATAACCCTATTCATGTCCCTAACTGCCAGAAGTACTGTGGCTTGTGGAACAGTGCACAAAAATCAGAGAGGCTACCTAGATCCCTGGTAGGGCAACCACTGAGAATGTGTGAAAGTAGGGCTCTCCTCCATGAGAACAATCTGGTGGTTAAGTACAAGGACAAGAGGGATGTCCTTTTACTGATTACCATTCACACTAACACCAGCTTCTCTGCTTCTGCACCAGGTACCACTACCACTGTCCCCAAACCAGTTTGCATCCTTGATTACAACAGGCACATGGAAGGGGTGGATCTTTCAGATCAATTTCTGAAGTCCTACAGTGCCATACAAAAAAACAAAAGTGTGGTACAAAAAGCTGGCTGTGCACCTCATACAGATGGCAATTTAAAATGTGTACGTGCTATTTCAATCTACAGGCCACAAAGAACATTTCCTTCAGTTCAAAGAGGTGGTTATCAAGGCCCTCATTTTTCAAAGCCAGACCGGGGAGGATTCCAGTACTTTAGGAAGTCTTGGTGTCCGTGTTGTACCAGGGAAACATTTTCCAGGTCAAGTCCCCCAGACTGTTCTAAAACAGGAAAAAGGAAATACACCATTTACCACTGCGAAACCTGCCCTGAAAAACCTGGCCTGTGCATGCAGGATTGTTCTAAAATCTACCACACATCCATGGAGTATTAATTTAATTTCAACCTTTATGTACCCTGTAGTTTTACCACCTTATATCTCTGATTTAGTCCGCATAGCTTACAGATCAACTTTTCACCAACCCCCTACATATTCATTTCTGTGAATGTACGGCGGAGCACTTTCCAACATGGGGTCACTTCTTGTGGTTTTTAATTTCTGGGGACCTCATGGATTTTTTTAATGCGACATGGCACCTAAAATCCATGTCTGCCAATTCAAGCCAGCAAAATCCATATTTTGCTGTTTGACTCTAGAGCCCTGCTGTGCGCCCATACATCAGTTTTGGAGCACATATGGGGTGTTGCCTTATTGGGGGGAAATGGGGAACAAAATGTGGGTGCATTTTGTCCTGTTATACTTTGGGAAAGTAAAAAATGTGGGTGAAAAGCAACTTTTTATTTTCCCCTGCCATGTTTCTAAGAAACACCTTTGAGGTCAAAGTGCTCACTACACACCTTGAAAGATTCATTGAGGGGTGTAGTTTCCAAAATGGGGTCAGTAATAGATTCTTAGAGTTTTGTTTGGCTGTTAAAGAGGACCTTTTACCACTCCTGACATGCCTGTTTTAATAGCTTTATGCATTGCCCATGTAAAAACGATTCTGATTATTCTATTCTTATGACTCTATGTTCTGCCATTCCTTTATTATTGAGAAGTTATGAAAGAATTGCTATTAACCTTCATAAAGGGTAGAGAGTGGCGGTAAACAGTTTGGGGGGGGGGGGGGGGTACCTGCACAGACTCACTCTGTCCAATCAGTTCTGCCATTTTCAGCCTGTGCAGGTACACATCCTCAACTGGTTACCTCCTCTCTGTACCCTTACTGAAGGCTAATAGCAATTCACACATAAATTCTAGTTGAATACAGGAATGGCACAACATAGAGCCATAAGAATAGATGCTCCAGAATAGTTATTACATGGGTAATGCATGTAGCTATTAAAATAAATATGTCAGGAGTGGTTAAAGATCCCTTTTAACTCTTGATGTATTGCAGAAAAAATTGATTATTTTTTTATTTTTTTATCCAATAAATATTTTCTTTTCTTCAATAATAGTAACAAAACATTTAAACAGAGCCGAAAAAAAGTACACACAAAGGGGGCTTATACACATAAAAAAGATATTGCTATCATGTTAACATCATCACAAATCATGACAATACATCCAGCTCTGTAGACTCAAACCTAGTACCTTTAATTCCAAGTATTCCCCCCCTGCCCTTGGGTGCTGTCGCTGATAGCCCGAACCTTATACTCCCCCCTCGTACCCGTCCACGTACACCCAACAAAGCGAGGTAATCAGTCCACCTCGCTGCTACAGATGGAGAGATATTGCATACCTTGCCTTCTCCGCCTCTCGATCTCCTCATACAACTTTATTTGGGACATAATCCGTCTCCACTCCTCAAATGCGGGGGATATGGGGGAACCTCATCTTTTAACTAACAGAGCCTTTGCTATCAAGCAGCCCCTAAGCCAGATCAAATGATGCACCGAAGACTTTGGCTTTTTTGGTATATAAGAGCCCAAAATCACAGAAATCATATCCAGTACACAAGATTGGGGAAATCCCCCTGAAGTGCTATAAATACCTGCTCCCAAAACTGCTTTATCACTTGACATTCCCATAAAAGATGGATATATCCAGCATTGGGCCTGCGACACTTTCGACAAAAAAATTCACGACCTCTGTTATTAGCAAGCTTGGCCTGCATTTGTGGTCTGTAATATAACCTATGCAGAACTTTAAACTGGATCAATCTATAACTGGTTGCAGATATTACCTTATTCGTATTTAAAAAAATCTGTGGCCAGGGGAGGGGGGAGGTTCTCAGAAATTTTGAAATGTCAGTCCCATTTTCCTTTAATTTTTGTTGAATACCTAAGGGTTTAACTAAATTTGTAGAATCAGTTTTGAATAGCTTGAGGGGTGTAGTTTCTAAAATAGGGTGATTTATGTGTGGTTTCTAATATGTAAGCCTCGCAAAGTGACTTCATAACTGAACTGGTCCTTAAAAATTGGGTTTTGGAAATTTTCTTAAAAATTCTAAGATTTGCTTCTAAACTTCTAAGCCTTATAATGTCCCAAAAAAATAAAATTTCATTTACAAAATGATCCAAACATGAAGTAGACATATGGAAATGTAAAGTTAGGAGGTATTACTATCCATTTTAAAGGTAGAGAATATGAAATTTGGAAAGTTGCAAATCTTTCTAAATTTTAGGTAAATTTAGTATTTTTTTATAAATAAAAATGAAATATTTTGACACAAATTTACCACTGTCATTAAGTACAATAAGTGAGGAAAAAACAATTTCAGAATAGCTTGGATAAGTAAAAGCGTTTAAGGCTACTTTCACACTTGCGTTCGGTGCGGATCCGTCTGGTATCTGCACAGACGAATCCACACCTATAATGCAAACAATGGTATCCGTTCAGAACGGATCTGTCTGCATAACAGCTTTTTCAGATCTGAGCTTTCACATCGTGAAAACTCAGATCTGACCGTAAATTCTAACACTGAGGCGTTCCCATGGTGATTGGGACGCTTCAAGTTAGAATATACTAAGAACTGTGTACATAACTGCCCCCTGCTGGCAGCACCCGATCTCATACAGGGGGTTGTGATCCGCACAATTAACCCCTCAGGTGCCACACCTGTAAGAGATCAGGATCGCTGTACCCCCTTAATGCACCCCTCCTCTTGACCTGACAATACTATGCAGAGGTGAAATATCTCACCCACAGGCAAAAGGAACGAGTGCATTAGAATAGTCATGCAGGTGATAACATGGCAGCCAAAGTAATGGTTAATGGACATAGTGTGTGAGCATAGTCTCCAAACCATCAGGCATACTAATGTGCCACATCCATCTGGAACCCAGATAACCACAACAGGCATGCAAAACACCAGTCTAAAAGTAATGGGGAACAAACCTTGAAGCCTTGGTGAGTGCACCCCGATGCGCGTTTCGCTCAGCTTTTTCAAAGGGGCGTGAGCAAAAACTCTACTCGGTACAGTAATTCTGATAAACCATAACAGAGCAGCAATGCATAGCAGCTCTCCTCTAGACTATATGGACTTCCATGCAGTTTTCTAGGCATTTCTGCACCAAATACACATCAAAATTTGCATGTGTTGATTGCAGATTTTATTGTGGATTTGATGCTGTTTTGCCACAAATCTCTCACCCTTTCATTGAAAAGAGTGAAATCCACCCCAAAAATTGCACAATTGATATGCTATATATTTTAAAATCCGCACGACATGGTCAATTTCCACATGGAATAAAAAAGCTAAGTGTACATGAGATTTGTCTAATCTCATACATTGTGTTCATACTGTATTTGATGCATTTTATTCGCACAAAAATCTGTGCTAAAAAACAATATGTTATATTTAACATGTGGAGGTAGCCTTAGGAGGAACATGTACCTCTGTGTAATATTTAGACAGCCCACTGATTGCAGTTGACAGCATTCAATGCTTAATTTTTCCAGTGGTGGCACCCCAGTGGAATAAAAAATGTGCTGTATTGTTGTTCACAGATTAAATCTGACAGTTGGGGTCCTAACAGCAGGACACCCTCTTATTGCATTGTTACCGGACACCCTTCAAAAAATTTACATTGGACAAACTAGAAAATCTACTTAAAAAGAGCTTGCCACTATAACAGGTCTTTTTAAATTAGAATATCAATGTGATAACCTAATCTAACTAAATGGGTTAGTGTTATTGCAACTCCTTACACCCCTAAGTTTTAAACAGATGGGCTACAAAGAAAGTCCTTCAGAGTTCTGCAGATTACAGCTTTAAAAAGGAAAGAAATATGCTCTATTTGTGTGGTATACACAATAATACTGGATGGTTGGCACTCCACACAATTGTGGGTCCCGGTGCTCTGTGATGGGGTAATGTCCCAAAATTGTAGAAAACAAGAATCACGGCACTCGGATATAGAATGCAAGTTAATCAAATATTTATTTCATCCGAAATGCAAATGGCAAACGTTTCGGTCCATCCCGGACCTTGTTCACGGCCTATAAAGACACATACAATATATACAGACATAATTCCATTTGGACAAAATACTACAAAACTAAATACAATTGGCAGAATAGAAATAAAAATAAAAATTGAGAATGTTGTGTACAGTTGTATATATACACTCACCTAAAGAATTATTAGGAACACCATACTAATACGGTGTTGGACCCGTATTAGCCTTCAGAACTGCCTTAATTCTACGTTGCATTGATTCAACAAGGTGCTGATAGCATTCTTTAGAAATGTTGGCCCATATTGATAGGATAGCAGTTGATGGAGATTTGAGGGATGCACATCCAGGGCACGAAGCTCCCGTTCCACCACATCCCAAAGATGCTCTATTGGGTTGAGATCTGGTGACTGTGGGGGCCATTTTAGTACAGTGAACTCATTGTCATGTTCAAGAAACCAATTTGAAATTATTCGAGCTTTGTGACATGGTGCATTATCCTGCTGGAAGTAGCCATCAGAGGATGGGTACATGGTGGTCATGAAGGGATGGACATGGTCAGAAACAATGCTCAGGTAGCCTGTGGCATTTAAACGATGGCCAATTGGCACTAAGGGGCCTAAAGTGTGCCCAGAAAACATCCCCCACACCATTACACCACCACCACCAGCCTGCACAGTGGTAACAAGGCATGATGGATACATGTTCTCATTCTGTTTACGCCAAATTCAGACTCTACCATTTGAATGTCTCAACAGAAATCGAGACTCATCAGACCAGGCAACATTTTTCCAGTCTTCAACAGTCTAATTTTGGTGAGCTTGTGCAAATTGTAGCCTATTTTTCCTATTTGTAATGGAGATGAGTGGTACCTGGTGGGATCTTCTGCTGTTGTAGCCCGCCTTTCTTTCCCGTTCTGACATTCAGTTTGGAGTTCAGGAGATTGTCTTGACCAGGACCACAACCCTACATGCATTGAAGCAACTGCCATTTGATTGGTTGACTAGATATCCGCATTAATGAGAAATAGAACAGGTGTTCCTAATAATTATTTGGGTGAGTGTATATATATATATATATATATATATATATATAACACACAATGTGGGGTCACAGAGAGTTGTAGTATTCTGCCCATAAAGAATAACATGATTGGCCCATTGAGAGAGTAGAGATTTTAGAGATTTTAGCAGGAAATCAATTGGAGGTAGATTAGGAGATTAATATATGATAGTCAATAATAGAAATGTCATTAGTGCTGGTTAAAATATAACATGTAGTATAAGAGAAGCTACATTGATGAATGCTTCCATATAATATATGGCAGAGAAAGCACTCGGTACTAGATCCACATGCGGGTGTAATTAGAGAAAGACCCCAATATAGTATTGCATCGTGTTGGCGATAATATACTAAAGATGTAAAGCCCATCATGTGCATACTAATAAAGAACATGTACAGAGAGATTGCCACGGTACATACCAGTAGGTTAGCAGGTCATGGAGTTGGATAGCATCTTGGCCATCGTGCTGTGCATGCCCGGGTTATGTATGGTGGAGACAGCGCAATGCAAGTTTCACCCGGCCGACGTGTAACATCAGCTTTGATCTTGTCATTTGATTTTACATTCTAATTTCTTTTTTTCTTATTCCTCTCCACAGACCAGATGATTCCAAATTGAAGGTCTAGTAGACTATCTAGCATTACCATTAACATATTTGTTCATATTAATAATAGCTATATGTATGGTAATAGATAGACTTTATATCTATTTCTATTGTTAATGCTAACCTAATACTGACATTTATAATTTGATTTGACTCATGCCCCCAATGTAGTTCGCTTTATGCAACTCTTTTGAATGATTTATTCAACACCTGGAACACTCTATATTGGGTATACTGTAGTATTGGCATATATCCTTGCGCTTTGCCCAAAGTGTGCTATTGTGAATGCGCTGGCTCCAGCTGACGTTACACTTAAAAGGTAAAACTAACATATGAGATAGACTCATTACATGCAAAGCAAGATATTTCAAGCCTTTATTTGGTATAATTTGGATGATTATGGCTTACAGCTTATGAAAACCCAAAGTCACAATTTTGAGGTCCCCTTTTCTCAGGGGGTATGGATTATTTAGCGGACTAGAGTGTGACACTTTGAGCCTAGAATATTGAATCTTTTCACAATATTCTAATTTTAAGTTGCATTACTCGAATAAATGAATTTTTGCACGATATTTAAATTTTTAGAGTTTCACCTGTATATGGAAGCATTCATCAATGTAGCTTCTTTTATACTATATGCTATATTTAGCCAGTATTACTGACATTTCTTTTATTGGCAGCATTCATCTATGTAGCTTCTCTTATACTATGTGCTATATTTAGCTAGTACTACTGCCACTTCTATTAGCGCCTACCATTAGAGATGAGCGAATTTCATATTTTGAAATTCGTTCATGCTTCGCTTACTGGTAAAAGGTGAATTGCGTTATGGATCCAATTCACCTTTCACCAGTAAACGAAGCATGAACAAATTTCATAACCTAAAATTCGCTCATCTCTAACTACCATACATTAATCTCCAGTACCTACAATCAATTTCCTGCTAAAATCTCTAAAATATTTACTCTCTCTTTATGTGCCAATCATGTTATTCTTTATGGTCAGGTCACTACAACTCTCTGTGACCCCACGTCGTGTGTTATATATATACAACAGTACGTGACATTCTCAATTTTTATTTTTATTTCTATTCTGCCAATTGTATTTAGTTTTAACACATACTATTTTGCTATTTGGAATATTTTGTCCAGATGGACTTATGATTGTATATATTGCATATGTACATATAGACCATGAACAAGGTTGGGGATGGACCAAAACATTGGCCATTTGTAGTGAAAACATTTCAGATGAAATAAATATTTCATTAACTTGCATTCCATATTCAAGTGCCGTGATTCATGTTTTCTACTATTTGTATGGTGACCCAGTTTTTGGAATGTTATTGGATGCCTATCATGGAATTTGCTGGCACCTTACAAGAAAGTATTTAGGAGCATATTTATTATAACCGGCGTTTTAACTTCAGCACATCCAGCGTCAGTTCTAAATGTTAGACAGCTTCAAAGGTGTCTTACATTTAGACCATTGTCTACGCCTAAAACAGTCGTACAAAATATGAATAAGTCGGGCCTATTGGCCCATGCCCGCCCATGCCACACCCACAAATTTAGACCTGGCATGAGTGGGAAAAGTCACAGATATCTGCAATTAGTAAATTACCCCCTTGGTTTGTATCATGAGAATTTGGAGTCTTTAGCGAAAGTGTTGACATATCTGGAAACTTCAAGTCTTCTTAGAAACAGAAGTCAAAGACTGCATCATATTATCCTTTTTTTTTAATGCAGACTAGCTGTGTGCAAAGCATAGTACACCATGTGATAACACAGAAGCAAAAAGTATTTCCTTTTCAGCCAGCCACCGTGTTAATTTTCTACTGACTATAAGTAGTCTAATTAAGGTATCATAATTTTCACTGGTTTATAACCATAGTAGGCTCTTGCTAAAATTCACAGATTAGTTGCTAGCAAAAAAGTGACTGAAAATATAGCAGTTATGAACTGTTAAATGGTTTTGTTACTTCTTATATTTGTTGAAGGCTTCTAATTCAAAATGCAAGTTACACCCACCGGCACAATAGAGAGTGTGAATATTAAGATTGGTTTTATGGGGAAAAAAACATTGCTACAGGGCGTAGGAAACCGCAATCTACACCATCTGATCTGTAAAGATGCACAGCTTAAATACCATCAAAATAGGCAGTGCTGTTACATAAGTTTTGAAAAACAAGCCGAAGTGGCATTAATCCATTCTTGGCAGAGCTGATAATAATTTATACATGAATAAGTATCATTTGAACAGTTGCTAGGTCATAACTTCATGAAAATAGTCTTACTGTTGATTAGAAACATAATTGCTGGGTAATCAAGAGTTAAGGAGTCTTATGGGTATGCCAGTTACACCAAGTAACATTGTGAAAATGACCTATTGTTTACATCAGGTATTTTGTTAACCCCTTAGTGACCAATGAAGTTCTGTGTACATCATGATGTGATGTTAGTTACCGCATCTTGACATACACAGAAAGTCATGGGATCAAAGTATCACCGCAAGTACACTTGCGGTGAAAACGGCATCTAAACTGGTGTCACGGACAGCTGAGTTGTTCGGGCACCTGGCAGGGGAACATTCAGAGCGGCTCCTGCCTTTGAATCGCTGAGATTGGTCAGTCAATGTTAAGTTTATTCTGCTCTGTTAAGTTTATTCTGCCCCGATCACCCCCCATTCAGGATGGCCAAGCGGGACACCCATAATTATCAGGGTGCTGACCCCACACCCCTCCCCACTCCCACAATCATTCAGGATGGCCGAGCAGTAGTAAAGTGTCAGCTGTAACATACAGCTGACACTCTACAATAGCAGCCGACATCGGTGCTGACACTGATGTCGGCCGTTTAACCCCTTCCATGCTGCAGTCTGTAGAAACTGCTGTACAGAACGGGTTAACAGAGCAAAAGATCCCTCTCCCAGACATACTGCAGAAAAAGTAGACATACTAGGTATTGCCGCGTTTGTAATGACCTGCTCTATAAAAATATCACATGACACTGTACAAAAAAGTGGACACTGTAAAAAAAAAAACTGTGCCAAAAATACATTTTCTGTCACTTACCTTGACAAAAAGTGCAACACCAAGCGATAAAAAGGGCATATGTCCTCTAAAATTGTACCAATTAAAGCGCCATCTCATCCTGCAAAAAATTAGACCCTACCTAAGACAATCGGACCAAAAATTTAAAACCTATGGCTCTCAGACTATGGAGACACCAAAACATTATTTATTTTATTTCAAAAATGATATTCTTAAATAAATGCTACTCCTTAATAAATGAAAAAAGTATACATATTAGATAATGCCACATCCATAACGACCTGCTCTATAAAAATATCACATGACCTAACCCCTCAGACGAATGGCATAAAAATAAAAAAATAAAAACTGTACAAAAATTACTAGTTTTTTTGGTCACCTTGCCCCAAAAAGCGTAATAATGATCAAAAAAATCATATGTACTCAAAATTTTTACCAATAAAAATGTCAAGTCTTCCTGCAAAAAATGACCCCCTGCACAAGATGATCAGCAGAAAAATTTAAAAAAATGGCATTCAGAAAATGGAGAAACAAAAAATTTTTTTTTTTTCAAAAATGCTTTATTATGTAAAACTGAAACAAACAAACAAACATAGACAGTAGATATATTTGATATCATCGCATCCGTAACAAACTGTTCTATAAAAGTAGCAAATGATCTAACCTGTCAGATGAACGTTGGAAAAAGGAAAAAATTAAAAATAAAACCAGTGCCAAAAAATCTATTCTTTGGTTATCTTGTCTTCAAAATACATAATATAAGTAATTAAAAATCATATGTACCCCAAAATAGGACCAATAAAACTGTCACCTTATTCCCTAGTTTCCAAAATGGGCTCACTTTTTGATTGTTTCTACTGTAGGGTGCATCTAGGGGTTTCAAATGGGACATGGTGTCTAAAAACCAGTCCTTCAAAATCTGCCTTCCAAAAACCATATGGCGCTCATTTTCTTTTGCGCCCTGTCATGCACCCATACAGCAGTTTGCCACCACATGTGGAGTGTTTCTGTAAACTGCAGAATCAGGGTAATAAATATTGAATTTGTTTGGCTGTTAACCCTCCATGTGTTAAAGAAAAAAATGGATTAAAATGGAAAATCTGCCCAAAAAATGAAATTTTTAAATTTCGTCTCCATTTTCCCTTGATTCTTGTGGAATACCTAAAGGGTTAACAAAGTTGGTAAAACTTTTGAATTTGAACTTGAGTGGTGTAGTTTCTAAAATGTGGTCATTTATTGGTGATTTCCAAACCCCACAAAGTGACTTCATAACTGAATTGCTCCTTAAAAAAGTGAGTTTTGGCGATTTTCTTAAAAATGTTAAAATTTGCTTCTAAACTTCTATGCCTTCTAACATCTTAAAAAATAAAATGACATTTACAAAATGATGCCAACATAAAGTATACATACGGGGAATGTAAAGTAATAACTATTTTATGAAGTATCACTATCTGTCTTAAAAGTGGAGAAATTAAAATTTTCAAAATAGCTATTTTTTTCTAACTTTCTGCAAATGTTTTATTTTTATTTTTTTATGCATAAAGGGTATTAACTCAAATTCACACTAATATGATGTATGATGTGCCACGAGAAAACAATCTCAGAATGGCTTGGGTAAGTAAACACATTCCAGAGTTATTACCACATAAACTGACACATGTCAGATTTGAAAAATGGGGCTCCAACATTTAGTCCAAACTGGAAACTGCAAAGCCATGCTTTTAGACCCTCACTATCAAAGCAAAATGGGGGAATGTTTTTCTATTGCCAAAAAGGGAGGCTAAATTGCTTTATTAGCAGAATACATTGTATTGCTTCAGCTTTCATCAAGCAGATGACTGCCACTAATGTTTCTGACCATAAGGCCCCTCTCTGCCCCCCACAAGGTCTCCTACCTTGTGCCATCTCCCCTACCACAAGCAGCAATATCCAGTTCAGTATCATCAACACTAGTGATGAGCGGCAGGGGCAATATTCGAATTTGTGATATTTTGTGAATATTTGGGTGAATATTCATCATAAATGTGAAAATTCAAGAATTTGCCATTATTTTCTTGATTGTGAAAATCGGCAATGTAATATGCACGTATTGAGTGAGCAATACAGGCATGGGTCACTTTTGCAACATTTTTCAAGCTGCTCGAAGTTTCCTGAGACTGGAGAAAATGATTGGCATGGCAGAACATTACAATAGCTTTATATGCAGATAGAGTGCTCCAATATGTTTGCGATTGAGCAAATTAGCAATTAAGGATGCGCATAATTTGGTGCAATACGTGCAAATTCACATTTTAGCAGGTCTGACTACATATTACTGATTGGTGCACTAAGTATTGTTGTGAACTTGGGACTTCACAGCAGTATATCTGTAGCATGTATGTAAGGACAGCAGAACCTATCAGCTACACTATATCACGATCTAACCTACACTGACTATCTCTCACTAACTATCTGTATTATATATATATAAGCTAACTAATTAACTATCTAATGTAATGACCAGCAAAGCAGAGAGCACAACAATAACACTGCAACTTTCCTATTGGTTGCTAGGGATGTTGCTAAGCTCAGACAAAGACATTGCAGCCTTCTCATTGGCCCACAAGCAAGAGGGGAAGTTACTGATGAAAACAAAAATTCTAGAATATTCAAAATTATGAATATATATCACTATATTCTAAATATTTGTGAATTCTCAAAGTGCCGATATTCGCGATTATTATTCGCTATTCGAATATTTTTGCCCAACACTAATTACAGATGGAGAGTGCAGGGAGACAGACTCTGTTCCAGTTTTCTTTCTTTATTCCTACATTTAGAAAAGGTAGGTTGCTAGTGGCTCACCTGACCAGTACAATGTATAGGTGTTCTAGGTTTGGACTGATTCACCTGATCAGAAAGGAGGGTTATGTAATAGAAGAGTATAATGGAAACCGACACTCTACATCTGGCGGTAATGCTTAAAGAGCAATGTACATAGGTAGGGTGGTAAAAATACGTATTTATTTTTAATCTATGTCAATAATATAAAGGAGGGTCGATTAAAGGGGTAATAGTAATAATAATAATAATAATAATAATAATAATAAGAGTAGAGATAAAAATTGAAGAAAGGTAAAAAATATGAAAATAAAAATGAAAATTGCAAATTGCAGCAGTGGGGGTGCACAATGACAGACGAAAATAGAACAATACGATGGTCGTCTGATGGTGATTTCCACCTTCAGTTAGTTCAATAGTTCATTGGCACCCTGGTGGGTGAGTGTCCATTATGAGAAGTTCTCAATAGAAAATGTCTATAAAATATATAAAATATTGCAGAGGAAAAAATGTAGTGAGTCCCTGTTCAGGGATTGTTGGCCGGACACTGTTGTTGGTCACAATAAAAAGATAAAAAGATAACAAAAAAGAAGGGGGTAATATACCAGTCGGGTGCTGCACCTGGTGTGGAGTCCCACACACTGAGAAGGGCTGCATCCTGACTGTAGTCTACCTTCTTTGTGAGGTGTCCCCTGCTGGTGTCCCCTGCTGCTGGAGCGGTCTTGCTGCGCTCTGTGATGGCTGTTCCCGGTCTTTGGCATTCCACGTTGGTGTGACGTCACTTGTCTGGCGTCTCACGTGTCTTTGCTGTATTTAGTTTGTGAATGTTCGTGGTCTTTTTGATCCAAAAGATTCGGATAATGTCGATTGTAAGGAAGCGCTTCCAAGGTAATATGTTTTAGCGGGTTTGTGCGGGAGTCACCAAACGCGTTTTAAAGGTCTTAGCTGCCTTCTTCATTAGTGGTGAAGAAGGCAGCTAAGACCTTCGAAGCGCGTTTGGTGACTCCCCTACAAACCCGCTAAAACATATTTGGCAATCTCCTGCAGGCCAACAGCAAAAATTGGCATATTATGCCACCTAACCAGCGAAATCCCATACCAGAAAAAGACCCTGTTTAAAGGTGCATCAAAAGTTCCACACGGCCAATAACAATGAAGGCCGACTATACAATGTGGTCTTCATTATTAAATTAAAGGAAGCTGTGGGCTAATTGGCCATGCAGTCATTCATCGCAGCACGATGTGGCCTGTGGCCGTACCCTAAGGCCCCTTTCACACGGGTGAGTTTTCCGCGCGGGTGCAATGTGTGAGGTGAACGCATTGCACCCGCACT
Source organism: Bufo gargarizans (assembly GCF_014858855.1). Classification (NCBI taxonomy): domain Eukaryota; kingdom Metazoa; phylum Chordata; class Amphibia; order Anura; family Bufonidae; genus Bufo; species Bufo gargarizans. Next base: position 302,375,392 of record NC_058081.1, read on the forward strand.
GAATCTGGACCCATTAATTTCTATTGGGCTGTGCACATGAGCGTTGGTTTTCACGCATCACTTGTGCGTTGCATGAAAATCACAGCATGTTCAAGCAAGTGCGGATGCAGTGCGATTTTCACGCATGGTGGCTAGGAGACGATAGGGATGGAGACCCGATCATTATTATTTTCCCTTATAACATGGTTATAAGGGAAAATAATAGCATTCTTAATACAGAATGCTTAGTACAATAGGGCTGGAGGGGTAAAAAATAAATAAATAATAATTTTACTCACCTTAATCCACTTGCTCGTGCAGCCGGCTTCTCTTGTGTCTTCATCTTTGCTGTGCACAGGTAAAGGACCTTTAATGACGCCACTGCACTCATCACATGGTCCATCACATGATCCATCACCATGGTGGTGGATCCTGTGATGGACCATGTGATAAGCGCAGTGACATCATCAAAGGTCCGATTCCTCAAAGCCCTATTGTACTAAGCATTCTGTATTAAGAATGCTATTATTTTCTCTTATAACCATGTTATAAGGGAAAATAATACAGTCTACACAACACCGAACGCAAACCCGAACTTCTGTGAAGAAGTTCAGGTTTGGGTACCAAACTTGATGTTTTTTTTCACGCGCGTGCAAAACGCATTACAATGTTTAGCACTTGCGCTGAAATATCGTAAATTTTCCCGGAGCGCACCTGCAACACATTCGGACTTTATCCGGATATGCTCGTCTGCAAAGGGCCTAAGGCAGAGCAGCCTGGGTATGCCTGATTTATAGTGATTCATGACAAATTAATTCGGAACGAATCAAATTTCCTGACTAACTTTGGCGAAGTTGCCAAATCAAATTTTTCAAAACTTCGCTCATTTATAGTTCTAACATTAAAATGTGATGTTTATGCAAATACTATCCAAACACTACTGCTATATAATAAAGGTATATAGTGAATGTCTCAGACTACTCTATTTTATTTTATTTTTGAGAGCCCTGATAGATAGAGGTTTTACCACCATGTGTGAAACAAAATTTTAATAAGACTGAAATCATATTGTGTTACATTATTTATTTATAATTTTTTGTGCTCGAGATTCTATCCACACAAAGTTATCCACCTTCTGCAAGAAATAGGTATACTAATACTGTCTTTTCTGCTGAGAAGATTAAGAAGATTACATAGATTGGTAGGACTGATATAGTAGCAGTCTCAAAATGCCAATGAAAGTCATTAAACTCAGTTTGAGCTACGCTATTTTTTCTTTGTAGCGTTCTACAATACCTCATGTTAGTATTTTACTTTGCCAAGTTAAAAGAAGGCAGTAGTGGAAACACTGCCATAATAATGTGTTCTTATTAACTACATGAAACATAAACTCCATTTTATTTCTACAAAATGCTGAAGATAGTAATAATATTACTAATAATAAAGAATAATAAATCTAATTGAAACTAATAATATATAGTGCTGCCCATAATTATTCATACCCCTGGCAAATTTTTACTTAAAGTTACTTTTATTCAACCAGCAAGTAATTTTTTGACGGGAAATGATATAGGTGTCTCCCAAAAGATAATAAGACGATGTACAAGAGGCATTATTGTGGGTTTTTTTGCGCCAAAGATATCTTTTTTTGTAGCCTGGCTTGGATGTTTTTCTTTTAATAAAGGCTTTCTTCTTGTCACTCTACCCCATAGCCCAGACATATGAAGAATACAGGAGATTGTTGTCACATGTACCACACAGCCAGTACCTGCCAGCTATTCCAGCAGCTCATTTAATGTTGCTGTAGGCCTCTTGGTCACAGACCATAGAAACATAGAATGTTTCGGCAGATAAGAACCATTTCGCCCATCTAGTCTGCCCAATATACTGAATACTATGAATAGCCCTTGGCCCTATCTTATATGAAGGATGGCCTTATGCCTATCCCATGAATGCTCCTTCACTGTATTTGCAACTACCACTTCTACAGGAAGGCTATTCCATGCATCCGCTACTCTCTCCGTAAAGTAATACTTCCTGATATTACTTTTAAACATTTGCCCCTCTAATTTAAAACTATGTCCTCTTTAGTGATGAGCGGTAGGTGCCATATTCGTTTTCGACGAAATTTGCAAATATTTGCTAGAATATTCATTTCATATTCGTCAAAATCGAATACTTGTCATTATTGTAGTTATCGCGATTAATATGCGATTTAAATAATCGCGTATTGTGATTATAACTTAAGGCTACTTTCCTATTGGTTTGATATCTAGAATTAGCGAAGATGACGAATATGACAAATGTATTTGTCATATTCCTCAAAACGAAGATAGCGAAGTGTTCTCCATCTTCATTTTAGCTACCTATTTGTCAACTTTGCTAATTCTAGCAATCAAATAGGAAAGTTGACTATAGAGACAGCTGTGTTTAATTCGCTATGCGATTATATAACATTTTTTTTAAAATAGAATAATTATAATAATTATCATGTATTATAATTATTCTATATATATAAAAAAGCAAAGCAATATAATTGCATAGCGAATTAAACACAGCTGTCTCTATAGTCAACTTTCCTATTTGATTGCTATTTGAGTGCTATTTTGAATTGTGATTTCAATGTAATTCTCAAATCCGACAGTACATTCTAGTATGGAGACGTTCCCATGGTGATGGGGACGCTCCATGAGCACGGAAGTCGGCAGAAGCGGCAACGGGCACTGACTGGAGCAGCCAGGAAGCCAGGAATCCTAAGGACAGGTAAGAACTACTTTTGGGAAGTGGGAAAGAAAAAAATATAACAATAAAAAAAATAAGAAAACGAATATTCGAAATAGCAAATTTATAGCACTACATTCAAAATATTCGCGAATTAGCGAAGTGCCGATATTCGCAAGAAAAAAATTGATATTCGAATATTCGCGCTCAACACTAGTCCTCTTATAGCAGTTTTTCTTCTTTTAAATATTCTCTCCTCTTTTACCTTGTTGATTCCCTTTATGTATTTAAAAGTTTCTATCATATCCACTCTGTCTGGTCTTTCTTCCAAGCTATACATGTTAAGGTGCTTTAATCTTTCCTGGTAAGTTTTATCCTGCAATCCATGTAGTAGTTTAGTAGCTCTTCTCTGTACTCTCTCCAAAGTATCAATATCCTTCTGGAGATATGGTCTCCAGTACTGAGCACAATACTCCAAATGAGGTCTCACTAGTGCTCTGTAGAGTAAGTCTTCTGAAATAATTACCCCTAAATCCCTTTCCTCAGATACTGAGGTTGGAACTGTATCACAGATTTTATATTCTGTTATTGGGTTTTTACACCCCAGGTGCATTATCTTGCACTTATCAACATTAAATTTTAGTTGCCAGATTTTTTACCATTCCTCTAGTTTCTCAGGCCGATGTTAAAAGCTGAGAACTTTGCCAATATCTTCCAGTCAGGAACATATCGGAGCCCCTCATGCACCTTTTGCACCTGGTAGCTTCTGTGCCACATGGTCTGTTGTAGGTGCGGCTCACAGCTTTATCCTACATCACAGTGCATTGGTGATACCACTATGGAGGCATGTGAGAGTCTGGCTGTGAGTTGATTTCTAGCACTGATTCAGACCCTGTTCACACACCACAAGAAGTTGAGTGGTAGGACCCCATGCGTGCTGAGACACCGTGACATGGTGCATGAGGGGCTGCGATATGTTCCTGACTGGAAGATATTGGCAAAGTTCTCAGCTTTTAACATCGGCCTGAAGAATTGGCTAGTATTGTCAGTTGCGTATCATTTTGGTGCATTTTTTTGCAGTGATTTTTGTATGTATATTTTTTCATCTGCACAATGTAGCATTTTGTGTAAGATGTTCTTGTGGTGCATGTGGTCCACCCCAGCATCCTCCACTGTACGCATTTTTTGCTGGGGATTACCCGGTTATAGACACGCCACAGTGTCTGGGTTTGAAGCATTTTCACCCTTTTAGTTTTTTTTTCATTCCTCTAGCTTTTCTAAATCCTTTTCCATTTGGTGTATCCCTCCAGGAACATTAACCCTGTTACAAATCTTTGTGTTATCAGCAAAAAGACACACCTTACCATCAAGGCCTTCTGCAATTTGCTGATAAAAATATTAAACAATATGGGTCCAGGAACAGATCCCTGAGGTACCCCACTGGTAACAAGACAATGGTCTGAATATACTCCATTGACTACAACCCTCTGTTGTCTGTCCCTCAGCCACTGCCTAATCCATTCAACAATATGGGAGTCCAAGCTCAAAGACTGCAATTTATTGATAAGCCTTCTATGTGGGACAGTTTCAAAAGCCTTACTAAAGTCTAGATAAGCGATGTCTACTGCACCTCCTCCATCTATTATTTTAGTCACCCAATCAAAAAAATCAATAAGATTAGTTTGACATGATCTCCCTGAAGTAAACCCATGCTGTTTTTCCTCTTTCAATCCATGGGATTTTAGATGTTCCACAATCCTCTCCTTAAGTATGGTTTCCATTAATTTCCCCACTATTGATGTCAGGCTTACTGGCTTATAGTTGCCCGATTCCTCCCTACTACCTTTCTTGTGAATGGGCACAACATTTTCTAATTTACAATCTTCTGGGACGACTCCTGTTACCAGTGATTGGTTAAATAAATCTGTTAATGGTTTTGCTAGTTCACCGCTATGCTCTTTTGATAGCTTTGGGTGTATCCCATCAGGCCCCTGTGACTTATTTGTATTAATTTTAGACAGCTGACTTAGAACCTCTTCCTCTGTAAAGACACATGCATCAAAAGATTCATTAGTCTTCCTTCCTAACTGAGGTCCTTTTCCTTCATTTTCCTTTGGAAAAACTGAATAGAAGTATTCATTGAGGCAGTCAGCTAGTTCTTTATCTTCTTCCATATACCTTCCTTCTTTTGTTTTTAATTTGTTAATTCCTTGTTTTAGTTTCCTTTTTTCATTTATGTATTTGAAGAATGTCTTATAGTCTTTTTTCACTGACTGAGCTAATTTCTCTTCTGCCTGTGCTTTAGAAGCTCTTATAATTTGCTTGGCCTCTCTCTGCCTAATCTTATAAATTTGCCTGTCATCCATTTTTTTTTTATAATTACTGAATGCTATCTTTTTGTTTTTAATGATTTTGGCCACTTCTGCTGAGTACCACAGTGGTCTCTTCCTTTTTTTGCTTTTATTAACAAGCCTAATGCAATTATCTGCTGCCTTCAATAGTGCCACTTTTCAGTAGTCCCATTTCTCCTGGACTCCATTGAAACTGTTCCAATCTGATAGGGACTCACTAGATCCCAAGATTTCCCCTACAGTAATTTTAGATACCAAATTCCTATTTGTGAATACTAAATCTAAAATGGCCTCCTTCTGGGTTGGCTTCTCAACTACTTGCTGTAGAGATAATCCCAGTAGGGAATTTACAATTTATTCCTGGCAGAACTAGCTATTTTGGTTTTACATTTTACATCAGGAAGATTAAAGTCTCCCATAATGATAACTTCCACTTTCAATGTCATTTAAAATTTTTCCTCAGCTAGTAGATCATCTAATTCTTTGACTTTGACTTGACCAGTTTTCTTCTCGTCTTTTCATCGATTTTGAAGTTCTTAGTAATGTCACTGTTGTGCCATATTTTCTCCACTTGAAGATGACTGTCTTCACTGTGTTCCATGGTATATCTAATGCCTTGGAAATTCTTTTGTACCCTTTTCCTGACTGATACCTTTTGACAATGAGATCCCTCTGATGTTTTGGAAGCTCTCTGTGGGCCATGGCTTTTGCTGTGGGATGTATATATATATATATATATATATATATATATATATATATATATAAAAATGTCACTGTACTCATGCATATATATTGAAAAAAGTGTCCTTTATTCAAACATGTCACATCTATATCTACAGGAGTGCCATGGAATGTTTTCTTCTATGTATACACCCAGGATCAAAGCTTTTGTTGTTGGCATCCAAACTTCCAAACTATATCTTTCAGGAGAGTGCTGCCTGGATTTTAATTGTGAATATATATATATATACAAGATGTGCACCGCTCATGTGCGGAAACCCGCAACAATATTACATCATGTGTACAGTACGAGGCATACAAATTGTACCATAAAGTGCAATGAACAATAAGCGAATACAGGTGTACATCATTAACACTCACATTGTTAATGATGTACACCTGCATTTGCTTATTGTTCATTGCACTTTATGGTATAATTTGTATGCCTCGTACTGTACACATGATGTAATATTGTTGCGGGTTGCCGCACATGAGTGGTGAACATCCTGTATGTATTTATGAATTGTCCATGCACTATTTGCAATTTATTTTTGTATAAATTGTTGATTGATTTTATTGTGATGTAATAGGGGTTGGACTATATATACATCATGATGCACTGTGTTCATTGCTTGAGAAAGGCTCTTGTATGAGCTGAAACTTTGCCTTCCACATGGGTGAATAAACACTATTGCTTTTTTTTATCTGGAGTGCTGTCCGCTTTTCGTCTTTATCTATACGGGGTAATCCAGCTAAATCCCTGGACCTAGCACCCGCTAGCACTTGTTTATCCAGTGCCGCCATCATTTCCCTTTTATATATATATATATATATATATATATATGTATTAAGGGTGAACAAATTTATTCTACTTGTTCGAAATCTGTCCTGAATTTCCCAAAAAGTTTGGATCTTACCAGAACCGAATTTTAGAAATTTGTTTCGGGAGAGCGAAAGAGAGAGCGAGAGAAAGAGTGAGATGGCATCAGAAAAATATTATCTTTCTAATAATTTTTGTTAGAAAAGCTAATTTTAATATTTCCCCCAAACCCAAAAGTATGCAAATTAACCATTCTTAGCTAAGAAATGGAAAATAATTCTTTCTGATGCCAGCTGATGATAGACATACTAATTTTCATATATTTTTCTCAGGAACCAAGAGGCTCATTACCTAGACTACAATAGTCATCACATATACTAAGTGGTCTCAATAATAGAAGTACCCACAAAGAAGTCCCCCAAGGCCTCTCAGCTAGAAAAGCCAATTATGACTGCTTTGCTCTGATAATAGGTTTTTGTTCTGAAAGAGCTATTATCCTATTCATGATAGAAAGCCTGATTAAATAGCTGAGCAATGATTAGAAAGTTATGTTATAAATGTGAGACACTCAGCTTTTTTTTTTCTTTTCCTAAAGAAAGTTGAATTACACATTTTTATATATGGATCTCTTTCGTGATTTGCCTGAAATAAATTACAAAATATTTGGCTTTGTTAGAATCCATTTTTTATAAACACTTCAAGTTGAATTCCGAACGATTTGTTAGTATGTATATTTATACATACCTGCATGTGCTTCATAGGTCAATTCTTATTTTTTTCGCTATGTTTTTGGTGGTAGCCTCATACTGTTTGGTGAATTTATATACTAATATTTTTATCAAACTACCAAGAACCAATAACCATAGCAAGAACCTTGCCCTGTCTGGGCAATTACTCTTTCGCAGAGCTAAGCAAAGATAAATGTTTGGCTGCCTTTCTCTGGATTTCTAGGCAATATATATATATATATATATATATATATATGTCCCAAGTCAATGTATATTTATTGAAAAGAACCCCATATCTTTCTCATTTTCTCTCACCTTTCCGGAACAAATATAAGTCCTAGGAGAACATACATTGTTACACATCAGCTTTCAGGGCAATTGGACCAAATTTGATTTGGGTAGAATAAATTCAGGCCTGAATCAGAAATTTGCTAATCTCTAGTATATAAAGTTTATACAAAGCATACTGTTCTCCAGTGCTATACAGTCATTGTAACCATGTAAGAAAGTGGACGAAGATAACATATCAAGAATTCAGAACTGACTGCAGGACTTTTTCTTGATGAACAGTAAAAATAGAAAAGTTAGATCTAGTGGCTGTGAAATGGAAATTGTAGGAGGAGCTACTGACCTATCATGCTTACAAAATAAGGGTATAGGGCTGAGGGGGCGAAACTATGGCACAGGTGTCAGAGGCAGCACTCAGAGCCCTCTCTGTTGGCACCCTCACCCTGGAAAAAGTCTAAGGTGTGGCAATATGCCTTAGACTTTTCCTGCCATTCATCAGCGCAGGGCACGCTATAAACAGCACAGGCAGCGCACTGAATGTAAGCAGGCTATTACAGCTAAATGATAAAGTATATGGAAGATACACTATATTGTACTGTAGTATTCAGGTTAAATTGCCGTGTTGGCACTTTGCTATAAATAAGCGGGTTTTGGCCATCGGTCTCTAAAAGGTTTACCATCACTAGTATAGGGGATCCATTTGATGAAATAACGTATTCTGTCTGGAATTTCTCATTAAGTATGTGCTCTTTAGAGTAATTGGTCAAGTGGACTATAGCAGCTTTACAGTCCCAGTCCAAAAGAGATAATGATATTTTATAAAAATAATTGAGTGTGCAAAGTTCATATATACCACAAGTGCATACACCAGTAAGCTTGTGCTCTTAAAACAATGAAAAATAGGCTATGCAAAATGTAGGCGTCATCCACAAATGCGTTAAAAATTTATACTACATGAGATAAACAGCTGCTGTGTTACCAAGATCTACATTTTCTTAGACTGCACAGCATACTTTGTATAAAAATATAACTCAATAATTAATACTCACAACTAGGGATGAGTGAAGCGAGCTTCACTTAAAATTTTATTTTAATGCTGTAAGATTTGTCTCCGTACAGCATTAAAATGCATGTGCTCCGGCGAGGCCAATTCATTATTACCGAAGTCCCGCGATAATACTCCGGGATTTGATTTTTCAACTTGGAAATCATTTTTAAACTTGATTCCGAAGTCGGCTTCACTACCGAGGTACCAGTTGAACCCAACTTTGGATACCTGTTTTATAATGGATTTCCAGTTTAATAATCAAATGCTGAAGTCATTCACCAAAGTCTTAAGAGACTTTGGTGATAACTCATTTCACCTCGTCAGAGCCCATACATTATAATGCTGAATGGAGACAGAACTCCATACAGAATTAAGATTAAGTTTTGAGCGAAGTGACTTAAGATCTATGATCCGAAGCTTGCTTTACTCAACCCTACCCATGACCTTTTTTATAGAATTTTGCCCCAAACTGTGGTTATATCAAAACTTGGAGAAAAATGCAAATTTGCAGCTAAAATGTATACTCTTTCAGAGACCTTATGATAAAATATACTCTGCAAATAAACTGTAAGATGTGAGGAGTTCATGCATACCACCTATTTTTTAAAGTCAATGCTGCAGGAAAGCATACAAGTTCAATATGTTCAGAAAATCTGAAAATAAAACACATTATAAAAAAGGGATATGTGTCACTATATGGTTTTAAGAGACAGAAATAATTTATATGTGACGCATTTTCTTTAAAAAAAAAGTTTAATAATTTTAAAATATATCACACAACTGCCCTATACTGATTCCACAGTTGCAGCGACAATAGCACAATCTATGCACACGGGCAAATAATTGCTTATAAACAGAAAACAGTCATTGTAAATGGAACATACTCAAGTAATAATGACAGATACCATGTCTAGAGATGAGCGGTGTTTTTGCAATAAATTTGTGAATTCTAGAATTGGTGATTGCGCAAATCGGCACTAATGAAGCACATATTTTTTGTGCAATACATGCAACTTCACATTTTGCCAGGTCTGAGTATAATTGTTATCTTCATACTCTCTTGTGCTCATGATGAGTCCTCTCAATGCATTTTACTGCTAGTTTGTGGGAGCATAGCGTCAGAAAGCAAGTGAGTATACAATAAAATCTACATAATCAGACTCAATATCACTTACCCCATACTCCACTTACTCTAGTTTGGGGGGGTTTTCTAGATGACAGATTCCCTTTAAACTTAAATCACTTTGAAAGTGGTGAGGAACACCAATTGTTGCAGAAAAATACACATATCGCATCACACGAGACATTTTTAAGCCAAAAAATTGACATCTGATTTGAATGTCCTCCTAAGTCCTTAAAGGGCTTCTGTCACCCCACTAAACCTTTTTTTTTAATTTGGTTTACTTATAATCCCTATAGTGTGATTTCTGCATACATAAGCTAAATAATCATTTCGGTCCAGTAGAATTTGTTAAAAACTTAATTTTAAAATATGCAAATTATCTTGCTACCAGCAAATAGGGGGGCTACTTGTTGGTAGCAGCCGCATCCTCCACATGTTAATTGACAGGGCCAGGGAACGGGATCGTCCTCTGCTGGCCCTGTTTGAATTCAAAATATCGCGCCTGTGCCGTACCTGTCTTCAATCGGCGCAGGCGCACTGAGAGGCGGCCGCTCGCTCGGCCACCTCCATCCTCAATGCGCCTGCGCTAATGATGTCACATCTACACCCGGCACAGGCGCATTGAGGATGGAGCGGCCGAGCGAGCGACCGCCTCTCAGTGCGCCTGCGCCGATTGAAGACAGGTACGACGCAGGCGCGAGATTTTGAAATCAAACAGGGCCAGCAGAGGACGATCCCGTTCCCTGGCCCTGTCAATCAACATGCAGAGGGGGCGTCTTTAGGATCGGAGGATGCGGCTGCTACCAGCAAGTAGCCGCCCTACTTGCTGGTAGCAAGGTAATTTGCATATTTTAAAATTGCGTTTTTAACAAATTCTACTGGACCGAAATGATTATTTAGCTTATGTATGCAGAAATCGCACTATAGGGATTATAAGTAAACTAAAAAAAAAAAGGTTTAGTGGAGTGACAGAAGCCCTTTAAGTCAGGAGTGCACCAAGACAAAATACAGTCATAGGAAAATTATCCATTAGTTTTGACTCATTCCCTACAATGTGTAAGGTTAAAATAGTACCAGAAATAACTTGTTATCTGACATATGTATTTTCTTTACCATTTATTAGCGTTGATTGCAAATATTCTAATCGTGATTTTTTATCGCGAATATCTGTACTTTTAGAATTTGCGAAGATGTAGAATATAGTGCTATATATTAGTAATTGCGAATATTCAAGATTTTTTTATTATCAGTAACCTCCCTTCTTGCTTGTGGGCCAATGAAAAGGCTGCAATATCTTTGTCAGATCTCAGCAACATCCCTAGCAACCAATAGGAAAGTTGCCTACCCCTTTACTATGTAAGAAACTCTCCAGCAGCCATTTTCAGCATTTTTTTTTTTGCATTTCTGAGAGAGAGAGAGCAGTGTCATTGCTGTGCTCTGTGCTTCCATCTGGATCCTATTTCTTATCTAATTACATTAGATAGTTAGTTAGCTCATATATATAATGCAGATAGTTAGTGGGAGATAGTCAGTGTAGTTTAGATAGTGATATTGTGTAGGGTGTTCCAGTGCAGGGTGTTAGGTAGTGTGATAGGAATTACTGTTTCTCTGCTGTCCATACATACATGCTACAGACATAGTGCTGTGATGTTACAGCAATACTTAGTGCACCAATCAGTAATATCTACTCAGACCTGATAAAATGTTGCATGTATTGCGCAAAAAATGTGAGCAACATTAGGGCCGATTTGCGCAATTTGCAAAAATAATGACAGGAGATCACGAATTCTAGAAATCGCCAATTTATTGCTAATAATATGAAAGAAATTGCAAAAAATCATGAAAACGCATATTTCCTATGCCGCTCATCGCTACCATTTATTATAAAGTGGTCTATATATAATCCTGACACAGAGTCAGGAAATGTGAACATCTAAATTGACCTTACTCATTCTTAGCAAAAATTCTGTATCTAAAATCTCAACATGAAAATTCCACCCCTGCAACCTCAACTCATTAACTGAGACAGCCTGGTCAGAGACAGCCTCGTCAGAGACTCTGGATAGAAGAAAAAAAAAAGATTTTATTTCCTGCTTTATCTGTTCACACATACAGAGAGCTCAATGAGCAATGTGTATAGACATTGGACTGTACACTTTGCATATAGACTAATAACAGCCCTCCACTTCCTCCTCTTTTTTTGAACAAAGGAAATACACAAATAAAAAAAATACATAAAATACAGTAGCTCCCTGAAAAGTCCATCACTGCCAATCATTATAAAAATACTATCCATAAAGAAGAGTCATCCTGGATGACACATCCTCATGCTATGCTTTGATGTAATAACTGCTTCTCGGCATAATTAACATTGCTTCTCAGCATCATAAATAGTATAGAGGCCCCCTATGTTGCATGCTATACATGAGGCATTAGTATACATTTTGATCAAAAAGCATAAGCCCACTCACCATGACAAAGTTGCCTCCTTGAGTGGGAACCTACTCTAAATTTGGCGTTGCCACAGCACCACACCAGTAGGCATCCGGAAACCAGCATCCAAACAGTATCCCTGCTGCTTGTCAACGCCACTCTGGCACTGGGACCCACCAGCACAGCACCACGGTAACAATGGCCACCACGCACTACCCATATGAAAAGTTGTCAAAGCTCACCGAGGTAGGTAGGAATTTGTCAATTTTTGATCAAAATGAATACTAATGCCTTATGTATAGCATGCAACATAGTGGTCTGTATACTATTTATAACGCTGAAAAGCGATGTTAATTATGCTGCAAAGCCGTTATTAGATCAAAGCATAGCATGAGGATGTGTCATCCAGATTCACTCGTATTTATGGATTACCAAAATACTAGTCCTGCCAATAACTAGTCAAAAATAATAATAATACAACAGTGTTAAAACGTTTGTGAACCATTCAGAATTTGCTGCATTTCTAGATTTCTGAATTAGCGACTTCTCCCTGCTCACAACAGGTCTAAAATTGTGGGTGTGGCGTGGGCAGGGAAGGGGACGAGCAGAGAGGCCCGTCTCATTTAACATTTTCTACGCCAGCTTCAGTTGTAGAAAAAGGTATAAATGTAAGACTGCAAGGAAGCAATTATTCCTGCCAAAACAAGACTTATTAACCTGCTACGGACACAGGGTGTACAGGTACGCCCTGATGTCCTGGTACTTAAGGGCACATGATGTACCTATACACCCTGTGTATTTCCGATCACCGCTGCGCAGCGGGCATTGATCGGAACAAGGTGCCTTCTCAAATCATTGAGGGGCGAGATTCCCGTATTCAACCCCCAGAATGTCCCCCACTCTGGGTGTTAGCGGAAAACTTTAGTGGGATCTTATGCACCCACTGCTAGATAAAGATTACCACCTATACTGGATGTCACAGATTTTTTACGATGCACAAATGTTATACAGGAGATGTAGCGCAGGTAATGTCACTGTCCGCAGCGTCTATGGAAAAAATACACTGGGTGTGACAGGTATTTTTAGGATGTGCAAACGTTATACAGGAGATGTACCCCAGGTAATGTCACTGCCCGCAGCGGACACCATCTACGGAAAATTTACACTGGATGTCACAGATATTTTTAGGCTGCGCACTTGTTACACAGGAGGCAAAGTGCAGATAATGTCGCTGTCTGCATTGGCCAAACAATTGCAAGCTATTTAGCGCAGGTTGTGCTAAAAATATATATTGCTATCAGATACAACAATAGTCCTAAAAGGGAACCTGTCATGTGGATATTTGATCATAATTTAACTAATTATATACAATCATTAACTACTAAAAAGTACCTTAGCTGTATTCACTTACTGGTGTGACAGATGGTTACCTCATAATATAGACACAAACGTGCAACATGCCATATGCTAATGAGCTGATTTGAGTCCAGCGTGATGTCATTGAGTCCAGCGTTTATTTAATTAACAGCTATAGCCACTCGCCTGCCCACCTGCTGCTGATTCATATGGAAAATAACTGTCGAACTGTAAAGTTTGGGTTCGTAGCGAACGTTAGGATTTATTGACACCGGACCCGAACATTTCAGTAAAAGTTCGGGTTCGGTGTTCGGTGCTTTCTTGGCGCTTTTTGAAAGGCTTAACTTGTTTTAATATTGATGATTTTGGCATACAGCTCATGAAAACCCAAAATTCCTATCTAAAAAAATTAGCATATCATGAAAAGGTTCTCTAAACGAGCTATTAACCTAATCATCTGAATCAACTAATTAACTCTAAACACCTGCAAAAGATTCCTGAATCATGGGCAAGACTGCCGACCTGACTGCTGTCCAGAAGGCCATCATTGACACCCTCAAGCAAGAGGGTAAGACACAGAAAGAAATTTCTGAACGAATAGGCTGTTCCCAGAGTGCTGTATCAAGGCACCTCAGTGGAAAGTCTGTGGGAAGGAAAAAGTGTGGCAGAAAACGCTGCACAACGAGAAGAGGTGACTGGACCCTGAAGAAGATTGTGGAGAAGGACCGATTCCAGACCTTGGGGGACCTGCGGAAGCAGTGGACTGAGTCTGGAGTAGAAACATCCAGAGCCACCGTGTACAGGCGTGTGCAGGAAATGGGCTACAGGTGCCGCATTCCCCAGGTCAAGCCACTTTTGAACCAGAAACAGCGGCAGAAGCACCTGACCTGGGCTACAGAGAAGCAGCACTGGACTGTTGCTCAGTGGTCCAAAGTACTTTTTTCGGATGAAAGCAAATTTTGCATGTCATTCGGAAATCAAGGCGCCAGAGTCTGGAGGAAGACTGGGGAGAGGGAAATGTCAAAATGCCTGAAGTCCAGTGTCCAGTACTGTCAAGTACCCACAGTCAGTGATGGTCTGGGGTGCCATGTCAGCTGCTGGTGTTGGTCCACTGTGTTTTATCAAGGGCAGGGTCAATGCAGCTAGCTAGCAGGAGATTTTGGAGCACTTCATGCTTCCATCTGCTGAAAAGCTTTATGGAGATAAAGATTTCATTTTTCAGCACGACCTGGCACCTGCTCACAGTGCCAAAACCACTGGTAAATGGTTCACTGACCATGGTATTACTGTGCTCAATTGGCCTGCCAACTATCCTGACCTGAACCCCATAGAGAATCTGATATGTGATATTGGGAAGAGAAAGTTGAGAGACGCAAGACCCAACACACTGGATGAGCTTAAGGCCGCTATCGAAGCATCCTGGGCCTTCATAACACCTTAGCAGTGCCACAGGCTGACTGCCTCCATGCCACGCCGCATTGAAGCAGTCATTTCTGCAAAAGGATTCCCGACCAAGTATTGAGTGCATAACTGAACATAATTATTTGAAGGTTGACTTTTTTTTGTATTAAAATTTTTTTTTTTAGATAGGAAATTTGGGTTTTCATGAGCTGTATGCCAAAATCATCAATATTAAAACAATAAAAGGCTTGAACTACTTCAGTTGGTGTGTAATGCATCTAAAATATATGAAAGTCTAATGTTTATCAGTACATTACAGAAAATAATGAACTTTATCACAATATGCTAATTTTTTTAGAAGGACCTGTACAGGGAGTGCAGAATTATTAGGCAAGTTGTATTTTTGAGGATTAATTTTATTATTGAACAACAACCATGTTCTCAATGAACCCAAAAAACTCATTAATAGCAAAGCTGAATATTTTTGGAAGTAGTTTTTAGTTTGTTTTTAGTTTTAGCTATTTTAGGGGAATATCTGTGTGTGAAGGTGACTATTACTGTGCATAATTATCAGGCAACTTAACAAAAAACAAATATATACCCATTTCAATTATTTATTTTTACCAGTGAAACCAATATAACATCTCAACATTCACAAATATACATTTCTGACATTCAAAAACAAAACAAAAACAAATCAGTGACCAATATAGCCACCTTTCTTTGCAAGGACACTCAAAAGCCTGCCATCCATAGATTCTGTCAGTGTTTTGATCTGTTCACCATCAACATTGCGTGCAGCAGCAACCACAGCCTCCCAGACACTGTTCAGAGAGGTGTACTGTTTTCCCTCCTTGTAAATCTCACATTTGATGATGGACCACAGGTTCTCAATGGGGTTCAGATCAGGTGAACAAGGAGGCCATGTCATTAGATTTTCTTCTTTTATACCCTTTCTTGCCAGCCACGCTGTAGAGTACTTGGACGCGTGTGATGGAGCATTGTCCTGCATGAAAATCATGTTTTTCTTGAAGGATGCAGACTTCTTCCTGTACCACTGCTTGAAGAAGGTGTCTTCCAGAAACTGGCAGTAGGACTGGGAGTTGAGCTTGACTCCATCCTCAACCCGAAAAGGCCCCACAAGCTCATCTTTGATGATACCAGCCCAAACCAGTACTTCACCTCCACCTTGCTGGCGTCTGAGTCGGTCTGGAGCTCTCTGCCCTTTACCAATCCAGCCACGGGCCCATCCATCTGGCCCATCAAGACTCACTCTCATTTCATCAGTCCATAAAACCTTAGAAAAATCAGTCTTGAGATATTTCTTGGCCCAGTCTTGACGTTTCAGCTTGTGTGTCTTGTTCAGTGGTGGTCGTCTTTCAGCCTTTCTTACCTTGGCCATGTCTCTGAGTATTGCACACCTTGTGCTTTTGGGCACTCCAGTGATGTTGCAGCTCTGAAATATGGCCAAACTGGTGGCAAGTGGCATCTTGGCAGCTGCACGCTTGACTTTTCTCAGTTCATGGGCAGTTATTTTGCGCCTTGGTTTTTCCACACGCTTCTTGCGACCCTGTTGACTATTTTGAATGAAAAGCTTGATTGTTCGATAATCACGCTTCAGAAGCTTTGCAATTTTAAGAGTGCTGCATCCCTCTGCAAGATATCTCACTATTTTTGACTTTTCTGAGCCTGTCAAGTCCTTCTTTTGACCCATTTTGCCAAAGGAAAGGAAGTTGCCTAATAATTATGCACACCTGATATAGGGTGTTGATGTCATTAGACCACACCCCTTCTCATTACAGAGATGCACATCACCTAATATGCTTAATTGGTAGTAGGCTTTCGAGCCTATACAGCTTGGAGTAAGACAACATGCATAAAGAGGATGATGTGGTCAAAATACTCATTTGCCTGATAATTCTGCACTCCCTGTATATAAGCTGGAGTCACGTAGCGCTGCACGTCACTCTGCTGTGCTCAGTGTAGGGAGAGGATGCTGCTGGTGATTTCAGGGAGAAAATAGGACAGAATCTTTGCTCAAAATCTGAATCTAACGAGCGATCTACATACATTGTGTTTTGTGGGTGCAGGGCACAATTTTTTTAACCTGCCCTGAGCCCAGTGACTGAAAAAAAAATAACTTTAACAAGTCAGTTAGGTGGGCGGCCGCGGCAATTTTATGCAAGCTCAGTGCACTAGCACTGGATCTGATCTTTTGGGACATTGAAAATCCCAATTTATTGGCCAATTTGGTTGCTATGACGCCGTGCGCTCCCTGCTGCCGCCACAGTACAGTAATACACTGGTATAGATCATACCAGTGTATCACTGTATTGCAGCGGCAGCAGGGAGCGCACGGCATCATAGCAACCGTGTGCATGAGCCCTTAGTCAGTGTGCAACGTAAGCTTGAAATACAGCCATCATTTTCTGGGGTTTTAAAAACATACTTTTTTGCCAAAAAACACTATTTTCCTGATCTGCAAGTGTTAAATTCAAGTTTAAAATATACAGCTTCAATATTCTGTTACCCAAAAAACTCTTTTTTGGCAATATACAACATCTGGATTAGTCAGTGTGCAATTTAAGCTAGAAATACAGCCATCATTTTCTGGGTTTTTAAAAACACACTTTTTTGCCCAAAAAAACACTATTTTCCTGATCTGCAAGTGTTAAATTCAAGTTTAATATATACAGATTTTATATTCTGTTACAAAAAAACAACACTTTTTGGGCAATATATAACATCTGGATTAGTCAGTGTGCAATTTAAGCTAGAAATACAGCCATCATTTTCTGGGGTTTTAAAAACACACCTTTTTTTGCCAAAAAACACTATTTTCCTGATCTGCAAGTGTTAAATTCAAGTTTAATATATACAGCTTTCATATTATGTTACCAAAAAAACTACTTTTTTTTGTAATATACAACATCTGGATTAGTCAGTGTGCAATTTAAGCTAGAAATACAGCCATCATTTTCTGGGGTTTTAAAAACACACCTTTTTTTGGTCAAAAAAACACTATTTTCAGGCCTTGCAGCATCAGTACGTGTGAAATTACAGGGTTATATACTGCTGTCAAATTCAGTTATTAAACAAACACACGTTTGGGCAAAAAAAAAAAATGTTGGCAGCCTTTGCTGCAGATGTCATTGTGAGATACCACCTTTACATATTGTCTTTCTATTCAGTTATTTTAAATAAAGACATTTCTTTGATAGTGTCCTAGTGTGGATTAGGGCGTGTGAGATGCACCCTTTAAATTCAGGGGTTCTATTCAGGTATTTGAAATACAGCCATTTTGGGCTAACAAATTTAATTGCAGCCTAGTGTGGATCAGGCCGTGTGAGATACACCCTGTATATACAGGTGCTATATTCAGATAGTTGAAATACCGCCATTTGGTGCACAAATCTTTAATTGAGGCCTACTGTGGGTCAGGCCGTGTGAGATACACCCTGTATACACAAGGCTTATATTCTTTTATTAATAAAACACCCTTTTTGGGGTAAAATACATAATGTTTCAGGCCTTGCAGCATCTTGACATTTGAAATTCCTGGGTTATATACTGCTGCCATATTCAGTTATTAAACAAACACCCGTTTGGGCAAAAAAAGTTTATTTGGCAGCATTTGCTGCATATGTAATTGTAAGATACAACCTTTATATATTTGGGTTATATTCAGATATTTGAAATCCCGCCATTTGGTGCACAAATCTTTAATTCAGGCCTACTGTGGGTCAGGCCGTGTGAGATACACCCTGTATATACAGGGCTTATATTCTTTCATTAATAAAACACCCTTGTTGGGGCAAAATACACAATGTTTTGTAAATAGCGTCTGATATACCTGCTACCAGCTCCTCTGGTGGTCCCTTTTGCTTGGATCGACCACCAGAGGACACAGGCAGCTCTGTTAGTAGCACCAAGCACCACACACACATTACACCCCCTGTCACATATTAACCCCTTATTAACCCCTGATCACCCCATATAGACTCCCTGATCACCCCCCTGTCACCTCTCTGTCATTGATCACCCCCCTGTATGGGTCCATTATCACCGCCAGTTAGTTAGCTACTTGTTAGGTAGTTAGCGCCCAGCCCACCGCACCGCAGTCACTGATTAGTCGCAGATTAGCATCATCGCTGTCGCTAATCAGCACTAGTAATATATAGTATCTGTAAGTGATCAAGACTGATCACAATCAGATCTATATCAGTACAATAGGTTCACCTTAGGCTCTACAAAAAACACAGTGTTCACCCGATCAGGCCGGATCTTGTGCCCACACTTGTGTTCAGTCCGCCCCACAGCAGTGACCGAATTTTTATTTTTTTTGCACAAGTTAGCGGACATTTTTTTTTTTTTTTTTTTTTTTTTTCTTACAAAGTCTCATATTCCACTAACTTGTGACAAAAAAATTAAATCTTACATGAACTCACCATACCACTCACAGAATACCTTGGGGTGTCTTCTTTCCAAAATGGGGTCACTTGTGGGGTATTTGTACTGCCCTGGCCTTTTAGGGGCCCTAATGTGTAAGAAGTAGTTTGGAATCCAAATGCATAAAAAATGCCCTGTAAAATCCGAAAGGTAATCATTGGAATTTGTGCCCCTTTGTGCACCTAGGTTGCAAAAAAGTGTCACAATTGTGGTATCACCGTACTCAGAAGAAGTAGGGCAATGTGTTTTGGGGTGTATTTTTACATATACCCATACTGTGAGTGAGAAATATCTCTGTAAATGACAACTTAAAAAAAAAAAATATATACAAAGTTGTCAATTTACAGAGATATTTCTCTCACCCAGCATGGGTATATGTAAAAATACACCCCAAAACACATTGCCCTACTTCTTCTGAGTACGGCGATACCACATGTGTGACACTTTTTTGCAGCCTAGGTGCGTAAAGGGGCCGAAAGTCCAACGAGTACCTTTAGGCTTTATAGGGTTGCTCACAATTTAGCCCCGCCAAAAATGCCAGAACAGTAAACACACCCCACAAATGACCCCATTTCGCAAAGTAGACACCCCAAGGTATTCACTGAGGGGCATAGTGATTCTGTGGGAGATTTTTTATTTTTTTTGCCAGAAGTTAGCAGAAATTGAAACTTTATAATTATTTTTTTTCCTCAGAAAGTGTCATTTTTCGCTAATTTGTAAAAAAAATAAAAATAAATCATATATGAACTCTCCATGCCCCTGCGCGAATACTTTGGGGTGCCTTCTTTCTAAAATGGGGTCCTTTGTGGGGTATTTATACTATCCAGGCATTCTAGCACCTCAAGAAACATGACAGGTGCTCAGAAAGTCAGAGCTGCTTCAAAATGCGGAAATTCACATTTTTGTACCATAGTTTGTAAACGCTATAACTTTTGCGCAAACCTATAAATATACACTTATTGTATTTTTTTATCAAAGACATGTAGCACAATAAATTCTGACACAAACTTACAAGAAAATACACTTTTTTTGAGAAAATTGCAGTCTTTTTTTTATATCAGAAAAACGAAAAATCTCAGCTGCAATCAAATACCACCAAAAGAAAGTTGTATTTGTGAGAAGAAAAGGAGATAAAATTCATTTGGGTGCCAAGTTGCATGACCGAGCAATAAACCGTTAAAGTTGTGAAGTGCCGATTTGGAAAAATGGGCCTGGTCACTAGGGGGGTATAAACCTGTGGTCCCTAAGTGGTTAAATACAGGGGTTTGATTCAGGCATTTGAAATACAGCCATTTTGGGCAAAAAAATCTTTAATTGAGGTCTACTGTGGGTCAGGCCGTGTGAGATACACCCTTTACATACTGTAGTTATGTTCTACTATTAATTAAACACCCATTTAGGGCAAGATCCTAATATCGAGAAATATGAGAAGTGAGTCAAATAAGGGACGTGGCCCAGGTCGTGGTGCTGCTGGTGGAGCTCCCATTGCAGGGAGAGGACACGGTCGATCTGTACCAGCTACACGCATAAGTGAAAACCCTTCCTCAGGTGTGAGTAGGCGACAGAACCTGCAGTGGTATTTGGTCGGGCCTAATGCGGCTCTACGAATGGTGAGGCCTGAACAAGTACAGGTGATAGTAGATTGGGTTGCTGACAGTGGCTCCAGTTCCTTCACATTGTCTCCCACCCAGTCTCCTGCTGAAAGACCACAGTTGGCACCTGCAGCCGATGTCCATCAGTCTTTCACCTCACCCCCTTGCAAATCAGCCAAGCAGTCTGAGCCCCAAGTCATGCAGCAGTCTCTTCTGCTTTTTGATAGCATCAGCATCAGCCAATCAAATGAACCAGGCATGGATCCCTCAGGACTTTTCCATACCTTGTGCAGAATAGACATGTATACCAGCACTAACCAGCCATTTTTATACTGCAGCGCAATTGTTCATTCTTGTATTTTGGATATTTAACACTCTTTTAGAGTATACCCTAATTAATTTTTTTTTAATTAAAACCAAAAATATGTGTTGACTAACTCGTCCTCCTCCACCGCCGCTTCCACCTACACCACTATGTCCACTGCCTCCTCAAACTCCTACTCCATATGGAACTCCACCTCATAAATCAAATATTTTTATTTTATATTTGTACGTATTTTATTTTATATCATTTCACTACTTTGTCAGTTACATTTACTGGTGAAATTCACAAATTTTTGGTTGTAATATACCCCTCCTCTACCTAGTTGACAGCTTAATAAAATTTAATAATTTTTCTTTTACATTTTCGGGTGACAAACAATTGTTTTCTGTCATAGACACCTGCTCTACCAAGTAGACAGGTTAATAAATATCTGTAATTTTTCTGTTACATTCTTGGGTTGGCATTATACAATTTTAGACATGAATAAACCCTTGCTCTGCATAGGTGACAGGGAATACAATTTCTGAAATGCTTCTTTAATTGATGCGCGCCGCCTCCTTTTAATCAATACTTAAACTCAACAAGTTGCACCACATTTGCACTTCAATAATTTTTCCCACATTTCCGCTATACTCTTTTGTACAACATTTGCGTCTTAATAGCTTTTCCCACATTTCCGCTTGACTCTTTTGGCCCACATTTGGGCTTCTGTAATTTGTACAACATTTGCGCCTCAATAGCTTTTCCCACATTTCAGCTTAACTCTTTTGGCCCACATTTGGGCTTCTGTAATTTGTCTCACATTTGCGCCTCAATAGCTTTTCCCACATTTCTGCTCGATCCCCAAAAATTTTATTAATTTATCTCCCTTAAATTTGGTCTCTTTTTCTCACGCTCCCTCTCTGCCCTGGAACCCTGATTCCCCGCCACCCATGATCACCATGGTAGGCGCATAAAAGAACATTGAAAGTTGATAGAGCAGATATCAAATTGGATCGTGAACATCACAGGGACGTGAGACATGGTGGGGCAGTAAGCATGCACACATCTACACAAACTGACTGACAGGGGTCAGCTCATGCAACTTCTGGGTCTCCAAATTAGGGATATGGCCTGAGCTTGCTCTTTACCCCTTGGAGGTGCAGGCCTGCCCTGCAGCCAGTGTATTGTCTGAACGTGTATTTAGCATGACTGGAGGGTTATATTTCCCAATGTTTTGGGGTGTACCCTAATTAAAATAAAATAAATTAAATCAAAATGCAGTGTAGGCTACCTCCTCCTCCTCCACCGCCACCTACACCACCACATCCACCGCCTCAACCTCCTACTCCATATGGACCTCGTCATCCTAGATCAAGATTATTATTTTTTATTTGTACTTATTTTATGTTATTGAAAGTCTTTTTCTCTATCCACATTTGTTTGCAGAGCACTTGCCATGCTCTCAACCACATTTTGATGACATTTGCACCCCTCTAACCCTTTCCATGACATTTTTAGAGCCATTTTAGTGCTCAAAAGTTTGGGTCCCCATTGACTTCAATGGGGTTCGGGGTCAAGTTCGGGTCCCAAACTCAAACTTTTTTCTGAAGTTCGGCCGAATCCGTCGAACCCGAACATCCAGGTGTCCGCTCAACTCTAGTCTCTAACAATTGCACTCAATTTAGCGCAGTTTGCGCTAATAATATACAGTCCTGATCAAAAGTTTAAGACCACTTGAAAAATGGCAAACAATCATATTTTACATTGTTGGATCTTAACAAAGTTCCAAGTAGAGCTTCAACATGCAACAAGAAGAAATGAGAGTGAGACAAAACATTTTTTGAGCATTCAATTAATAGAAAATAACAATTAAACTGAAACAGGCTGCTTTTCAGCTGATCAAAAGTTTAGGACTGCACCTCCAAAAAAAAAATGAAATCCCCCCAAAATAGAAATCCAACTTCCAAACATGAACTCAGTAATGAGTATCTCCACCGTTATTGTTTATCACTTCCAAAATTCGTTTTTGGCATGCTTGATGCAAGCATTTCCATGAGGTGAGTGGGAACATTTCTCCAAGTGGTGAAGACGGCCGTATGAAGGCCATCTACTGTCTGGAACTGTTGTCCATTTTTGTAAACTTCCCTTGCCATCCATCCCCAAAGGATCTCAATTGGATTTAGATCAGGGGAACACGCAGGATGGGCCAAAAGAGTGATGGTATTCTTCTGGAAGAAGTCCCTTGTTCTGCGGGCATTGTGTACTTTAGCGCTGTCCTGTTGAAAAACCCAATTGTTACCACACAGACAAGTGCCCTCAGTCATGAGAAATGCTCTCTGCAACATCTGGACATAGCCAGCGGCCGTTTAACGCCCCTGCTCTTCCTGAAGCTTCATTGTTCCACTGAAGGAAAAAGCACCCCAGACCATTATGGCGCCCCCTCCACTGTGGCGCGTAGAAAACATCTCAGGTGGGATCTGCTTGTCATGCCAGTAATGTTGGAAACAATCAGGACCATCAAGGTTAAATTTTTTCTCATCAGAGAATAAAACTTTCTTCCACCTTTGAATATCACATGTTTGGTGCTCTCTTGCAAAGTCCAAACGAGCAGTTCTGTGGCATTCAAGGAGACGAGGTCTTTGAAGACGTTTTTTGTTTTTGAAACCTTTCAGTCTCAGATGCTGTCTGATGGTTATGGGGCTCGAGTCAGCACCAGTAAGGGCCTTAATTTGGGTCGAGGATAGTCCAGTGTCTTGACGGTCAGCCAATTGGATCCTCTGGCTCAGTGCTGATGAAATTTGTGGGGGTCTTCCACTTTACTTTTTTGTTCCATAACCCTCAGGATCATTTAAGAAATTCCAAATTACTGTCTTACTGAGTCCCACCTCAGCTTCGATGGCGCGCTGTGAGAGACCCTGCTTATGCAGTTCAACAACCTGACCACGTTCAAAAAGGGAGAGCTTTTTTGCCTTTGCCATCACAACGTGTGAATACCTGACAGAAAATGACAATAAATTCACATCTTTGCACAGATTTGGCCTTTTAAACTTTTGATCAGCTGAAAAACAGCCTGTTTCAGTTTAATAGTTATTTTCTATTAAGTGCATGCTCAAATAATGGAACCTTGTTAAGATCCAACAATGTAAAATATGATTTTTTGCAATTTTTCAAGTGTTTTTAAACTTTTGATTAGGACTGTATATTGCAGCCAGATACAACAATAGTCCTTAAGAGGACTTTTGGGTCTCTAATCGCACGCAATTTAGTGCAGGTTGCGCAAAAAATATACAGTATATTGCTGCCAGACACAACAATATTCCTTAAAAAGACACACCAACAAAAAAAAATTAAATTAAATTCCCTATACTATCTGTTCCTTCTACAGCACAGCTCTCCCTGGCTAAGACTGGCTGAACCACATGTTATCTGGTGCTATATAGCACCCGATGACGTGTTCTGGCCAGCCAATCACTGTAATGCCAGTAACCAACATGGCTATGGCATTGCAGTGAGTGGCAGTACTTACCTGCATGTTTATTGGCGCTTAAGAACACGTGGTATTTGGCCGAACACTGCAATTTGCCGAGCATCACAGTGCTTGAGCCAAACTGGTTTTTAGCCGAGCATGCTAGATCAACACTAGACATTATGGGCCAGATTTATCATTAGCTGAAGTCTAAATAATGGAGTGAAAAAGTAGCAAATTTTTGCGCAATCGCTAAAACTGCGCAAAATTTGGCGACTTTTATTGGCTCTGTGCTATGCTTGCCAGTTTTCTGAAAGTGGGCGTGTTTTCTTATGTAAATGAATCTCTAGACAGATTTACTATTGCGACAATTTAAAAAGTCACAAAAAAAAGTTAAAAAAGTTCACTCCAGTGAGGACAATGCTTATCATATGCGACTTTTTAATAGAAAATGCAACTTTTTCGTAAAGACGTGCGACTTTTGTAAAGCCGCTTACTGAAGGGTAAACTGCTACCGTCAAACCACATTTATCACAGTATTGAAGGACCATTAATAAATCTGACTTGTCCAAAAGTGACTTTGGACATATGTAAAAGTGGAGTAAGATGTAAGAGTAATGATAAATCTGGCCCTATGTGTTGTCCATATCCCTGGCATCAAGAACACAGAAAAAACTGAAACTTTGTGTGAATGGTAGATTGAAGAATTTCACAAGTAATGTTGTGGCTAAATATCATATGAAAAAAAGTATGCTACAATCCTAATACGGTTCTGACAGTAGATTTCACTGTCAAACTAATATCTAAATTGGGTTTAAATCAAAGTTATTATATAGAATAAATGGGTATGAAAAGGTAACTGATTGTGGTAACCACATATACCTGATGAGAATCTTTAAGACAAAATAACTGAGACAGAATATTGCAATGATGCACAGCAGAAACTGAGACAAATAAGGAGTTTCTTACACGAAACTGACATCTTACTAAGAAATAGAAAATGTTGCATACATATTTAATTGCACTTTTAATATTGTGCATTCTCCATAATGATATACTGTAAAGGCTTGGTCTTCTTAATTTACCTACCCCTTAGGCTACAATCAGTAAAGATAATAAAATAACTTAATGTAAACCTAAACAAAGATAAATGATTAAGCAATTTACTTGCACTTAAGGCATCATTAAAAGGAAATCAATTTTAGCTATTTTATTTTTGTTCCATCATACATATTTTACATTTTTGTAAGAGCACAAACAACATTTATAGTGCTTATAGTTAGGGATGAGCGAACTCGAACTGTATAGTTCGGGTTCGTACCGAATTTTGGGGTGTCCGTGACACGGACCCGAACCCGGACATTTTCGTAAAAGTCCGGGTTCGGGTTCGGTGTTCGTCGCTTTCTTGGCGCTTTTGTGACGCTTTCTTGGCGCTTTTTGAAAGGCTGCAAAGCAGCCAATCAACAAGCGTCATACTACTTGCCCCAAGAGGCCATCACAGCCATGCCTACTATTGGCATGGCTGTGATTGGCCAGAGCACCATGTGACCCAGCCTCTATTTAAGCTGGAGTCACATAGCGCCGCCCGTCACTCTGCTCTGATTAGCGTAGGGAGAGGTTGCGGCTGCGACAGTAGGGCGAGATTAGGCAGATTAACTCCTCCAAAGGACTTGATTAACTGATCGATCTGCAGCTGTGGATCATTGAGCTGCTGATCCTCAATTGCTCACTGTTTTTAGGCTGCCCAGACCGTTTGTCAGTCACATTTTTCTGGGGTGATCGGCGGCCATTTTGTGTCTTGTGGTGCGCCAGCACAAGCTGCGACCAAGTGCATTTAACCCTCAATGGTGTGGTTGGTTTTTGGCTAAAGCCTACATCAGGGTGAAGCTGTCACACCAAGTGCATTTAACCAGCAATAGTCTGTTCATTTTTTGGCCATATACAAAATCAGGGGCAAGCTGCGCCTGTCACCAAGTGCATTTAACCCTCAATGGTGTGGTTGTTTTTTGGCTAAAGCCTACATCAGGGTGAAGCTGTCACACCAAGTGCATTTAACCAGCAATAGTCTGTTCATTTTTTGGCCATATACAAAATCAGGGGCAAGCTGCGCCTGTCACCAAGTGCATTTAACCCTCAATGGTGTGGTTGTTTTTTGGCTAAAGCCTACATCAGGGTGAAGCTGTCACACCAAGTGCATTTAACCAGCAATAGTCTGTTCATTTTTTGGCCATATACAAAATCAGGGGCAAGCTGCGCCTGTCACCAAGTGCATTTAACCCTCAATGGTGTGGTTGTTTTTTGGCTAAAGCCTACATCAGGGTGAAGCTGTCACACCAAGTGCATTTAACCAGCAATAGTCTGTTCATTTTTTGGCCATATACAAAATCAGGGGCAAGCTGCGCCTGTCACCAAGTGCATTTAACCCTCAATGGTGTGGTTGTTTTCTGGCTAAAGCCTACATCAGGGTGAAGCTGTCACACCAAGTGCATTTAACCAGCAATAGTCTGTTTATTTTTTGGCCATATACTACATCAGGGGCAAGCTGCGCCCGTCACCAAGTGCATTTAACCCTCAGTAGTGTGGTTGGTCAAGCTGTGACACCAAGTGCATTTAACCAGCAATAGTCTGTTCATTTTTTGGCCATATACTACATCAGGGGCAAGCTGCGCCCGTCACCAAGTGCATTTAACCAGCAATAGTGTGGTTATTTTTTGGCCATATCCCAGTCTAATTCTGTCACTAAATCCATACCGGTCACCCAGCGCCTAAATACTAGGCCTCAAATTTATATCCCGCTAAATCTCTCGTTACCGCTGTCCTGTTGTAGCTGGGAAAGTTATTTAGTGTCCGTCAAAGCACATTTTTTGTTCTGGGTTGAAGTACAATTCCCAATTTAGCAATTTCATAATTTAGTGGTTTCTGCTATATCAGAGCTATTTGAAATCTATCCCTAAAAGGGTATATAATATTCAAGGTGCACATTGGGTCATTCAGAATAACTTCACACACACCCGCTACTGTGTATTTTCAAGTCTAATTCTGTCACTAAACCCATACCTGTCACCCAGTGCCTAAATACTAGGCCTCAAATTTATATCCTGCTAAATCTCTCGTTACCGCTGTCCTGTTGTAGCTGGGAAAGTTATTTAGTGTCCGTCAAAGCACATTTTTTGTTCTGGGTTGAAGTACAATTCCCAATTTAGCAATTTCATAATTTAGTGGTTTCTGCTATATCAGAGCTATTTGAAATCTATCCCTAAAAGGGTATATAATATTCAAGGTGCACATTGGGTCATTCAGAATAACTTCACACACACCCGCTACTGTGTATTTTCAAGTCTAATTCTGTCACTAAACCCATACCTGTCACCCAGCGCCTAAATACTAGGCCTCAAATTTATATCCTGCTAAATCTCTCGTTACCGCTGTCCTGTTGTAGCTGGGAAAGTTATTTAGTGTCCGTCAAAGCACATTTTTTGTTCTGGGTTGAAATACAATTCCCAATTTAGCAATTTCATAATTTAGTGGTTTCTGCTATATCAGAGCTATTTGAAATCTATCCCTAAAAGGGTAGATCATATTGAAGGTGCACATAGGGTCATTCAGAATAACTTCACACACACCCGCTACTGTGTATTTCCAAGTCTAATTCTGTCACTAAACCCATACCTGTCACCCAGCGCCTAAATACTAGGCCTCAAATTTATATCCCGCTAAATCTCTCGTTACCGCTGTCCTGTTGTAGCTGGGAAAGTTATTTAGTGTCCGTCAAAGCACATTTTTTGTTCTGGGTTGAAGTACAATTCCCAATTTAGCAATTTCATAATTTAGTGGTTTCTGCTATATCAGAGCTATTTGAAATCTATCCCTAAAAGGGTATATAATATTCAAGGTGCACATTGGGTCATTCAGAATAACTTCACACACACCCGCTACAGTGTATTTCCAAGTCTAATTCTGTCACTAAACCCATACCTGTCACCCAGCGCCTAAATACTAGGCCTCAAATTTATATCCTGCTAAATCTCTCGTTACCGCTGTACTGTTGTTGCTTGGAAAGATATTTAGTGTCCGTCAAAGCACATTTTTTGTTCTGGGTTGAAGTACAATTCCCAATTTAGCAATTTCATAATTTAGTGGTTTCTGCTATATCAGAGCTATTTGAAATCTATCCCTAAAAGGGTATATAATATTCAAGGTGCACATTGGGTCATTCAGAATAACTTCACACACACCCGCTACTGTGTATTTTCAAGTCTAATTCTGTCACTAAACCCATACCTGTCACCCAGCGCCTAAATACTAGGCCTCAAATTTATATCCTGCTAAATCTCTCGTTACCGCTGTACTGTTGTTGCTGGGCAAGATATTTAGTGTCCGTCAAAGCACATTTTTTGTTCTGGGTTGAAATACAATTCCCAATTTAGCAATTTCATAATTTAGTGGTTTCTGCTATATCAGAGCTATTTGAAATCTATCCCTAAAAGGGTATATAATATTCAAGGTGCACATTGGGTCATTCAGAATAACTTCACACACACCCGCTACTGTGTATTTCCAAGTCTAATTCTGTCACTAAACCCATACCTGTCACCCAGCGCCTAAATACTAGGCCTCAAATTTATATCCTGCTAAATCTCTCGTTACCGCTGTACTGTTGTTGCTTGGAAAGATATTTAGTGTCCGTCAAAGCACATTTTTTGTTCTGGGTTGAAGTACAATTCCCAATTTAGCAATTTCATAATTTAGTGGTTTCTGCTATATCAGAGCTATTTGAAATCTATCCCTAAAAGGGTATATAATATTCAAGGTGCACATTGGGTCATTCAGAATAACTTCACACACACCCGCTACTGTGTATTTTCAAGTCTAATTCTGTCACTAAACCCATACCTGTCACCCAGCGCCTAAATACTAGGCCTCAAATTTATATCCTGCTAAATCTCTCGTTACCGCTGTACTGTTGTTGCTGGGCAAGATATTTAGTGTCCGTCAAAGCACATTTTTTGTTCTGGGTTGAAATACAATTCCCAATTTAGCAATTTCATAATTTAGTGGTTTCTGCTATATCAGAGCTATTTGAAATCTATCCCTAAAAGGGTATATAATATTCAAGGTGCACATTGGGTCATTCAGAATAACTTCACACACACCCGCTACTGTGTATTTCCAAGTCTAATTCTGTCACTAAACCCATACCTGTCACCCAGCGCCTAAATACTAGGCCTCAAATTTATATCCTGCTAAATCTCTCGTTACCGCTGTACTGTTGTTGCTGGGCAAGATATTTAGTGTCCGTCAAAGCACATTTTTTGTTCTGGGTTGAAATACAATTCCCAATTTAGCAATTTCATAATTTAGTGGTTCCTGCTATATCAGAGCTATTTGAAATCTATCCCAAAAAGGGTATATAATATTCAAGGTGCACATAGGGTCATTCAGAATAACTTCACACACACGCTTCTGTGCATTTCCAAGTCTAATTCTGTCACTAAATCCATACCGGTCACCCAGCGCCTAAATACTAGGCCTCAAATTTATATCCTGCTAAATCTCTCGTTACCGCTGTACTGTTGTTGCTTGGAAAGATATTTAGTGTCCGTCAAAGCACATTTTTTGTTCTGGGTTGAAGTACAATTCCCAATTTAGCAATTTCATAATTTAGTGGTTTCTGCTATATCAGAGCTATTTGAAATCTATCCCTAAAAGGGTATATAATATTCAAGGTGCACATTGGGTCATTCAGAATAACTTCACACACACCCGCTACTGTGTATTTTCAAGTCTAATTCTGTCACTAAACCCATACCTGTCACCCAGCGCCTAAATACTAGGCCTCAAATTTATATCCTGCTAAATCTCTCGTTACCGCTGTACTGTTGTTGCTGGGCAAGATATTTAGTGTCCGTCAAAGCACATTTTTTGTTCTGGGTTGAAATACAATTCCCAATTTAGCAATTTCATAATTTAGTGGTTTCTGCTATATCAGAGCTATTTGAAATCTATCCCTAAAAGGGTATATAATATTCAAGGTGCACATTGGGTCATTCAGAATAACTTCACACACACCCGCTACTGTGTATTTCCAAGTCTAATTCTGTCACTAAACCCATACCTGTCACCCAGCGCCTAAATACTAGGCCTCAAATTTATATCCTGCTAAATCTCTCGTTACCGCTGTACTGTTGTTGCTGGGCAAGATATTTAGTGTCCGTCAAAGCACATTTTTTGTTCTGGGTTGAAATACAATTCCCAATTTAGCAATTTCATAATTTAGTGGTTCCTGCTATATCAGAGCTATTTGAAATCTATCCCAAAAAGGGTATATAATATTCAAGGTGCACATAGGGTCATTCAGAATAACTTCACACACACGCTTCTGTGCATTTCCAAGTCTAATTCTGTCACTAAATCCATACCGGTCACCCAGCGCCTAAATACTAGGCCTCAAATTTATATCCCGCTGAATTTGAATACAATACATTGGGCCAAATAATATATTTGTTGTTGTGGTGAACCATAACAATGAGAAAAACATCTAGTAAGGGACGCGGACGTGGACATGGTCGTGGTGGTGTTAGTGGACCCTCTGGTGCTGGGAGAGGACGTGGCCGTTCTGCCACATCCACACGTCCTAGTGTACCAACTACCTCAGGTCCCAGTAGCCGCCAGAATTTACAGCGATATATGGTGGGGCCCAATGCCGTTCTAAGGATGGTAAGGCCTGAGCAGGTACAGGCATTAGTCAATTGGGTGGCCGACAGTGGATCCAGCACGTTCACATTATCTCCCACCCAGTCTTCTGCAGAAAGCGCACAGATGGCGCCTGAAAACCAACCCCATCAGTCTGTCACATCACCCCCATGCATACCAGGGAAACTGTCTCAGCCTCAAGTTATGCAGCAGTCTCTTATGCTGTTTGAAGACTCCGCTGGCAGGGTTTCCCAAGGGCATCCACCTAGCCCTTCCCCAGCGGTGAAAGACATAGAATGCACTGACGCACAACCACTTATGTTTCCTGATGATGAGGACATGGGAATACCACCTCAGCATGTCTCTGATGATGACGAAACACAGGTGCCAACTGCTGCGTCTTTCTGCAGTGTGCAGACTGAACAGGAGGTCAGGGATCAAGACTGGGTGGAAGACGATGCAGGGGACGATGAGGTCCTAGACCCCACATGGAATGAAGGTCGTGCCACTGACTTTCACAGTTCGGAGGAAGAGGCAGTGGTGAGACCGAGCCAACAGCGTAGCAAAAGAGGGAGCAGTGGGCAAAAGCAGAACACCCGCCGCCAAGAGACTCCGCCTGCTACTGACCGCCGCCATCTGGGACCGAGCACCCCAAAGGCAGCTTCAAGGAGTTCCCTGGCATGGCACTTCTTCAAACAATGTGCTGACGACAAGACCCGAGTGGTTTGCACGCTGTGCCATCAGAGCCTGAAGCGAGGCATTAACGTTCTGAACCTGAGCACAACCTGCATGACCAGGCACCTGCATGCAAAGCATGAACTGCAGTGGAGTAAACACCTTAAAACCAAGGAAGTCACTCAGGCTCCCCCTGCTACCTCTTCTGCTGCTGCCGCCTCGGCCTATTCTGCTGCTGCCGCCTCGGCCTCTTCCTCCGCCTCTGGAGGAACGTTGGCACCTGCCGCCCAGCAAACAGGGGATGTACCACCAACACCACCACCACCACCTCCGTCACCAAGCGTCTCAACCATGTCACACGCCAGCGTTCAGCTCTCCATCTCACAAACATTTGATAGAAAGCGTAAATTCCCACCTAGCCACCCTCGATCCCTGGCCCTGAATGCCAGCATTTCTAAACTACTGGCCTATGAAATGCTGTCATTTAGGCTGGTGGACACAGACAGCTTCAAACAGCTCATGTCGCTTGCTGTCCCACAGTATGTTGTTCCCAGCCGGCACTACTTCTCCAAGAGAGCCGTGCCTTCCCTGCAC
Source organism: Bufo gargarizans (assembly GCF_014858855.1). Taxonomy (NCBI): domain Eukaryota; kingdom Metazoa; phylum Chordata; class Amphibia; order Anura; family Bufonidae; genus Bufo; species Bufo gargarizans. The sequence continues at coordinate 302,408,136 of NC_058081.1, forward strand.
AACCAAGTATCCGATAAAATCAAGTGTGCACTGCGCAACGCCATCTGTAGCAAGGTCCACCTAACCACAGATACGTGGACCAGTAAGCACGGCCAGGGACGCTATATCTCCCTAACTGCACACTGGGTAAATGTAGTGGCAGCTGGGCCCCAGGCGGAGAGCTGTTTGGCGCACGTCCTTCCGCCGCCAAGGATCGCAGGGCAACATTCTTTGCCTCCTGTTGCCACCTCCTCCTTCTCGGCTTCCTCCTCCTCTTCTTCCACCTGCTCATCCAGTCAGCCACACACCTTCACCACCAACTTCAGCACAGCCCGGGGTAAACGTCAGCAGGCCATTCTGAAACTCATATGTTTGGGGGACAGGCCCCACACCGCACAGGAGTTGTGGCGGGGTATTGAACAACAGACCGACGAGTGGTTGCTGCCGGTGAGCCTCAAGCCCGGCCTGGTGGTGTGTGATAATGGGCGAAATCTCGTTGCAGCTCTGGGACTAGCCAATTTGACGCACATCCCTTGCTTGGCGCATGTGCTGAATTTGGTGGTGCAGAAGTTCATTCACAACTACCCCGACATGTCAGAGCTGCTGCATAAAGTGCGGGCCGTCTGTTCGCGCTTCCGGCGTTCACATCCTGCCGCTGCTCGCCTGTCTGCGCTACAGCGTAACTTCGGCCTTCCCGCTCACCGCCTCATATGCGACGTGCCCACCAGGTGGAACTCCACCTTGCACATGCTGGACAGACTGTGCGAGCAGCAGCAGGCCATAGTGGAGTTTCAGCTGCAGCACGCACGGGTCAGTCGCACTACAGAACAGCACCACTTCACCACCAATGACTGGGCCTCCATGCGAGACCTGTGTGCCCTGTTGCGCTGTTTCGAGTACTCCACCAACATGGCCAGTGGCGATGACACCGTTATCAGCGTTACAATACCACTTCTATGTCTCCTTGAGAAAACACTTAGGGCGATGATGGAAGAGGAGGTGGCCCAGGAGGAGGAGGAGGAGGAGGAGGAAGAGGGGTCATTTTTAGCACTTTCAGGCCAGTCTCTTCGAAGTGACTCAGAGGGAGGTTTTTGGCAACAGCAGAGGCCAGGTACAAATGTGGCCAGCCAGGGCCCACTACTGGAGGACGAGGAGGACGAGGATGAGGAGGAGGTGGAGGAGGATGAGGATGAAGCATGGTCACAGCGGGGTGGCACCCAACGCAGCTCGGGTCCATCACTGGTGCGTGGCTGGGGGGAAAGGCAGGACGATGACGATACGCCTCCCACAGAGGACAGCTTGTCCTTACCCCTGGGCAGCCTGGCACACATGAGCGACTACATGCTGCAGTGCCTGCGCAACGACAGCAGAGTTGCCCACATTTTAACCTGTGCGGACTACTGGGTTGCCACCCTGCTGGATCCACGCTACAAAGACAATGTGCCCACCTTACTTCCTGCACTGGAGCGTGATAGGAAGATGCGCGAGTACAAGCGCACGTTGGTAGACGCGCTACTGAGAGCATTCCCAAATGTCACAGGGGAACAAGTGGAAGCCCAAGGCCAAGGCAGAGGAGGAGCAAGAGGTCGCCAAGGCAGCTGTGTCACGGCCAGCTCCTCTGAGGGCAGGGTTAGCATGGCAGAGATGTGGAAAACTTTTGTCAACACGCCACAGCTAACTGCACCACCACCTGATACGCAACGTGTTAGCAGGAGGCAACATTTCACTAACATGGTGGAACAGTACGTGTGCACACCCCTCCACGTACTGACTGATGGTTCGGCCCCATTCAACTTCTGGGTCTCTAAATTGTCCACGTGGCCAGAGCTAGCCTTTTATGCCTTGGAGGTGCTGGCCTGCCCGGCAGCCAGCGTTTTGTCTGAACGTGTATTCAGCACGGCAGGGGGCGTCATTACAGACAAACGCAGCCGCCTGTCTACAGCCAATGTGGACAAGCTGACGTTCATAAAAATGAACCAGGCATGGATCCCACAGGACCTGTCCGTCCCTTGTCCAGATTAGACATTAACTACCTCCCCATAACCATATATTATTGGACTCCAGGGCACTTCCTCATTCAATCCTATTTTTATTTTCATTTTACCATTATATTGCAAGGCTACCCAAAGTTGAATGAACCTCTCCTCTGCCTGTGTGCTAGGCCTAAATATATGCCAATGGATTGTTGCAGTGGTGGCTGACGTGAAGCCTCATTCTCTGCTATGACATGCAGACTGATTCTCTGGTGACATGAAGCCAGATTGTCTGTTACGGGACCTCTCTCCTCTGCCTGGGTGCTGGGCCTGAATTTATGACAATGGACTGTTGCAGTGGTGGCTGACGTGAAGCCTGATTCTCTGCTATGACATGCAGACTGATTCTCTGCTGACATGAAGCCAGATCCTCTGTTGCGGGACCTCTCTCCTCTGCCTGGGTGCTGGGCCTAAATTTATGAAAATGGACTGTTGCAGTGGTGGGTGACGTGAAGCCTCATTCTCTGCTATGACATGCAGACTGATTCTCTGCTGACATGAAGCCAGATCGTCTGTTACGGGACCTCTCTCCTCTGCCTGGGTGCTGGGCCTAAATTTATGAAAATGGACTCTTACAGTGGTGGGTGACGTGAAGCCTGATTCTCTGCTATGACATGAAGACTGATTCTCTGCTGACATGAAGCCAGATCCTCTGTTACGGGACCTCTCTCCTCTGCCTGGGTGCTGGGCCTAAATATCTGACAATGGACTGTTGCATTGGTGGCTGACGTGAAGCCTGATTCTCTGCTATGATATGAAGACTGATTCTCTGCTGACATGAAGCCAGATTATCTGTTACGGGACCTCTCTCCTCTGCCTGTGTGCTAGGCCTAAATATATGCCAATGGATTGTTGCAGTGGTGGCTGACGTGAAGCCTGATTCTCTGCTATGACATGCAGACTGATTCTCTGGTGACATGAAGCCAGATCCTCTGTTACGGGACCTCTCTCCTCTGCCTGGGTGCTGGGCCTAAATTTATGAAAATGGACTGTTGCAGTGGTGGGTGACGTGAAGCCTGATTCTCTGCTATGACATGCAGACTGATTCTCTGGTGACATGAAGCCAGATCCTCTGTTACGGGACCTCTCTCCTCTGCCTGGGTGCTGGGCCTAAATTTATGAAAATGGACTGTTGCAGTGGTGGGTGACGTGAAGCCTCATTCTCTGCTATGACATGCAGACTGATTCTCTGCTGACATGAAGCCAGATTGTCTGTTACGGGACCTCTCTCCTCTGCCTGGGTGCTGGGCCTGAATTTATGACAATGGACTGTTGCAGTGGTGGCTGACGTGAAGCCTGATTCTCTGCTATGATATGAAGACTGATTCTCTGCTGACATGAAGCCAGATTGTCTGTTACGGGACCTCTCTCCTCTGCCTGGGTGCCGGGGCCTAAATATCTGAGAATGGACTGTTCCAGTGGTGGGTAACGGGAAGCCAGATTCTCTGCTATGATATGAAGACTGATTCTCTGCTGACATGAAGCCAGATTGTCTGTTACGGGACCTCTCTCCTCTGCCTGGGTGCTGGGCCTAAATTTATGAAAATGGACTCTTACAGTGGTGGGTGACGTGAAGCCTGATTCTCTGCTATGACATGAAGACTGATTCTCTGCTGACATGAAGCCAGATTGTCTGTTACGGGACCTCTCTCCTCTGCCTGGGTGCCGGGGCCTAAATATCTGAGAATGGACTGTTCCAGTGGTGGGTGACGGGAAGCCAGATTCTCTGCTATGGAACCTCTCTCCAATTGATTTTGGTTAATTTTTATTTATTTAATTTTTATTTTAATTAATTTCCCTATCCACATTTGTTTGCAGGGGATTTACCTACATGTTGCTGCCTTTTGCAGCCCTCTAGCCGTTTCCTGGGCTGTTTTACAGCCGTTTTAGTGCCGAAAAGTTCGGGTCCCCATTGACTTCAATGGGGTTCGGGTTCGGGACGAAGTTCGGATCGGGTTCGGATCCCGAACCCGAACATTTCCGGGATGTTCGGCCGAACTTCTCGAACCCGAACATCCAGGTGTTCGCTCAACTCTACTTATAGTCCTTTACCTTAAGGATTTCTAATGTTCTGCTAAATCTAGCTGTATTCTTAACTATTGGGGAAAGTATGATTTTTAAAATATAAAGCAGAATGTAGACAAATCATCAATCTATATAGACTAAACACAAAATCATTATGATAGGCTTCTGCCAGTAACTTCAACTATTACATTTATGACTAGTACACATCTACCCATGGTTTCCTCTGCTTTAGGCCCCCTGCACACGGCCGTGTTTCACAGCCGTGTGCGGGCCGTGGAACCGCGGCCTGGATCCCTCCTGAGAGCTGGAGCGCACGGCGTCACTGGTTGCTATGACGCCGTGCGCTCCCTGCTGCCGGCACAGTACAGTAATACACTGGTATAGATCATACCAGTGTACAGGGCCGCCATCAGGGGGGTACAGCCAATACCCCAGTAAGGGGCCCAGACCCTGGGGGGGCCCAGACAGTTCCAAAAAAAAAAAAAAAAAAAAAATAATTTTATTTATTTTTTTATATTTTTCCCCCCTCCCATTTGTCAGTGACTTGAGTTGAACTTTATTGCATCGCTAGAGGGGGGCAATCGATTATTCCTTGCTAGTGATGTCCGGTTCATGAACAAATGATTCATTTGAATCCAGGCTCGGACTGGCCCACAGGGGTACAGGGGAATCCCTCGGTGGGCCCCTGAGCAAGGTGGGCCCCTAGTCTCTCACCCCCTGCACAAGTGGCACATAAAACAGTAGATTTACTGCACTACATACATACATACATACATACACAGCACCTCAACCAGCCTATGTTCATATAAAAAAACTTGTTAGATTATTTATTATATTTGAATGTATTTGTACGGTGGGCCCCCAAAATAAATTTTACTGGTGGGCCCTAGGCATCCCAGTCCGACACTGTTTGAATCGATTCAGTTCACTGAACCGGAGGAGTCGATTCATCTGACTGAGCTGATCCGAGTGAAACAGCTCGGTCACAGCACACAATAGCAGACCGGCAGCAGGGAGGGGCGGGACTCGGGAGGAGTGTAATCTGATCCTAGGGTGGAAGCTGCTTCTGCCAGCCCCTCCCCTCCCCGCCCACCAACCAATCAGAGCTGAGGAAAGGTAAGCACTAGCAGCTCTGAGTCTGAGTCACACTGTACAGGGAGTCTAAGAATCGAATGAGTCACAGGTTAAAAGAATCTAAAGATCCGACTGCAAGCAGCGTTTTGGTGTCCGCCTCCAGAGCGGAATGGAGGCGGAGCGGAGCCAAACGGATGCATTCTGAACGGATCCTTATCCATTCTGAATGCATTGGGGCAAAACTGATCTGTTTGGGGCCGCTTGTGAGATCCCTGAAACAGATCTCACAGGCGGACCCAGAAACGGCAGTGTGACAGTAGCCTATGCCGCATACTGAGCTGAGCTATTTCAAAGGCTCCAAATTATTTATTTTCATATTGATCCTTATGTTGTCTACTTGGCTAGGCTGCTCTATGTTGTGTGGTCTTTGCTCGAGGGTAAAATGCAAAGCTGTTTTCTGGATTATCCCACAGGGCCAGGATCCTCCATCATTTATTGTTATTAACCCCTCCCTTGCCATCCCATCCAGCTCTATTTAGCTTTGTGTTCTGCTTTGAAAAAAAATGTTTAGGCCATGAAGGGGTTAATTAAGTGTTGGAGGGGGTGGGGTGTGTTATTGTGCATATTGTGTTTTGGATCCATTTAACAAGTTTGACCAGTTGGGTTTGAGAGTGGTTGAGTGTCATCCACAGATCCCCCATAAAAGTGTAATCCACAGATTCCCCATAAAAGTGTCATCCACAGATCCCCCATAACAGTGTGTCATCCACATATCCCCCATAACAGTGTTCGTCATCCACAGATCCCCATAACAGTGTGTCATCCACAGATCCCCCATAACAGTGTGTCATCCACAGATCCCCCATAACAGTGTGTCATCCACAGATCCCCCATAACAATGTTCGTCATCCACAGATCTCCCATAACAGTGTGTCATCCACAGATCCCCCATAACAGTGTGTCATCCACAGATCTCCAATAACAGTGTGTCATTCACAGATCCCCCATAACAGTGTGTCATCCACAGGTCCCCCATAACAGTGTGTCGTCCACAGATACCCCATAACAGTGTGTCATCCACAGATCCCCATAACACTGTGTCATCCACAGATCCCCCATAACACTGTGTCATCCACAGATCCCCCATAACACTGTGTCATTTACAGATCTCCCATAACAGTGTGTCATCCACATATCCCCTATAACAGTGTGTCATCCACAGATCCCCCATAACAGTGTGTCATCCACAGATCCCCCATAACACTGTGTCATCCACAGATCTCCCATAACAGTGTTCGTCATCCACAGATCCCCCATAACAGTGTGTCATCCACAGATCCCCCATAACAGTGTGTCATCCACAGATCCCCCATAACAGTGTGTCATCCACAGTACCCCATAACAGTGTGTCATCCACAGATCCCCCATAACAGTGTCATCCACAGATCCCCATAACAGTGTTCGTCATCCACAGATTCCTCATAACAGTGTGTCATCCACAGATCCACATAACAGTGTGTCATCCACAGATCCCCCATAACAGTGTGTCATCCACAGTACCCCATAACAGTGTGTCATCCACAGCTCCCCCATAACAGTGTCATCCACAGAGCCCCATAACAGTGTTCGTTATCCACAGATTCCCCCATAACAGTGTGTCATCCACAGATCCCCCATAACAGTGTCATCCACAGATTCCCATAACAGTGTTCGTTATCCACAGATTCCCCCATAACAGTGTGTCATCCACAGATCCCTCATAACAGTGTCATCCACAGATCCCTCATAACAGTGTCATCCACAGATCCCTCATAACAGTGTCATCCACAGATTCCCCCATAACAGTGTGTCATCCACAGATTCCCCCATAACAGTGTGTCATCCACAGATTCCCCCATAACAGTGTGTCATCCACAGATTCCCCCATAACAGTAAGTCATCCACAGATTCCCCCCATAACAGTGTGTCATCCACAGATTCCCTCCATAACAGTGTCATCTACAGATCCCCCTCCATAACAGTGTCATCTACAGATTCCCCTCCATAACAGTGTCATCCACAGATCCCCCTCCATAACAGTGTCATCCAAAGATCCCCCTCCATAACACTGTAACAGTAAACCTTGTGCTTTTAAGGTGTTTTTTCTTAAATGTGCCAGGGGAAGATTGCTAGGGCAGATTAGAGCAGGTAGTGTAGTTAGTGTTAGTGTAGGATCCTGCTTAAAAGAGTCTACCTTGTCGTGGTAGCAGGCTTCATATTATTTGGTCAAAAATTAATTCCTTACTGAAATCGCTGATTATCACTTTTTACTGTCTTTGTAGTTGTAAAAAAATAATGAAATTGGGGGTAGGTCCTTGGGGGTGGAGGGGAGGTGGAGTCAGGACGAATTCTGAAGGGTAGGAGGGGGGCCCAGGCCTTGAGCTGTGTAAGGGGCCCCAAAATTTCTGATGGCAGCCCTGCCAGTGTATTACTGTATTGCGGCGGCAGCAGGGAGCGCACGGCGTCATAGCAACCAGTGACGCCGTGCGCTCCAGCTCTCAGGAGGGATCCAGGCCGCGGTTCCACGGCCCGCACACGGCTGTGAAACACGGCCGTGTGCAGGGGGCCTTATTGGTATTTTCAGGGGAGAGGAAACATCATTTGCCTTATCTTGTTTAAGCGTTAGGCTTGCCTTCTCCTTATTCTTCTTATTATTTTTGCTCAGTTATCTGGTTCTGGTTTGTTGTCCACCTTAGCTTTATAGCCAATCACAATGTAGGAATTCACATAAAGCAATGAATGGGTGAAATTTCTCTGCCGCCTGGGATAAACTTTATAAAGGTTCCTGCACTCTTCAGAATAAGGAGACCATGCAATATGTTTTTTTTTAGACATATGCGCAATGCCACATAGCCTATTTGTATGAGGGATTTTCAGAATTGTGTGGTTCGTTTGCTCTCCAGGTTTCCACCATAACTTTTAAACTTACCATAAGAAGGGATGATTGTATCTCATTGAAGCTACACTTGAACATAAACACAAGTAGTGATATAACATAACAACCTGAATGGCTGCAAAAACTGTCAGTAACAGCAACTTAGCTATGGCTAGAAAACATCTCAGGTGGGATCTGTTTGTCATGCCAGTAACGTTGGAAACCATCAGGACCATCAAGGTTAATTTTTTTCTCAGAGAATAAAGCTTTCTTCCACCTTTGAATGTCCCATGTTTGGTGCTCTCTTGCAAAGTCCAAACGAGCAGTACTGTGGCGTTCCAGGAGACAAGACGTTTTTTGTTTGTGAAGCCCTTCAGTCTCAGATGCCGTCTGATGGTTATGGGGCTGCAGTCAGCACCAGTAAGGGCCTTAATTTGGGTAGATGATCGTCCAGTGTCTTGACGGACAGCCAATTGGATCCTCCGGCTCAGTGCTGATGACATTTTGTTTGGGTCTTCCACTTGACTTTTTTGTTCCATAACCCTCAGGATCATTTAAGAAATTCCAAATGACTGTCTTACTGCGTCCCACCTCATCATGGCGCGCTGTGAGAGTCCCTGTTTATGCAGTTCAACAACCCAACCACGTTCAAAAAGGGAGAGTTTTTTTGCCTTTGCCATCACAACGTGTGACCAACTGACAGAAAAGGACAATAAATCCACATCTTTGCACAGATTTGGCCTTTTTAAGGTATTTTGTCCTAAAATTTGGATCAGCTGAAAAACAGCCTATTTCAGTTTAAACGTTATTTTCAATTAATTGAATGCTCAAAAAATGTTTTGTCTCACTCTTATTTCTTCTTGTTGCATGTTGAATCCCTACTTGGAACCTTGTTAAGATACAACAATGTAAAAAAAGTTTTTTTGCCATTTTTCTAGTGCACTAAAACTTTTGATCAGGACTGTATAAAGCCAATATACGCGTTGTAACATTGTAATGATACTGAAGGAATTATTCCACACTATAAAAGGAGAACAGTGTACAATAGGGGAGTGCACAGCCTGGGTAATATGAACAATCCTATTACACCTTGCTGCACTGACTGGGGATCCAAAATGCCATTATACTGCTGCTTTCAGGTTTGCACTAGATGATACAGTACCTCTGTAATTCCAGAAAACCTTGCTTGTTATTGGAATGCAAGTGCTGTGTGATACAGCCAGTAACAGGGTGTATTACTAGGAAATATTTGTCCTATTTGTCCTTGTGCGGTGCAATTATATGTTCTAAAGCCTTTTTTGGGGTGTATTAGAAAAAAAAGTCTTGCTAGCCGTTCAGCGGTGCAGTTATATGTTCTAAAGCCTTTTTTGGTGTGTATTAGTGGAAAAAACAAAAAATGGCTTATTTGCCGATCAGCGGTACAGTTATAAGTTCTAAAGCCTTTTTTGTGATGTATTAGTGGAATTTTTTTTTTATTAGTAGTTCAGCCGTGCAGTTATATTTTCTAATGCCTTTTTTGGGTAGTATTAGTGGGAAAAAAATCCTATTTGCTGTTCAGTGATGCAGTTGTATGTTCTAACGCCTTTTTTGTCATGTTTTAGTGAAAAAAGTGTTATTAGCCATTCAGCAATGCAGTTATAAGATCTGAGGCCTTTTTTGGGGTGAATAAGTGAAAAAAAGGGCTTATTATTTCCGTTTTATTTACTTATTTGATCTAACAGTATGTCAGACAGAGAAGTGCCAGGCCATGCACAGGGGAGTAGCAGAGACCAAAATGTTTCTGGTGCAGGCACAGGTCGCAGCAGAGTAAGGGGGCGTGGCAGCAGGAGTCACAGCGAGAGGTCTGAGCTCCCGGTGTCATCTAGCGGTTGTGTCTTGATCAGCAACCCAATTGTTCTTGAATAGTTGACTCGGTCATCCACTTCACTCCAAGTGACATCAGACACCACCAGCCAAGAGTTGGTGGGTTCATCAGACACAACCCGTAGTTTGCATGGTCAAGGAGTAAGCCCTGGGCCCTCACCTGTTGTCAACCTGCCTCTGTCCTTTTCTGTGCCTTCAGTTAGAGAAGAATTATATTCTGTTGGCTTAGCATTACTATACAGAGAGGACAACCTACTAGAGGCCAGTAACTACTGGCTAGACAAGATGTCGAGGAGACATCTGCTACTTCCTCTGGTAGGCGGACAAGTAGTAATGAGGAGAGTGGCATGAAAGCTAGTGTTGCGAGCTGTCAAGCTCCTGACCCAGAGACCGTTGAGAAGGACATCAGCGATGTACAGACAGTTTGTGATGATGATAATGTAGCCGGGTGAATTAGGGGCTTTAGCATCATCGGGAGAAGAGGATGGCAGCTGTGGAGCCAGAAAGTAGCTAGCGTGGCCAGGAGTCAGCAAGGTGGCAGCAGTGGGAGGTCGGTAGCCAAACGTGCCCGGGGTAGACCACCCACTTTGCAGGAGCCTACCTACCTGGGAAGTAGAGGTGTATGGTTTCACAGAGGCAGCGGCGGTAGCAGTCAGTCAGTGCGTAGTGTTCGGGGTAAAATCACCAACTTGGCGGTGTGGCAGTTTTTTTGTTAAAGGGAACCTGCCAACAACTTTATGCTGCCCATACTAATGGAAGAATAAAGTAGAGACAGGTGAGTTGATTTCAGCGGTCTGTCGTTTAAAAGTTAAAAGTAAAAAGTTCCCAAGAACCAACATCAAAATAATTGCAGACTGGGCTTGGAAGAGGGTTGCGGCCACCTGAGAATAGAGATGTCCAATGAACCAATAACCGGCAAACAGTTCCCGGCGAACATAGCTTGTTCGCGTTCGCCGCAGCGGGCGAACATATGCAATGTTCGGTCCGCCCCCTATACATCATCATTGAATAAACTTTGACCCTGTACCTCACAGTCAGCAGACACATTGCAGCAAATCAGCAACAGACCCTCCCTCCCAGACCCTCCCACCTCCTGGACAGCATCCATTTTAGATTCATTCGGAAGCTGCATTCTTAGTGAGAGGAGGGACAGTGTTGCTGCTGCTGATTTAATAGGGAAATCGATAGCTAGGCAAGTGTATTCAGTGTCCACTGCAGTCCTGAAGGACTCATCTGATCTCTGCTGTACGGACAGCACCCCAAAAAGCCCTTTTTAGGGCTAGAACATCAGTCTGCTTTTTTTTTTTCCTGTGTAATCAAATTGCAGTTGCCTGCCTGCCAGCATGTGTGTCAGGCTCACAGCCCTGCAAGTGCATAGTGTCACCAGCGCAACTCATATCTGGTGTCACATTCAATTACATTTAAAGAAAAACAACAATTTTGACTGTAAATAAATAGCAGTCAGTTGCACACACGTGTTTGTGTGTTTAAGGTCCAGTGCCAGTGCCAGTGCATAGTGTCACTTCAGCGCCATTTATTTCTGGTCTCACATTTGATTCCATTTAAAGAAAAAAAAAAAATTTTGACTGAATAAATAGCAGTCAGTTACACACGTGTTTGTGTGTTTAAGGCCCAGTGCAGTGCATAGTGTAATTTCAGCGCCATTCATATCTGGTGTCACATTTGATTCCATTTAGAGAAAAAAAAACTATTTTGACTGAATAAATAGCAGTCAGTTACACACGTGTTTGTGTGTTTAAGGCCCAGTGCAGTGCATAGTGTCACTTCAGCGCCATTCATATCTGGTGTCACATTCGATTCTATTTAAAGAAAAAAAAAAATTGACTGAATAAATAGCAGTCAGTTACACACGTGTTTGTGTGTTTAAGGTCCAGTGCCAGTGCATAGTGTCACTTCAGCGCCATTTATATCTGGTCTCACATTTGATTCCATTTAGAGAAAAAATAATAATTTTGACTGAATAAATAGCAGTCAGTTACACACGTGTTTGTGTGTTTAAGACCCAGTGCAGCGCATAGTGTCACTTCAGCGCCATTCATATCTGGTGTAATATTCGATTCCTTTTAAAGAAAAAAAACAATTTTGACTGAATAAATAGCAGTCAGTTACACACGTGTTTGTGTGTTTAAGGTCCAGTGCCAGTGCATAGTGTCACTTCAGCGCCATTTATATCTGGTCTCACATTTGATTCCATTTAAAGAAAAAAATAAATTGGACTGAATAAATAGCAGTCAGTTGCACACGCGTGTTTGTGTGTTTAAGGCCCAGCTGCAAGCACATAGTGTCACTTCAGCGCCATTCATATCTGGTGTAATATTCGATTCCTTTTAAAGAAAAAAAACAATTTTGACTGAATGAATAGCAGTCAGTTACACACGTGTTTGTGTGTTTAAGGCCCAGTGCCAGTGCATAGTGTCACTTCAGCGCCATTCATATCTGGTCTCACATTCGATTCCATTTAAAGAAAAAGAACAATTTTGACTGAATAAATAGCAGTCAGTTACACACGTGTTTGTGTGTTTAAGGCCCAGTGCAGCGCATAGTGTCACTTCAGCGCCATTCATATCTGATGTCACATTCGATTCCATTTAAAGAAAAAAAACAATTTTGACTGAATAAATAGCAGTCAGTTACACACGTGTTTGTGTGTTTAAGGCCCAGTCAGTTCATAGTGTCACTTCAGCGCAACTCATATCTTGTGTCACAGTAGCTTGCACACATAGTACAACTTAACTAATCCCAAAAAAATGACAGGCAGAGGCAGGTCACCCCGCAGGGGCCATCATGGTCGTGGTGCTGTGATTCCCTTTGGGCCTAGACTAATGCCCAGTGTTCAGAGGCCACGTACCCTGAACTCGAAAAGTTCTGAGGACATAGTTGACTGGCTAGCACAGGACACCCAATCTTCTACAGCTTCCGCTCTGAACCTTGACGCACCATCCCCCTCCAGCTCAGCTTCGGGCACCTCTCAAGTTACCACTCTCCCGCCTGCCGCCACCACCAACACTAGCACCACAGCTGCTTCACTTGATCTGTCAGAGGAGTTAGTTACATATCAGTTGGAAGCAATGAGTGATGCGCAATCATTATTGCCAGAGGATGTAGATAACAGGGATATGTCTCAGTCAGGCAGCATTACACACATGGACGTACAGTGTGATGATGACCCCTGACTCAAAGGCATGGTGTTAGCCTCTGAAGTCACCTCCATGTCATCCTGATTTGACTGAGAGGAGAAGTGAGCCATCCAGTCCATAATAATGTTGCATTTTTCTGCAGCCAGGGAGAACTGTGGCCTATTACTACTTCTGGTTCGATAGATGGTGCTGTTACTACCCACATTCTGGCTCTGGGTCTTTTGTTTGGAACTCTTCTGTATTCCTGATATTTGGTCACACAGAGTACGGAATGGTTTGACTGTTTTCTACAACCTACAGACAGAGAGGTGCAATTAAATGTCCTTCCCTTTCTACAAATACACTGAAGACACTGCCACTGACAATTTACTTTGGAAATAATGCATTATTGGCACCACTATCAGGTTTGGACCTAATGACTTACATGCAATAAAATATACAGATTAAGAAAAAAGATTTTTCTAGTGAAAAACATAAGTTGTCAACCTACTATGAGATTTTTTTCCTTACACACACACACACACCAAGACTTGAACTGTCTGGAGATGACCTACTACTGCTGCTGTTTTCAACCATTACCCTCTGGACTGTAAAACATGTGTTGTAGACTTGCTATTTAAAAATACAAAAAAAAAACATCTTTGAACCATCTGGAGACGACCTGTAAAATACTTCTACTATTTCCAGTGTTTTCAGATTTAAAACGCTACCCTCTGGATTGATATTTTTGCAAAGCAAAAAAACAAACAAAAAAAAAAACACTTTATCCATCTGGAAATGCCCTGTCCCAGATTTCTAGCAACTGTATCTGGGTTTTTCCACTCAGAGATTTTAAAACGCTACCCTTTGGATTGTAAAACACGCATTGTACACTAATATCGCTATTTTTGCAAAAAAAAACAAAACATTTGAACTGTCTGGAAATGCCCTGCCTAATACTTCGGCCTACTGTTTCCAGTGTTTTCCCTTAGAGATTTAAAGAGCTACCCAATGGATGAACAACATGTGTTATACACTTATATTGCCATTTTTGCAAACCACACCAATACTTGAAGTGTCTGTAAATACCCTATAAATAATTTTGGCATACTGTTTCCACTGTTTTCGATCACATTTACATTGCTGTTGTCAAACATTAACAAAAAAACACTTGAACTAAGATTCCAGGAGTTTTAACAGAGATTTAAACTGCTACCCTCTGGATTGTAAAAAATGTGTTGTACATTTGTATTGCTATTTTTCCCCCCCAAAAAAACACTTGAACTGTCTGGAGATGCCATGTGCAAGATTTTGGACTACTATTTCAGGTGGTTTAACCCAGATTTAAAACTCTAACCTGCATTGTACATCATTTTAAGAAAAATAAAATGCTGTATTTCTGTTTAAATGGGGGAAAAAAAATGTTCTTGTGAGTAGCTGCTTTTGATGTTCTGTGCAACTGTAGCTGTATTATAAGGTAGTAACTGCAGCTAGAAGGCACAGTACACCCAGCCTCAGGTCCTCACTCTCTGGTTGAAAGCTTTCCCTGCCTTTTCCTATCTACACAATTCTTCTTTCTAGCCATTCCCTAAACTGTCCCTGACACTACAATAGAAGCTTTATTGTCACTATACACTGTCCCTAAGATTGTTTTCTGTCAGACATTGCTACACCCATCCACCCTAATTCAGTCTTATTCTTCTGCTCATTCTGCAAGGGCATCTTTCTGCCTGCTGCGGCATTGATTGGCTCATCCATGCTGTCTATCAACCCTCCTCCCCCTCTTCCTCCCAGAGTCATGTGAACATCTTTCTGCTTCCTCCCTTATGCTTTTTTATACGTAGGGAGTAGTAAAATGGTGCAGCGAGCCGTTTTACTCTGTTCACCCGAATTCATCTAGCGGACATCTAGGTGTAAATAAATTCAATCTGAATCAAAAGTTCTCCAATTTCTCAGAAAGTTATGGCTGACAGTCTGGGGTCCCATAGGACTATATGTGGGCATTTCAAACTCTAGAGAGCGAAGCCAGCATTAGTAATCTTAAAGGGACAGTGACATATATAGCTATGGATAATCGCATGGCTGCTAGTGGTGACAAACATCCTCTTTAAAAACTAATTGTACGGTAAGATATTTCATGCTTAAAAAAAATTATCTGATGCTAGTTTCACAGTAGAGTTCATGAGAACCGGCAGGGATTAATGAGAATTGATTTGCTCATCTCTATTAGCACCACAATATGTGCAAATTGATAGTTACTAAGCTGAAGTTTGTTTGATTTAATTTTTAAGATTTTACTCTTGATTCTAAGTTTCCCTTGAATGATGCTTTGTACTCTGCCTCATTTTAAATATTTGAAGACCAAAAAATACTTTGTCTAAATGTGTGCTCATTACCACAAGACATGCTTAAAAGTGATGTGGTGTCTTTATTTTAGAAGGTAATTACTGTAGATCACAACCAGAGAATTTAGGATGAGAAAGCTTAGCATTAATGACACTGAGGCAATTTAAATGTATATCAAGGGATGTTTCACTTTTAGAGAATATAATTAGAAATGATAATTACTGTACCATGGTTTAAGAAAGTGAAAGGTCATGTTAAAGTACCTTCATTAATTTATCAAGGAAATGTATCAAGAAAGTAGACTGTCACTGAAGAGCTGGGAATGGAACAGTCTGTAAAATATGTTTATACATAACTGCAGTACTGGGATACTGTGAGACAATTGCTGTATAATGTGTGTATGTATAGCAAGATGTTCTCTATTGCTAGCCTTCTTTTGACCTCGCCAACAGGCGTCTTTGGATATTTTTTTTGTCTCTACTAGTTTTTAAATCAAATGTATAACTTTTTTAATCCAGTCAAGATGCACTCTAGTTATTATTAGTATTGAATAGAGCGAAGCAGTCAAAGCTTCAAAGGTTCAACACTAATCAGAATTTTTTCACTCTTCATGGTACTGAATCAAGTTTTTCTAAAATGGCGGTTGTGCATGCTAGAAAGCAAATCTAAGTCCAGAGGAGACAAGCACAGGAACGCAAGATTACCCATAATGCAGCCAGCCAATCCTCAGATAGCATCCCCTGTGATGTCACAGCCCTATAAAACCCTCATCCCGCGTGGTCTCTGCCATTGTCCTGTGAGCTGAGCAAAGGGAGAGAGACGTGGCAAGCGCTCATGCGCTAGGGACAGTGCTGCTGGAAACAAGTAATATTGGAAAGGGAGAGTGCAGGGAGAGTGTAGGGAAAATTATTCTGTGTCAGTTTTATTTATTAATTCCTACATTTACTTATTCCTATATCAGTCGTAAATGAAATTCAATACCAATAAGATGGAAGCTTTTATTATTCTGGTGCCAGCATACCAACGAATACCATCCAGTCTGCACTCTTAGGGGGGATAAGTCTTAATCATGACCATCCTCATATTCTGCTGGCTTTACCTATTCCAAATCATCCTTCAAAGTCTCCATGTCCTAGAAAAGTCATCAAGATGCAAAGATAGAAGGCCCTGGACGTTCCTTCTTCAACGCAGCATGGCCGCAACCCGTGTGGCCGCAGTTCTTTACCGTTCCGAAAAACAGAGTGGCATGGGTGCACCTATTTTGAAGTGATTTGTAATTAATTCAGAACAAATAAAATTTCTTGGCAAATATCGGTGAAGTTGCAGAATATTTTTTTTCTAAACTTCGCTCATCTCTACTCATTATGTTGAAGTAAATAGCAGGGTCTTGTTTTCTAACATTAGAACTCATTACGCAGCATGGTGGCTCAGTGGGTAGCACTGGTGCCTTGCAGCATTAAGGTCCTAGGTTCAAATCTGCATGGAGTTTGTATGTTTTCCCCATGTTTGAGTTGGTTTCCTCCCACACTCCAAAGACATACTGATATGGCACTTAGATTGTGAGCCCCATTGGAGACAGCCTGATGTTAATTGCTGCATAATAGGTAACCCCTTTATAAGTGAGTAAAATAAATAAATAATTGTGGCTCATTATTATAAAGAGCAGCAATTAGGGAAAATATTTAATGACCCTCAAACACTGGAGCAATCAGTCCAAAGGCTGCTGGTGGTGAGGGACTAAATGCATAGAGTTTTAAAGAGATGAAATGCTCTAATTCCAGGTTTTCTTCTTAAAAATATTAATTTTGCTATGGATTTCTAATAAGGTATATTTTAATCATTTGGGAAGTGCTGGATTTCAGCTTTTCTTTCAACCTGAATACTGTCCAGGCAGTGGTGGCAGAGAAAATCCAGGATTTGATAACTGCTGCTTGGATACTGACTGGCACTGCTATTTGGGCAATGTGGGGGAGATTTATCAATTTTGGTGCAATTTAGACATTTAGAATTAGAGATGAATGTTGTGTTGTGAAAGTTTAGACAAAATTTATTCAAATGTTGTACAGAGCATAGTAAATGGGTCCTAGGATAGATTTGCAACATTTTGACGGCAATTGCAAAATTTTTATGCCAGTTTGTAGCAGGAGAGCAGGAAGGACTGAATATTGCCAGCTCTGAAGGAACCTGTGACTTTTTAACATGAAATTGCAATTTTGCTTACAGCGTGCCACTTTCCACGAGTTTATGCTTGACTAGAGTATGCTTGTAACATTGTCTATATTTGTGCCTTTTTTCTTATAACACATTAATACACGTGACAGTCCTAATGCCACTTTATTAACCATGCCCACTTTCCTCAGCAGATTTATATTTTGACATGACTCCGTTTTGGAGTAAATATTAGATTTTGCACAATTTTGTTTACATGTAATTTTGCGTTACCTTTGTGTTGCAGATTGATAAATCTCCTCCTGTATGTATATTCTGTTAGCACATTGTATGATATTATTATTTATTAATGATATATACATGTAGTAGCCATATTTTGTAGGGTCATTATTTTCTGCACTGCAGTGTAATATTGTTTGGACACTGCGTAGTACTGTTATTTGTGTGTTTCATAAAATACTGCTCTGAGTCTCCTACCCTTTAGGGTACTTTTACACTAGCGTTTTTATTTTCCGGCATTGAGTTCCGTCCTAGGGGCTCTATACCGGAAAATAACTGATCAGTTTTATCCCCATGCATTCTGAACAGAGAGCAATCTGTTCAGGATGCATTGGGATATCTTCAGTTCAGTCTTTTTATCAGGACAGAGATAAAACCGGTTATCTCCGGCCCAAAAAACTGAACACTTGCCTGAATGCCAGATCCAGCAATGTTTTCCAAAGGAATGTATTAGTGCCAAATCCGGCATTCAAAATACAGGAATGTCATCTCTGTCCTTCTGGTCTGCGCATGCACAGACCGAAAAAAAGGGGGGAAAAATGAATGCCGTATCCATTTTTCCGGATGGCACCGGAAAGACGGATCCGGAATTTCAATGCATTTGTAAGATGGATTAGGATCCTGATCAGTCTTACAAATGCAGTCAGTTTGCATACGTTTTAACAGATCCCGCAGGCAGTTCCGGCGACAGAACTTCTTGCCGGATCACTCTGCCGCAAGTGTGAAAGTACCCTTACAATGTTTATAGATTGTCACTGCATATTTTTTATGTGAGTCAGCAGGTTTTCATAGCATACAGCTCTGATAACTCTTCTGTAATGAACCAAGCACCTATGTATTCATCAAATTACTATTCTTTTTTAATATTATAGGGTGCCATATTTTTTTTTTTGCCAAAGGCATAGACCAATAACCCAGTGCCTGCGGCCACCTCATTTGTCATATACATTAAGATCTAATATATAAATCTGAGTATATGTATGTGTGTGTATGTATGTCCACTAAAGGAATCTGCACTATCGCATTTACAATGCAAATACAAAATTTGGTACACAGGTACATCAGGTGTCCGGGAAGGTTTTAGATCGGGTCTCAGCTCTCTAACATGTACCGTTCCTGAGATATTGCCCCAAAAAATGCAAATATGGCACATCACATGATATACATTAGCCAATAGAAGCCTGCAGGTCTTTCTCTTTATATCACAACTGCCATACACACGGTCACATGTCCCTTATCAGCCAATAGAATCTGGCAGGTCCTTAGTCTCCACATACACACAGTTTTACACCAGGTTTCCATAACAACCCAGCCATTTTTCTTCACTGCTGTAGGTCAGTTTTAAAGGGGTAGGGAGCTGTGGATGACACTGTTAAGGGAGCGGAGTACTGTGGAGGTCACAGTTCAGGGGCAGGTAGGGTGGCCAATGAGGCCACCCTCAAAAGATGGACTTAAAAACCACACCCCCAGGTCCCTCCAAGCCACACCCCCTCCCACTCCGCAGCTGACGGGGATTGAAAAAATGAAGGTAAAAAACAACTTCTGTCAGCTGCAGGGATGGGAAGTAGGATGACTTTCTCCATGTAGCTCATGCTCAGACATCATAGTGCTGCTATCTGAGAGTGACAGGGAGTCTGAAAGCTGGACTGTCCGGCCTAAAACCGGACCTCTGACTACCCTAGGGGCAGGCTGCTGTGGAGCTCACAGTTAAGGTGATGGTCCGCTATTGAAGTAAGTGTGTCACACCCCGCTCTGACTATGTGCGGAGGTCAGCTAGAATAGCAGCACGAGTTTAGTGTTTTGTATTGGAGCCGTGCTGGATCTGCCTCTCATCAGGTGCACTGGGTGGGGTCATTAGTTTAAATAGCACTCCATCCCAGTGCTCTGAGCGGATTATAGGAATCACTTTGGTCTTTGAAGTTAGGAAGGAAGGATGTCTGTTCCAGCTCAGAAAGATAAGTGTGGTTTCTAGTTTTGTCGTTTGCTGTCTTGGTTGTTTTGTGTTATCTCTTCCATCCAGGTTCTGTGCGAGCAGGCAGCTCCTATTTCCCCTCTTCACCATCTCAGGGAATTTAGGGTGTTCCATCCGAGGCACGGGCACATATCATACCTACCATCAAGGTTTGCATGTGGGCTGAGCAGTGCAGGGAGAGAGGTCAGGGATTAGCTAGGAGGTGACCCTTCCCCTGCCTCTCGCCTATAGCCTAGTTGGTGGTTTATGTGTGAGTCTGAGTGCACACCCGCCGCGACAAAGTGTTAAGGGGCAGTTTGTTTAAGAGGCCACTGTTAAAGGGACAGGGTGTTGTTGAAATCACTGTTGAGAAGATGGGGTATTGTAGAGGTCACTATAAAGGGGCGGCCGCTGTGGAGGTCACTGTTAAAGGGGTGGGCTGCTGTGAAGGTCACTGTTAAGGGGTGGGATGCTGATGAGGTCACTGTTAAAGGGGCGAGCTGCTGTGGAGGTCATTGATATGGGGGCGGGATGCTGTGGAGGTCACTGTTAAAGGGGCGGGGTGTTGTGGAGCTCACATTTTAAGGGAACAGAGTTCTGTAGAGGTTACTGTTAAGAGGGAGCGTTATTGTGGAAATCACTGTTAAAGAGACAGGGTATTGTGGAGGTCACTAATAAAAGGGCAACCGATGTGGAGGTCACTCTTAAAGGGGAGGGTGCTATGGATGTTACTGTTAAGGGTGCAGGCCACTGTGGAGGTCACTGTTAAAGGGGCAAGGTACTGTAGATGTTACTGTTATAGTGGATACTGTCAATATCTTTTAACGACACACACAAACATTAAATGTAATGGATGAAATATACCCGTCCGAAGCCGGGTCCTTCTGCTAGTATTTTAATTAATAAAGAGGTTAGTGTTATTGTCCCCCTATTTCTGCCTTGATGCACTCATGTATATAATTCTAATTTTAGAATTGTGAGGCGTCTTGAAGCATATTGAAGAGAGTAAATCTAGTTGTAGCATGTTGATTTGCTTTACTTCACAACACTGTGGTGCAGATTTATGACGACTGTGATTGGTTACATTTTCATAATTCTTCTCCATATTTCTTTTTTCCCTTTTTATGTTGCTTTTATTTATCTTGTTCCTATTACATTTATAAATTCCTAACAGCGATCTTATTTATGGAAATGTCAAATATATGCTGTATTCCAGCTCAGAAGATCAAAATTTTAGTTCCTCAGTAATGTCATACTATATAATTGCATATACTTTCCAAGGGGAAAATTTAATTCAACAGGAACCGTGTTTTACTTCACAGTTGTTCATGTTCACGCATAAGCCACATATTGCATCCCTGGTATTTTATGCAAGATTAAATGTACAGCAAGTTAACATTACCAGAGCACATATAGAAGTGTGCATATAAAATGAAACACACTTTGCACAAAATTAGTTGTATTACTGTAAGAAATTTAATGAAGATCTAAAAATAAGTGCCATAAAAATATGCACAGAGATGTCCCTCATGTTACCACATTTTTATACTTGATTTTCTAACATTTCTCAACAGGCTGTCATAGATCAGGTTCTGCATTGAATTCATTGTAAAATCTATCAGGGGGAGCCAGAGGGAGAAGAGGGGGTGGAAAATAAGAAAGCAAGGATTATACATTTCTATAAAACCGTGATAACTATGAAAAAAGTGAAAAATGACAGTTCTGTAACTGTTAAAAATAAAAAATAACTTGCACAACATAACATAAAGAGAGATCAAAAAGTCATAGATAAGAAATAGCTTTAAAGCAGATGGATAATTTCAGGGTACAAAAGTGAAAGTTGCTGTTACAGGAAAATATGGTTCCCAGCCAAAGCCTCAGTCTTATGACCGCACAAAATGTACCTATTAATTGGATATAGTATATACTGATATGATTCAGTGATAATTACCCACGGAGCTATCAAAATGCCCAGAGACCATTTGGTCATTGTGTCCATTTCAAAGAAAGGAAGAACACACTAAAGCTGGGGAAAAGAAGAGGAACAACATACTCTCGGGCTGGCAGATTGGAAGGTATTTGGGTGGTCATAGAGTGGAGTCCATGGAGGAGGCTGAAACACTGGAAAATATAGGTTACATGAAGCTTGGATAGCTCTGCTCTTTCCCTTCCATCCCTGGATGAACAGCACTTAGCTAATGATCAGGCTAAATTACTCGTATGCAATATGTGAATGTATATAACTATAATGTGCCAATAGACTATGTGTATATATACTGTAGATACACTGCCTGTCCCCCCAAAAAGTTGCCACCTGTATTTAACTAAGCAAATAGTTATAAGCCTCCTATTGGATAATTACTGCATGGGTAATTATCTTTCAGCTGGCAACAAGTTATTTAACCCCAACTGTTGCAATGAGTCTCTTCTCGTTAATTAAACAAACATGTCGACAGACACATCTCGTGGTCGTGGAAAAGATGTTAGTCTATTTGAGAAGGGTCAGATCATTGACATGCATCAAGCAGATAAAACATCTAAGGAGATGTCCAACACATTATTAAAAACTGAAAGGATAGTGGGGACCCATCGTATTCGAGGAAGAAATGTGGCGGGAAAAAAAATCCTGAATGATCGTAATCGGCAATCACATAAACGTTTGGTGAAATCAATTCGAAGAAAAACAACAGTAGAACTAAGGACTATGTTTAATAGTGAAAATAAGAGCATTTACACACACACAATGCGAAAGGAACTCAAGGGATTGGGACTGAACAGCTGTGTAGCCATTAGAAAACCACTAATCAGTGAGGAAAACCAGAAACAAAGTCTTCAATTTGGACTCTGGAGCAATGGAAGAATGTCATGTGGTCTGATGAGTCCTGATTTACCCTGTTCCAGAGTGATGGGTGCATCAGGATAAGAAGAGGGGCAGATGAAGTGATGCACCCATCATGCCTTGTGCCTACTGTACAAGCCTGTGGGGGCAGTGCTATGATCTGGGGTTGCTGCAGTTGGTCAGGTTTAGGTTCAGCAACAGTATGTGCTCCAAGAATGAGGTCATCTGACTACATGAACATACTGAATGACCAGGTTATTCCATCAATGGATTTTTCTTCCCTGATGGCACTAACATTTTCCAAGATGACAATGCAATGATTCATCGGGCTCACATTTTGAAAGAGTGGTTCAGGGAGCATGAGACATAATTTTAACACATGGATTGGCAACCACAGAGTTCAGACCTTAACCCCATTGAGAATCTTTGGAATGTGCTGGAGAAGGCTTTGCGCGGCAGTCAGGCTCTACCATCATCAATGCAAGATCTTGGTGAAAAATTAATGCAACACTGGATGGAAATAAATCTTGTGACATTGCAAAACAATGCCACCGTGAATGCTTGCCGTAAGCAAAGCTAAAGGTGGAGTGGCATTTTTTTTTTGGTGGCAACTTTTTATTTGGACAGTCAGTGTATTAGTCACCTGTAATTGCATTTCATTTTCAAGTGTATCAGTGGATTCTGGCACGTGTTTATGTATGCGTAGATTTACAGTACAGACCAAAAGTTTGTACACACCTTCTCATTCAAAGAGTTTTCTTTATTTTCATGACTATGAAAATTGTAGATTCACACTGAAGGCATCAAAACTATGAATTAACACATGTGGAATTGAATACATAACAAAAAAGTGTGAAACAACTGAAAATATGTCATATTCTAGGTTCTTCAAAGTAGCCACCTTTTGCTTTGATTACTGCTACACACTCTTGGCATTCACTTAATGAGCTTCAAGAGGTCGTCACCTGAAATGGTCTTCCAACAATCTTGAAGGAGTTGGCCCTTTTGCCTTCACTCAGCGGTACAACTCACCCCAAACCATCTCGATTGGGTTCAGGTCCGGTGACTGTGGAGGCCAGGTCATCTGCCGCAGCACCCCATCACTCTCCTTCATGGTCAAATAGCCAGCCTGGAGGTGTGTTTGGGGTTTCTTTGTAGCGCTTGATGGTTTTTGTGACTGCACTTGGGGACACTTTCAAAGTTTTCCCAATTTTTCGGACTGACTGACCTTTAATTCTTAAAGTAATGATGGCCACTCGTTTTTCTTTACTTAGCTGCTTTTTTCTTCCCATAATACAAATTCTAACAGTCTATTCAGTAGGATTATCAGCTGTGTATCCACCTGACTTCTCCACAATGCAACTGATGGTCCCAACCCCATTTATAAAGCAAGAAATCCCATTTATTAAACCTGACAGGGCACACCTGTGAAGTGAAAACCATTTCAGGTGACTACCTCTTGAAGCTCAACAAGAGAATGCCAAGAGTGTGCAAAGCAGTAATCAAAGCAAAAGGTGGCTACTTTGAAGAACCTAGAATATGACATATTTTCAGTTGTTTCACCCTTTTTTTATTATGTATATAATTCCACATGTGTTAATTCATAGTTTTGATGCCTTCAGTGTGAATCTACAATTTTTATAGTCATGAAAATAAAGAAAACTCTTTGAATGAGAAGGTGTGTCCAAACTTTTGGTCTGTACTATATATATATATATATATATATATATATACATATGCTATTTATGCATCAGTCTCTATATGTACGTGTATATATATATATATATATATATATATATTATATATGGATACACATTACTGGCCACATTTGCACAGCATCCAGCGAGGGCAACAAATGGGGCCATTGTGTGTGTGGTGGTGTATATGTCTTGAATTTGTATGTTTATGTAATGCCAATTGCTTTATCACCTTTATGTTATCAGTGAAGCATTTTTATATATAAGTTTCTGCGAAATTTGTATGTTACTCCTGGTGTGTATAAAGGACTGGAGGATATGAATATGATACATAAATATAGAAACCATAGACAACCGCCTAGGAATGGAATAAAGGACAAAAAACAGAGACAGATATAAAACTCCCATTTCCAAGAGGCAAATTCACTTTTTTAGTTGGAAAAAAATATGTAAGACACATATTTCTGTGGAAAGAGAAATCAATCAAAATGTATAAACACTATCTATCTATCTTATATTTATCTATCTATCTCATATCTATCTATCTATCTATCTATCTATCTATCTATCTATCTATCTCATATCTATCTCAAATACAGGTGAAACTCGAAAAATTAGAATATCGTGCAAAGTTCATTTATTTCAGCAATGCAACTTAAAAGGTGAAACTAACATATGAGAGACTCATTACATGCAAAGCAAGATATTTCAAGCCTTTATTTGTTATAGTTTGGATGATCATGGCTTACAGCTTATGAAACCCCAAAGTCACAATTTTGACTTACCCTTTGCTCAGGGGCAAAGGATTAATTAGCTGACTAGGGTATGACACTTTGAGCCTAGAATTTTGAACCTTTTCACAAAATTCTAATTTTAAGCTGCATTAATGCAATTCCTTTTAATTTGCATTAGTGAAATAAATGGACTTTTGCACAATATTCTACTTTTTTGTTTCACCTGTATATCTGTCTATCTATCTATCTATCTATCTAATCTATCTAACATCACTTCAGAAATTCCAATAAAAACTGTGAATTATTTAGCATTTTAAAAAGTCAATGCAACATTTCAGCCCTGTCATGGGGCATTTTACAAGTTTGAAAAACGTTCTGTGACAGGGCTAAATGTTTCATTGTAAATAATTTATTATTACCATTCAAATTTCTATAGTGCTGCAATTCATTCGCTCTGTAATTACCGGAATACTGGATCAAGATCAAGTTCTTTTGGGTATTCCTAAAGAGAAAAAAATCCCCCTCCTGATCCAAAGTGGCAATTAGACTGGATCAAAAATCTAAACTAGAACTCTATAGATTTACATAAAAGTTCATATTATTTTATTCTAAGAAAACATGAAAGCCTTTTTTCAAGCTGTCAACTATTCCTGCTGTGACCAAATCCTGAGGTTGACTATTCCACAGATTCACAGTTCTAAAAGAAAGGAAGCTTTGTTGCCTCTGGATTTTCAACCTTTTTCTCCAGATGGAGATAGTGTCCCCCCCTTGACTTTTGAAGGTATTTTACATTAAGAAGCTTTTTACCATATGTTTTGCAGGGGCCAGTTTTATATGTATGCAGGTTAATCCTATCCCACCTTAAAGAGGACCCATCACCTCTCTTAACATGTCTGTTTTACTAACTACTTGCACTTCCCATGTATTGGCAATTTTGGAGTATTTCATTAACTGTATGTTGTGACATTCCTCAATTTTTTCTTACTAGACTTTTATAAATAAATTGCCAGCTATCTGCAATAAATGTCAAACTAGTTGTCATGAACTGGGATGTGTCCCTACACTGTTTCTGATTGGATAGTTTCAAATTATGCAGGGACAGACCCAGCTAGACCTCGATTGCAGACTGATAGCAATTATTTCATAAACTTCTCATCGAAGTAGTAAAGTAATGGCAAAACTTAATGTTATATGAAAATAATTGTTACATACAGTATGTAATACAAGTAATTACATACTAAGTATGACGTATATTTTTTTTAAATCTTTCCTTATAAATAAGATCTTCCACTATCATTTTTTTGCCCTTGTTTGTGTTTTTTTCTAACTCAAGGGCATTCTTTCTTTGCACTGATCACAAGAACTGAAGTGCACATTCCAGATGAGGGGGCACTAGTGCTTTTGTAAAAAAAAAAAAAAAACGACTAATATTATACTCTTATGCCTCTGCATCAGGGCCGGCATCAGCACTCAGCCCACCCGGGAAAGTGCCGGGGCCCACTGCTCCTGGGGGGGCCCACTGTGCCCGCTCACTCCTGCAGCTGAATAGGTCCCCATTGTCCCGGGAGGTTGACTGCATGTCCCGGCTTATGTCCTGCCTCTTTTTCACTGTGCCAGTCTGCGATGCTGCGTCATTGGCCCCGCCTCCTTACACAGCTAGGGAAGAGAGCTTGGGAGCCTTGAGAGAGAGAGACTTGCAGAAGGAGGGGCCGGGTCCCAGGAAAATAACCCGATAATTGCCTCCTCCTCCTGCAGTCCTCCGTGCTCCTGACATGCCCCAAGTTCTTTTGTGATCGCCAGAGGGTCACCACTCAATGTGGCTACTCCTGCCTTTCTCCCATCACTGCAGAGTTGGTTCTTGTCCTGCTTTCTGCTGGCCTGTCTTCAAACTAGTAAGGTCCTTTTTTTTTTTTTTTTTTTGTTCAGTTGTTTCATTTTAACCCCTTCAGGCTCACTCAGCCATCTTAATCAGTGTAAGGAGACTTATAGGCCATACATGCTCTTCTGGAATTCTGGGACAGCAGGAATGCAAATGAGCTCATTTGCATCCCAGAATTCCAGAGGAGCATGTATGGCCTATAAGTCTACTCACACTGATTAAGGTGCTCTCTCCCTAAGGAGAGTAAGTTCCCCCTGACTTGGACACAGGCCTCTCACCCAGTTATTGTGGAGGAAACAGTGTATTTCCTGGCACCACATACAGTTTTCTTTATTTAGTGGTGCAAATAGGAATAGTGGCTGAATATATATATATATATATATATATATATATATATATATACACACACACACACACACACAGTCCACTAGCTCAGCACACCTAGCCTGTTTTGTTCTGCTTGCAGGTAGCTACTATATTTTAATTATTACATAATAAATTAACCATTTTATCGTTCTTTTCAGGCAGTTATCCAACTTTTTGCATAAAAGTACGCAAACCAATCTCTACTCTAGTTAAATGATATGAAAGAAGCCTGAGCTGTCACTGGGTTTTATACCGCTGTCTCAGCTTATGAAAGGCCGGGCCATGCAGGCAGTGTTGTGCCCTACTCACTATGCGGTGCTCACACAATGGATGGAGCGGACCGCGGGGGTGAGCCTGCCACATACACAGCAGGTGCTGTGACGATCTCACCATAGTATAAGTGTCTGTCCATATGTATGTGTCTGTCTCTGTGCATGTCCCTATCTCTATGCGTGTCCCTGTCTCTGTGCATGTCCTTGTGTGTGTGTCTGTCCCTGTGTGTGTTACTGTCCCTGTGTGTGTTTATCTCTCCCTGTGTGTCACCATCACCAGTGTTCCTATGGCTTGACGCAGCTGCACCAGGACGTTCTGTGTGGGGCAAGAAGAAGATGGAAGAGTAGGCAGCACCACCAGCATGGAGTCCCGTGGGAGAGGCACAGGGAGGCACACTAAGGACGTAGTTAACACTACCACATGATCTACACTAGTGTTAACTGTGGTTTTACATAGGACTGCAGGTAACACTACCACATTATCAGCACTAGTGATATCTGTGGTTTTGACATAGGACTGCAGGTAACACTACCACATAATCAGCACAATTGTTATCTGTGGTTTTACATAGGACTGCAGGTAGCACTACTACATTTTCTGTACTCAGATAGCCATTACTGTGTTTGTGTTGTTACATAAGACTGCAGGTGATATCTACTACATTATCTGTACTTAGAGAGTAATCACTATGTAAGGGGGACCACTGAGACTTTATCGCCCAAGGGCCCACATGAACCTAAAGCCGGCCTGTCACGGATGGTGTTGCAGAAAACTAGAAGACACAAATAAAGATCCGACTGACTTGATCCCAAACTAAGGAACATAAGGGTGAGCCCTATAAAAGCCCTAGAGCTCTCCCTGACTGCTCAGCCCATGCAAAGATCTTTATGATAAAAAATTGCATGCCCTCGTACCTAGACTGTGTGACACCTGAAAACCTTATAATAGTGAGGGGACACGACCACCAGCTCCCTACACTTAATACAGAGGGAGTCAGGATCACCTAGGATCAAGCCAACAGGAAAACAAATAAAGGAACAGACTTATCTGAAGAGCCAGCAGTTGCAGCATCTAGCAGTTAGCACCATCCAGGAAGTTGTATAAACCGCAAAGTGATGCAGTATGGGATATAAAGGGATGCAATCAGTGCAACTAGATGACAGCTGAGAGAGGGAAACGAGATCACAAACCAAAACCAAAACAACAGAACCTCAAGCAAGAGGTACTGAAGAACGTCTGTCAGAGCTTCTCAGATTTCTGGCGGTGACACGGCCCTGCTCTGTATAATGGGTTCCTGACAGTTATAATTACCAATACTATTATGATGGTGGAGAAAATGACTTAAATCTACACCAGCAAGGGAGCTGCTAAGCTTGTTGAACGGATGTTGGATCATGCACCTAAGTTATGTATAGGCCGGCGCCTCTAGATAACTTAGGCATATCAAGCTGCCCAGCATCTGAATCTCCGGTCTTAGTGAATGTCCCACTTATTATTATTTTTTTGTCTATGTTGGGATAATGTCTGCTAAATTTATCAAATGTTGCACATTGTTTGATAAATTTGTCAAATTGTTAAGCATAACACATTTGGATAGAAATGTTGCTCTTATTTACTACAGCACCCCCTACTGAAGTGTGATTGCATATTTTTTTGGTGACTTTAAAAAATCACAGCTAGAAAAAAAACTTTTTGACTTTTAGCCACAACAACTTCCGTAATCATTTTTTTGCGACTCCACAATTCTGGAGTGAAGGGCTTGATATACCCCTCCATCAGTGTGTCCAAAGCAGTTTATAATTTATGAACATCTTCCATAGGTTGCACTATACATATATTTGTGCCACCTGCAAAAATAGAAGCAAGGCTACTAATCCCATCCTCTATATCATTAATAAATAATAAACCTTGTGTTACAGCACTTATAACCAGGACCATTCAGAGTACAGTAGGAATCACTGACCACAGCTCTGTGGACATGGTCCAAAAGCTATTTTTCTATCCAATTACAAACTGTACTTTCTAAACCTCTAGATCTTATTTTACTTATGAAGAGTCTTTGAGGGACAATGTCAAACACCTTTTCCAGGCTCTATTTATCTCTTCATCTATATAAATAAGGTTAGTTTGACAGTTTTTCATATATAATGAGTTATTGTGGAGTCGTAGGCTATTTATTGTGGAATGTTGAAAACAATATGAACAGATATTATATTTACTCCTCTCCTAACAAATACAGTATGCCCCATTTTTCCAAAACTGTTGGCAAGTATGGTAGCACTCATTATTGTATCTAATGAAAGTGTGTTTAGAGAACAAGTACATTTTAACCAGCTCAGCTCCCCTAGGTTAAACCCCCTTAATGACCAGACCACTTTTTACAATTCTGCACTACACTACTTTCACGGTTTATTGCTCATACAACTTAACACCCAAATGAATTTTACCTCCTTTTCTTCTCACTAATAGAGCTTTTATTTGGTGGTATTTCATTGCTGCTGACATTTTTACTTTTTTTGATAGTAATCAAAATTGACTGAAATTTTTGCAAAAAAACAAACTTTTTCACTTTCTGTTTAATTTTTCAATTAAAACTACATTTCTATATAATTTTTCTCAAAATTTATTGTTTTACATGTATTTGATAAAAAAAAATGCAATAAGTGTATATTTATTAGTTTGGGCAAAAGTTATAGCATTTTCAAACTACGGTGCAAAAATGTGAATTTGCGCACTTTGACTTTCTGAGCACCTGTCATGTTTCCTGAGGTTCTACAATGCCCAAGACAGTAGAAACACTCCACAAATGACCCCATTTCGGAAAGTAGACACCCTAAGGTATTCGCTGATGGGCATAGTGAGTTAATGGAAGCTTTTATTTTTTGTCACAAGTTAGCATAAAATGATATATATATTTTTTTACTCACAAAGTCTCATATTCCACTAACTTGTGACAAAATTTAAATTTTACATGAACTCACCATACCCCTCAATTAATACCTTAGGGTGTCTTCTTTCCAAAATGGGGTCACTTGTGGGGTATTTATAGTGCCCTGGTATTTTAGGGGACCTAAAGCGTGAGAAGTAGTTTGGAATCCAAATGCGTAAAAAATGCCCTGTGAAATCCTAAAGGTGCTCTTTAGAATTTGGGCCCCTTTGCGCACCTAGGCTGCAAAAAAGTGTCACATGTGGTATCGCCAAACTCAGGAGAAGTAGGGCAATGTGGTTTGGGGTGTATTTCTACATATACCCATGCTGGGTGAGAGAAATATCTCTGTAAATTGACAACTTTGTATAAAAAAAAATTAAAAGTTGTCATTTTCAGAGATATTTCTTACACACAGTATGAGCATATATAAAAATACATCCCAAAACACATTGCCCTACTTCTCCTAAGTACGGATATACCACATGTGTGACACTTTTTTGCAGCCTAGGTGCGCAAAGGCGACCAAATTCCAATGAGTACCTTTTAGGAGGGCATTTTTAGGCATTTGGATTCCAGACTTCTTCTCACGCTTTAGGGCCCCTAAAATACCAGGGCATTATAAATACCTTACATGTGACCCCATTTTGGAAAGAAGACACCCCAAGGTATTCCTGAGGGGCATGGCGAGTTCCTAGAATATTTTGGATTCCATGAGGGGTATGGTGAGTTCATGTGAGATTTTATTTTTTGTCACAAGTTAATGGAATATGAGACTTTGTAAGAAAAAAAAACAAAAACATTTCTATGAACTCGCCATGCCCCTCAAAAGTGATCTTTATAGCGCAGCAGCGATTTTGCTGTGTTTTTGCAGTGATCAGAAAAAAAAAATTCTGTCACAGCGATGGGGCAGACTGAACGCAAGTGTGCGCACAAGATCAGGCCTGATCGGGCGAACACTTGCGGACAAGAAAAGGCATTTTCTATATAGTTCTGGCAATGTGCGGTTCCGCAAAATGCGGAAAACACATTGCGGGTGTCCGTGTTTTTCAGATCCGCGGTGTCCGTGTTTTGCAGATCCGCGGATCCGCAAAACACTTACGGACGTCTGAATGGAGCTTCACAGGGGGGTGATCAATGACAGGGGGCTGATCAGGGGTTAATAAGTGACAGGGGAGTGTAGTGTAGTGTAGTGTGGTGCTTGGTGCTACTTATTACAGAGCTGCCTGTGTCCTCTGGTGGTCGATCCAAGCAAAAGGGAACACCAGAGGACCAACTAGCAGGTATATCAGACGCTGTTAACAAAACAGCGTCTGATATACCTTTCAAGGGTTAAAAAAAATCGCATCTACAGCCTGCCAGCGAATGATCGCCGCTGGCAGGCTGTAGATAAACTAGTTTACCTTCGGATCCTGTGAACGCGCGCTCCTGTGAGCGCGCTTTCACAGGAAATCTCGCGTCTCGCGAGATATACGTGCCGGCGCGTCAAAGATGAATAACCCGGCCGGCCGCAGGACGCAATCCTGCGTTAGGCGGTCGGGTATCAGTTAACATTTTGAAAGTTACTAATATTAATGTAATTTGTTTTAGTCTTTGCAAGTTATAAAGTCTTATATAGAGGCATTTTAAGTGAAAGAACAGACTCCTCTTCTGATTCCTAAATATAGTCATTTTAAAATAATTGTAATTGCAATGCTGTCAACAAAATGAAGTCCTTTGGAAATGTTTGATAGATTCTCAAACTATTGAAATTTTCTAAAAGACAGACAATCAATTACTGTATATTCTCCCTAAAGTGTCCTTACAACTGAAGTGGCCAAAAATCAATAGAGTTGTATATTATGTTTAGCAAAGCAGAATTCCATTGTCAAATATACGATTTTATATTAACCCAGTGCTGATTAAGTTACACTAAAGTCAAACTCATACATCAAGCACTAAATATTGAGTAAAAAACTAATCTGGAATGTTTTTACCTACCAAATCAAAGTAAACCTTTAGTGTAGTAATATATATATATAATCTGATCAAGGCTGGAGACACTCAGGGAAATTGGTGATAGCTTCCTCCACAGTAACGGTGTGGTCTGATGCACAGCTTTGTTAAGATGGCCAAAGACTTTAGATAATTGTTGGCACATGCCACCAACATCAACAGGATATGTAGGAGAATATGTCTTAATGCCTGTTGTTGAAAGATGTAAGGTAAAGTCATCTTGCAGTGCAAAGTGCCTAATCCTCAAAATGTTAAACAGACACAGACATTTTTGGCAAAAGCTCAAACTCACTACTACACTACTATAACTATAAACTTTTTTGAAAGTTCACTTCTATTAAATGTATTATTGCACAGACAGATGGGTCATCAGAACTCTAAAATGTCTCAAAGTAAATTTTATTATTATAAATTGCATAAAGTTCTCTTCTGACACATGTTAAAACATATATACTAAAGAGCAACACTCAAAAACGGCTCAAATGCTCATATTTAATTGTGGGGAGGGGGGCACTATGCAGGATTTTCTATGCTCGAGTGCTCAATCTTACAGTCTGCTGACTCTAATCAACTCGTCTAGTCAGGGAAATTACTGAAAGGCTGTAGTTGGAGCACTCGCCCTGAGAAGGACGACCCTCAGCTGCTAGAACCTCAGACCTGATTTAAAAATCCCTAATTCTCCTTGTCGTATTCTAAGCACCGACTACAGCCTGTCAGTAATTTCCCTGACTAGACGAGTTGATTAGGGTCAGCAGACTGTAATATTAAGCACTCGAGCATAGAAAATCCTGGATGGTGCCCCCCTCCCCACAAATGAATGAGAAGGACACTAGGGCCAACTACAATTATATAATCCTCTCGCCTCCCCACAAAGGAAGTGTATAAAGAACTTTTTAGAGAATTTTTGTCTCATTTATTATAAAAGGAAAAAAAAAATGTTACGTTTTATTTTCATACTAAGGAACATTCAGTTTGATACAGTTCAATTTTGAGACCACTGAGGATAGAAAAGTGAGGTCGCTCCAAATTTATCACCTCACACTGCGCTTTAAATTGTCAGTTGAGCACTCATTTACAAATACTGACACTGACAATTATCTCCCTCGATCCTTGGCCAAGCATGCAAATACAGTGAAAAAGGAGAGGGGAGAATGCTGCTACCACTGAAAGAAACTCTTCTTCTGAGAACAAAAGAATGAACGGCTAAACTCCAATGTGCCTGATCATTATCTCCCATGACATCAATGACATTATCTCCCATGAAAATCCTGTATGGCCAGTTTAAGACAATATGTGCTTCTCCAATAGCACTAAATATCAGATAAGATTATAGAATAAAAACATACAGGGTTTACACGTGTTAATGAATACTTAATCATCTCAGTATTGGCAAAATAGCTGTCACAGTGGCAAAAGTTATAGTCACTAGAAATTGGGCTACAATCAAAGCTAAGCTTAGCTTAACGTCTCTAGTAGTGTTGATCGAGCACCAAAATGCTTGGGTGCTCTGGCCAAACACATCTACCGAGCACCCGAGTATAATGGAAGTCAAAGGGAGAACCAGAGAATTAAACCAGGCACCCCCTGCTCTGAAGAGGGGAGGGTGCCTGGTTCAGAGGAAAAGGTCAGAAATGTATGGAAACACCACAGAAATGGTTCGGGAACAGTGTGGGGAGGATGTATGGATGCATAATAATACAGACTGTACAGACTGACAATAATACGCACCAAACCGCAGATAAAATCGATTTTAAAGGGAATTTTGTTAGGAAACATTCTTTCCTGTATATTTACATTTATA
Source organism: Bufo gargarizans (assembly GCF_014858855.1). Lineage (NCBI taxonomy): Eukaryota > Metazoa > Chordata > Amphibia > Anura > Bufonidae > Bufo > Bufo gargarizans. The sequence goes on from NC_058081.1 coordinate 302,442,416, forward strand.
TAAAGTGCAAATGTTGCCAAAAATTACAAAGAAGAGGCACCCCGATACAACCTGTACATCACATACAGGAGGGCCTCATTCACATTGTGGTACAATTGTTCATGTAGTGGGACTCCTACCCTCATAAAGCCTATGCACTAAGTGAAAGGGCTGCAAAAAATTACAAGTAACCGGCACTCCAATACACCCTTTATTACACATAAAGGAGGGCATCATACACAGCCTTTAAAAATTGTGATTGATGCCTGTTGGTGACCCTCAAAAACATTTTGAGCAAACGCCTGCTGATCTGACCATTTAAAACATTATGGTCAAGGGCCTGCTTTGGAACTCTAGATAACCTGGGGCCGATTGCACGTCCCCGTGACGGTGACGATCCATTCGGATGTCTGCCCTATCAACTTTTGATGTTAATTTCAGTGCAAACCATGGTTACCACGGGTAATGGGGGGAATCAAGGTTCGATTCCGGAGAGGGAGCCGGAGAAATAGCTACTGCTACCACATCCGAGCAAGGCAGCATGCGTGCAAATTACCCATTAGGTATAATTAGGTAAGGACCTGCAGGTGAGCTGACCCTGAAAAACATTTGAGTTGCGGGTCTGCAGATGAGCTAACCCTGTAAAAGATTTTAGGTGTGGGCCTGCCGGTGAGATGACCCTGTAAAATATTTTAGGTGAAGGCCTGCTGGTGAGCTGACCCTGTAAAAATGTATATGCAAGGGCCTGTTGGTGAGCTGACCCTCTAAAAGGTTGTAGGTGAGGTCCTGCAGGTCAGCTGACCCTCTAAAACATTATATGTGAGGGCCTGCTGGTGAGCTGAACCTGTAAAACATTATATGCTAGGGACTGCTGGTGAGCTGACCCTCTAAAAAATTATATGCGAGAGCCTGCTGGTGAGCTGACCCTGTAATACATTATAAGTGAGGGCCTGCTGGTGAGATGAAGCTCTAAAAAATTATATATGAGGGTCTGCAGCTGAGCTGACCCTGTAAAACATTTTATGCAAAGGGCATATATGCGAGGGCATTATATGCGACGAATAAGCATGTGGATATGATGGAAGAGGAGAAGGAAGATGAGAAAAGGAAGATTCAACTAGTGATGGACGAAAATCGGCCGGGACATTTCGCGTTCGTGTGCGTTTGCGTTCGCGATCAAATGTTCAATACCGCCCGTTTGCGGCAGGCCCCATTCACTTTAATGGCAGGTGAACCTGAAAAACCTTCATGTAATATTTGCAGCCACCAAATACTTACAAGAAGTGCACAAATGGACAGTGACATACCAGAGGGGGATCAATGGCAAAAATTCCCACAAAAAATATGTATCTTAATCAGGGGCCATTTTTGTGCGTCTTAAAGGGAAACTCTCAAAAATGTTCCCTGCTGGAGCCTAGAAAAATTTTATTTAAATAAATTTGGCATTCACCTGACAGAAAAGAACAAGTGATTATGTGGCTGGAGATATATTAGACGGTCAGTGGATAGCAATTTTACTGTAGGCCAGTGGAGTACAGGCCCCAAAAATTATGCATTCACTTGACAGAAAAGAACAAGTGATTATGTGGCTGGAGATATATTAGACGGTTAGTGCATAACAATTTTTCTGCAGGCCAGTGAAGTAGAGGCCCCAAACCTGAGGCATTCACTGGACAGAAAAGTGATTATGTGGCTGGAGGTATATTAGGTGGTCAGTGGATAACAATTCTTCTGCATGCCAATGAAGTATAGGCCCCAAACATTAGGCATTTACCGGACAGAAAAGAACAAGTAATTTTGTGGCTGGAGGTACATTAGGCATTCACTGAATAACACTTTTACTGTAGGCCAGTAGAGTACAGGCCCCAAAAATTTTGCATTCACCTGACAGAAAAGAACAAATGATTATGTGGCTGGAGGTATATTAGGCGGTCAGTGGATAACAATTTTACTGCAGTCCAATTTAGTACAGGCCTTAAACATGAGGCATTCACCAGACAGAAAATGGCTGGATGTATATTAGACAGTCAGTGGATAACAATTTTACTGTAGGCCAGTACAGGCCCCAAAAATTAGGCATTTACCTGACAGAAAAGAACAAATGATTATGTGTCTGGAGGTACATTAGGTGGTCACTGGATAAAAATTTTACTGTAGGCCACTAGAGTAGATGCCCCAAATATTTGGCATTCACCTGACAGAAAAGGCCTTTTATGCCACTCTATATAAATAAGACAAGGACCATTCTTTGTTCTGGGTGGTGGCAGATATGTGTGGGCTGGCATGAGGAAATTCAATTACATGTGGTGATCACAGTTGTTGCATGCCTCATTCATTTTTAGAAATGTGAGGTAGTCCACACTGTTGTGAGCTAGGCGAGTGCGCTTATCCGTGACGATTCCCCCTGATGAGCTAAACGTCCTTTCGGACAGGACACTCTACGAGGGGCAAGCCAAGAGTTCCATGGCAAATTGTGCCAGCTCTGGCCACAGGTCAAGCCTGCACACCCAGTAGTCCAGGGGTTCCTCGATTCTCAAAACATCCACATCGGCCGTTAACCCAATGTAGTCGGACAGCTGTTGGTCTAGGCGTTCCCTGAGGCTGGATTTGGAAGCCGGCTCTTGATGGGTTGGCTGCAAGAATAATCTCATATCCGAAGTGACCAGCACATATTCAAACCACCCTCTTCTTGCAGGCGCGGTAGGATTTTTTACCAGCACCTGTTTTGCTGTGGGTGGAAATTCCTCTGCCAGTGCCTGCAACAGCAGAATACAGCATCTCTTGCAGCAAGTCCTGAAGATGTTGCAATCTGACAGCCTTCTGTAATGTTGGTAATATGTCCACCATTTTGTGTTTCTAACGGGGGTCTAAGTATCTTGCTACCCAGTACTGGTCCTTGCCCTTTATTCTTTTTATATGGGGGTCCCTCTTCAAACACTGGAGCATGAAGGCCCCCATTTGCACTAAATTGGAAGCGGTGGAAACGCCCTGGCTCCTGCTTATCGCCCAGGAGAATGTCATCATCGGTCTCCTCCCCCCAGCCACGGACAACACCAGGTATCCACAAAAAGTTTAAAGTCCTCCTCAAAGTCTGCTCTTCTTACTGCTCCTCCTTCCCCCACCCACTATCCTCCTCTGACTTCTCTTCAGACTCCTGATGACTTGTCACAGATGGAGTAGTCCCGCCTGGGAATTCATTCAGCATTGTGACTTCCTCATCTTCCAGCTCCTGCTCCTCGACGGCTTGATCAATGACACAATGCAATACACACTACACCTCTAACCTCACTATATAAATGCATTAACTGAGACCGCTTCCAGAAGAGTATAATATAGGCGCTTTATTATTCCTGCATTATGGCCTGAACACCTCATCAGAAAATGAGCTAGAGCACCATATCTCTGGTCCTGATGAACTGTGGGAAGCCTAGGTGCTGCATTCATATTATGCACACAAAAAACACTTGTCTAATAACTTGGTGGTACTGTAGAGAAGATGAAAATATGCTGGCAGATTAAGGCTGATCATTGGAAGTCCAACGAGCAAGACACCATATGATCAGATTATTCAAATGGTACCTGTCAAATAAAGAAAGTTCACCCATAGATCAGCTGCTGTCAATTTCCTTGCAGTGCCTCCACAGAGACAATAATGCATTATTAACAGTTGGGATGTATGTGTAACACATGGACATGCCATATCTCCAGCCATTGACTACAACATTTTGCAATGAACTGAGTATATAATATATATAAATGTGGCACTATATTATAATGATTTCAGGGGTTGCCCGTGGCCACTGCTGCTCTGTTCACCTGGTACGGCGCCACGGGATTCCGGCGGCTCAAACCTGACCTTGACTTCTCTATCCTCAATCACAGCAGGTCCAGCTTCTGGCCTAGCTTTGTCGCTCAATGCAGACTGTGGCCTGCTTCTTGCTGGCCAGACCCTCTTTGCCCAAAGGGGCTTTGCAGGAAAGGGGCTTATACCACAATTCTGGCATAAAATTATGTTTTATACTAAGCCAACAGATAGCTTGTACAGAGTTACACAAAAATGCCTAACCTTACTTTAGATTTATCAACCAGCCTGAGCCACTGTGATAAATCTGGTGCAATTCTAGACTGTCTATGCTTACAGCATATAGAGGATTAGTAGATTTACCCTTCGGTGGTTTTCTTGAGAGAAAAGCAACCATAATTGAGCTTTAGTATAAACAGTAATTGATTTTTTTAATGAAATATAGTGGTCATACATGGTGTTACTGCTTAGCTACATGACAGCTGGGTAAGAATGTTTCTTATTTCATTTTTCCTTATTTCATTTTTTTTCTTGGTTAATGTCAGTGAGGCCTGGTGTTATATTAGCATCACTTAGTTTCATCCCAGAGGGTTAATGTTGTGTGTGAAATCACGAGAGGTCATTTTATCCAGCAGTTAAGTTTTCACAAAAGGTTATAAATCCTATAATTTTTCATGGCTAAGTGTAAGTCACTGGGCCATCACTTTGCTTGCCTACCCATAAAGTGACAAGATAAATGTTGGATATTTTAGCTGAGAATATATACTGCAGTTTTAGCAATAACATGCAGATCCCACTATGGATTTTATGAATGATACCATGTCATAATAATCCCATAGCATAAGAAATGAGACATATGTTAAGATTGAAGCATTGCCATAGAATGCAATAAAATCACATATAATTACTTATTGATTTGGGCTAGAAAGACAAAAAAAATCATGGTTATTACAAAGCAATTCCTTTTTATTGAGTTTTATTAAAGTTTAATCAAAACTTCAAGCTCCAATTTGTCAAAAGGTATCAAAAATGGACAAGGACTATTCTCTAATCCTATCACGCTGCTGAAAAGCACATATAAAATAAGATATTCCTTAGCAATTATCAACATTGCAGCAAATTCCCATAGCACAACCCATCACATTTTGTATGGATTAGAAAATATTAAAGGAAAATATTAAAATATTCATGTTTATTAGACATTTTTTACTTCTGCTTTAGAAACTCATATGGTTCTATAATTGAAACCCCGTCATCTTATCATTGTCTGTAAATCTGGCCATACGCATCACTGTTGGCTGAATGCTTCAATTTTATCAGGATCGGTCAATGATGCAGCAAAATGGGGGCAGCCTCATAAATTGAGGTTTGGGGGAAAGAGTTAATATTGTTGTATGTACTGTAGAAGGCCACAACATGGTTAAAGACAATAAACTCTTGGAATTTGTCAAAGTGGCTAGGACTTTTTATTGCAGTTCTAAATGTTTTGGTCCAGGGTTTATACCACTGAGCAAAGCTTAGAAGCTATCAGTTTGAGAAGGGGGAAATATATTAGCGTCTGCAAAATATACAACCAATCACTTACGTTTTCAAAAAGGAGGTGGGGCTTAGTGGTAGGGGTGGTGCCTCTCTCTGACTGACAGATTTAGAATTGTCAAGTTATAGCACAAAACTAAACAGTTTACAGATTTGCTTTTCTGGTACTTGGACCGGCAGAAGATGTGCCAGCATCTTATTAAATTTTGAACAACTTACTGTAGCACACTTTTTCATATTAAGGCTGACAAATGAAATTCCAGCCCATAGTGTTTGCTTTCTCATATAGACCTGGTCTATTCAAACATTAAAGAAAGGCAGATGGACAACTCCTGATACAGACTGTGGAATCATAGTGAGATGAATAAAAGGACAATGAACTATGTTATATTCCTTTCCGACTTAGTTCATGGTCTACTCAATTCACAAACACTGCATTTACTTAATGAACTGGTAGGCAGTTCTGGAACCAAGGGTTGATCATTTAAGGACATGACTTAGTAAAACAATACCGATGTAAAAAGCTTTAACTTGACAATTAAAGGGGTATTCACATCTACACATTTATGGAATATCCAAAAGACCTGCACCAATCTATATGAGCGCTGTCTCATGACTGCAGTGAATGGAGAGGTGGCTGTGCATGTGAGGCTCTTTCCATTAACTTCTATAGGAGATCCAAAAATAGCTGAGTTCATTGTACTTACCTATTTTTGGAACCCCCGTAGAAGTGAATTTAGAGAGCAACATATACATGTCCATCTCTCCAATAACTGTAGCTGTGAGATAGGGCCCCAGTGAGACATCTATTGAACATTTATGGCATATGGAGTACCCTTTTAACATGTTTAATGCATAATAGCAGTAGACAAACTATTTCAATGGCTTTTGTTGTGTTAAGTGTCAATTTAAAGTTTGCTGCAACTGTGTATTTGACATGTTATGTGTCAAGTTAATGTTAAGAAAATGTAGTTCACATTATGGGTGTCATATCTAAGTCAAAGTTGTGTGTCCGATGTGTGTATCCCTTGCATCCCCACCTTTAAGGAAGCAGGAGAATTAAAGTATTATACTGTTAAGTGTTTACGTCTTTCTGTTATTTATGCCTTTTATATTATTTTATTTATCTGCCTTATGCCTCTTAGTTCACTGTATTTTGTTTTATAATGAGAATTGAGGCACTCAGATTGTTTAGCTTTGCATTTTCATAAAAAGTTTATATCCAGCGCCCTGCCATCTATTTCACATGCCTCACAGATAATTTGACCGCTGAGGTCTATTGGGACCGAAACGTTTGGTAAATTTTTGCTTTCTGAATGTAACATTTGAGCAACTGGAATATAAAACCCATGTATCAATAAACGTTTTCTGAAAATGCAAAGCTAAACAATCTGAGTGCCTCAATTCTCAGTATATGTATTGTGGCTAACCCAGCCCTCGTTGGCACACGAAACACCTCTAGAGTGTGGTTCTCTATTTTCTCTACACTGTTTTTTATGTTTTGTCATTATTTTTATGTTCACTTATTTTGGTCTGTAGTGTAAAATTTTAACAAATGTGGTCTATATATACCGAACTGGGCATATACTTTTATGGGGAATTGAGAAATAAAGAAGGTAGCAAATAAGCATGAATCTAAATGTATCATGGTGCGGATCATGCAATGAGGGACTCCACAGAACTGCTCTTTACATTTTCATCTTGCTCCTTTCCTCTAATATTCTCTTATTTTCCTGAGAGGAGGAAATGCAGGTGTTTAACTAGTAAAAGAAAAACCATGTGGATAATTATAAATTTGCTATAAGTTCACAATTGTGCAAGATTCATTATTAAGTTTTCCGGCAACGAAAAATACATATTATGCTTTAGAGTAAATTAATCTTACTGTCACTGTGGCATATGAAATTGTGCTCTGTTTCTAAGGATGACTTATCACTACTATGTGTTTACCATATACAGATTCATTGTATGATAGAAATCCTCAGGAAAGAGTTTGCACATATTTCCTTTTTAGAAAATGTTGATATTTTTTAAGACATGAGGCTGAGCTGCAATAGCACACAGACAACAGCTAATCTTTTGACTCCTTGGGACTATTCAGGTCCTGCATTAAAAACTCAGGGGCATTTTTATGTCTTTTTACCTGGCTAGATCGCAATCAGATTCCGCCATACATTTATTGACAAATGTGTTTGAATGAGCATTACATTTTCATGATTCTTTACAGTCCAACATAGCACTAAGGAATGTAGTGACATCTGTGTCTGGCGCTGCCTTTACAATATTACGCAGATGGTTTTAATGTTCTGGTATAGATGAAATATAAGCAAAGATTCAGAACGCTCTTGCCTCGCTGTCTCATATAAATTTAAAATATGGAGTTAGAGCTTTTATAGTATAAGTCTTGGAGAACATCTGTCAGGTTTATAATACACCTGCTGACTTTAGCAAGTTTAGATCTTATTTTGGAAGATGTGTTCAAGAACAAGCAGCTCAACAAAAAACAACATGAAGCTGTGAAACAATCAGCTGTAACATGATGTAGCACGATTCAATTTAGATTTGGAGACAAATGATAATTGGCGACCCTCAGTTCTGTATTTTATCACAGATTTTATTTATATTTTTTTGGAGGGGCTTTTTATGAAACAGAAACAAACTGATTGTAAACTGGTATGTGAAGTCACATCAATTTACAGCTAGTTTCCAATTAGTTTTTTGGGATCTGGTCCTGTTTAGAAGACTCTACGGTGTAATGTTTTTTTCTCTCATAATTATTTACATTGATTTTGGGAAATATAAACTAAAATTTTTCATCAGTTTTTATTCCTATTCGTTCTGTAAAGATTAATTTAATTTTTCTAGATAGAAAAACTTGTTATGGGCTCTATCAACCCTGGTGTTTTTGTTTCTATAATTATGATTCCCATTGTCTCATCACATACAATGGGGGAATATTGCTCAGCTATTTTTGGCGGCCCCATAAAAAATGAAAGGAGGGCAGCTGTGCATGCACAGTGTTCCCTCTAGCACTTTCGGAACTCCATTCACAATATAAGTTTGAGTCCCAGTGGTGGGACCCACATCTATAAGACAATAGGAGCATAACCTAGCAATATGCCCCCATTGTCTGTGATGAGACAGCACATTTAAGACCTGTTACCTCCCCTGGCATGACTATTTTAACAGCTTGAATTACGAATTGAGCATCTATTCTTATGACTCTATGTTGTGCCATTTCTTTATTATTCTTTCTATGCGTTATAAATGAATTGCCAGCAGTCTGCATTAAAGTTACAGGTGTGTGCTACAAATTGGGTGGTGTCCCTGCACAGATAGTGGCAACACTGATTGGCCAATGTCAGACTGTGCAGTGACACCCGCCGAACTGGTTACACCCAGATTAACCTTTATTGCAGATTGCTGACTATTTATTCATAAAGTATTAATAGAAATATTAGAGTAAGAGCACAACATAAAGTCATAAGAATATATGCTTCAGAACTGTCTTTACATGGGGAATGCAAGTATTCACTAAAACAGACATGTCAGGGGAGGTGACAGGTAGTGTTGGGCGGGCATGCTCGGCCGAACACTAGTTCAGCTTGAGCATTTTACCTTAAGTCCCCGTGACTGTTTGCATATGTTGTGTCCGCTTGATACCTCCGATAGGAGCATTATATGAGACTGATTGCCTTTCTAAAAGTTGAACAGAACTTCTTGAAAGGGTGATTAAAAGGAAGTTGGAAACCATTGCCATTATTTCAGCAATTAATATAACAAAGGAAAACTACAGTCACGACCATCTGATTGCGGTCTCACATTGCAGTTTTATAGACCCATTGTTGAGTATTAATTGACTGTGGTTTCTCATAATATAGATCCATTGTTGCCATTAGTGGATCTATTGCTGTTTATTTGATTTTAAAGCTGTATATTTTAATATTTATTTAGTTTTACTGCTATTTTAGGGGTTATATTCTCCAATAAATTAGATATCTCGGTTTGATTCCATATTTGAGAGCCTGGTCCTATATTTATTAATTTATTATATTGTCATTTAGGACTGGATGGGTCACAAGGACCAAGAACACCTTATCCTGACAACTCAGCTGTAGTGATACACAGTCATTTGTAAAGTGGGCATTAATGTCTGACCTCTGTGAGGTTTTATGCAACTTTGAGGAATCAACACAGATGGTGAGCGGTGATAACGCTATTATCAGTGTAACCATCCCTCTTCTGTGTCTACTCAAATGCTTGCTGCTCACAAATAAGGCGGACACTTTGCATGTGGAAGAGGTGGAAATGGGGGATGACAGTACACAGGGTGATAGCCAGACAACCCTCAGTTCATCTTCTCAAATTGGATGATGAGGAGGAGGAGAAGCAGGAGACGGTTGCCTCCGCTACAGAGGGTAGTATCCATGGAAGTTTTATTCCATCTGTTCATTGTGGATGGGTAGAAGAGGAGAAAGAGGATAAAGAGATGAAGAGTCATCCTCATCATGAGGACAGCGAAGTCTTGTCTGTTGGGACCTCGCGTTGTACGCATTTTGGCCAACACTGATTACTGGCTGTTCACCCTTCTCGACTCCCACTACAAAGAAAACTTCTTAATATCTCATTCGTGTGGTGGAGAGGACAAGCAAAATGGTACAATACCACAAGGTCCTTGCGGAAAAATTGCTCCAAACATTTTCAGCTGACAACGCTGGCTGCAGAGTCCGTAGTTCCTTGGCCAATCGAGGTGGGGAGAAGAGGAGAACACACAGCAGTTCCAACAGAGGCAGGGCATAGAAACATAGAAAAAGATAGAATGTGTCGGCAGATAAGAACCATTTGGCCCATCTAGTCTGCCCAATATACTGAATACTATGAATAGTCCCTGGCCCTATCTTATATGAAGGATGCCCTTATGCCTATCCCATGCATGCTTAAACTCCTTCACTGTATTTGCAGCTACTACTTCTGCAGGAAGGCTATTCCATGCATCCACTACTCTCTCAGTAAAGTAATACTTCCTGATATTACTTTTAAACCTTTGCCCCTCTGATTTAAAACTATGTCCTCTTGTAGTAGTTTTTCTTCTTTTAAATATTCTCTACTCTTTTACTGTGTTGATTCCCTTTATGTATTTAAAAGTTTCTATCATATCCCTTCTGTCTCATCTTTCTTCCAAGCTATACATGTTAAGATCTTTTAACCTTTCCTAGTAAGTTTTATCCTGCAATCCATGTACTAGTTTAGCAGCTCTTCTCTGAACTCTCTCCAAAGTATCAATATCCTTCTTGAGATATGGTCTCCAGTACTGTGCACAATACTCCAAATGAGGTCTCACTAGTGCTCTGTAGAGTGGCATGAGCACCTCCCTCTTTCTACTGGTAATGCCTCTCCCTTTTCACCCAAGCATTCTGCTAGCATTTTCTGCTGCTCTATGACATTGTCTGATGCCTAAATCCCTTTCCTCAGATAATGAGGTTAGGACTGTATCACTGATTTTATATTCTGCTGTTGGGTTGTTTGCGCCCCAGGTGCATTATGTTGCACTTATTAACATAAAATTTTAGTTGCCAGATTTGTGACCATTTTCAAGTTTTCCTAAATCCTTTTCCATTAAATGTATCCATCTAGGAACATCAACCCTGTTACAAATCTTTGTGTCATCAGCAAAAAGACACACTTTATCATCAAGGCCTTTTGCTGATAAAGATATTAAACAATATGGGTCCCAGAACAGATCCCTGAGGTACCCCACTGGTAACAAGACCATTGTCTGAATATACTCCATTGACTACAACCCTCTGTTTGTCCCTCAGCCACTGCCTAATCCATTCAACAATATGGGAGTCCAAGCTCAAAGATTGCAATTTATTGATAAGCCTTCTAAGTGGGAAAGTATCAAAACCCCTTACTAAAGTCTAGATAAGCGATGTCTACTGCACCCCTGCAATCTATCATTTTAGTCACCCAATCAAAAAAATCAATAAGATTAGATTGACATGATCTCCCTGAAGTTAAACCCATGCTGTTTTTCATCTTTCAATCCATGGGATTTTAGATGTTCCACAATCCTCTTCTTAAGTATGGTTTCCATTAATTTCCCCACTATTGATGTCAGGCTTACTGGCCTATAGTTGCCCGATTCCTCCCTACTACCTTTCTTGTGAATGGGCACAATATTTGCTCATTTCCAATCTTCTGGGACGACTCCTGTTACCAGTGATTGGTTAAATAAATCTGTTAATGGTTTTGCTAGTACACAGCTAAGCTCTTTTAATAGCTTTGGGTGTATCCCATCAGGCCCCTGTGACTTATTTGTATTAATTTTAGACAGCTGATTTAGAACCTCTTTCTCTGTAAAGACACATGCATCATAAGATTCATTAGTCTTCCTCCCTAACTGAGGTCCTTTTCCTTCACTTTCCATTTCCAAGGCCTGGGACAGTTTTATGAGCGTGGCCTAGTGTCACAAGGAAGAAATACATTTGGAAGATGGTGAAGGAGTACTTAGCAGACCGTGTCAGCTTTCTCAGTGATCCCTGTGTGCCTTTCAACAATTGGGTGTCCAAGCTGGACACGTGGGACGAACTGGCGCTTTACGCCTTGGAGGTGCTGGCCTGCCCCGCCACCAGCGTTTTGTCAGAGCGTGTATTTAGTGCTGCTGGGGGCATAATAACTGATAAGCACATCCGCCTGTCAACTTAAAATGCTGACCAGCTGACTCTTATAAAAATGATCCAAGGCCTGGATTGCCCGTGACTTCTCTATTCCACCAGAGGAAAGCGGCTGAACATAAAGGCACTCAGAATGTGGCTTTTATGGTGTGTTGAATACACTGTATTCCCATGCACCCCTTCCACCACTAAAAAGGGTATATGGTTCAATTTACCTTTTCTCGTCCTCCTCCTCCTCCATCATATCAACATACTTATTAGGCTGCACTCACTCCTAACGTTTTAGAGGGTCAGCTCAGCAGCGGGCCCTTACCCATAATGTTTTATAGGGTTACCAGCAGACCGTTACCCATAATGTTTTTGAGTGTCACCAGCAGGCCCTCAACCATAATGTTTTAGAGGGTCAGCTCAGCAGCAGACCCTCACCCCTACATTTTTGGATGGTCAGCTTGGCAGCAGTCCCATGCCCACAACATTTTTTAGATGGTCAGCTCGGCAGCAGGCCCTCACCCATAATGTTTTAGATGGTCAGCTCAGCAGCAGGCTCCCGCCCACAAAATTGTTTTAATGGTCAGCTCGGCAGCAGGACCTGGCCCCTAATGTTTTAGGGGGGCACCTGTAGGCCCTTGCTCCTACTGTTTTTGAGGATCACCAGCAGGCTATCAATCATAATTTTTAAAGGGTGTGTATGATGCCCTCCTTTATGTGTAATAAAGGGTGTATTGTAGTGCCGGTTCCTTGTAACTTTTGGCAGCCCTTTCCCTTAGTGCATAGGCTTTATGAGTGTAGGAGTCCCACTACCTGAAAAATTGTACCACAATGTGAATGAGGCCCTCCTTTATGTGATATACAGGTTGCATCGGAGTGCCTCTTCCTTTTAATTTTTGGCAGCACTTGCACTTTATATACAAGTAAATATACAGGAAAGAATGTTTCATAACAATTTTTTTTCTAAAATCGCTTTTATCTTCGGTTTTGTGCATATTATTGTCAGCCTGTAAAAGTGGCGTACTACTGGGACAACATTATTCCCATCAGCGACCTGGGAGTCCAAAATACATCCAGACATCCTCGCCATGCTGTTCCCGAACCATTTTAGTGGTGTTTCCATCAGTTTTTGACCTTCTACTATGAACCAGACACCCTCCCCTCTTCAGAGCAGGGGGTGCCTGGTTAAATGCTTGGGTTCTCCCATTGACTTCCATTGTGCTCGGGAGCGTCCTGAGGTGTTCTGAGGTGTTCTACCCGAGCACTTTGTTGCACGACCTACACTAGTGACATGTCCTCTTTAAGACAAAGAACATAAGTCAAAGAAACAAAAAGCCAGTGTAGACAGAGCAATTCACATTTTTATATTAGTTTTATTATGTTCATTGTTAAAGGACTGGAAATGTAGGCTTCTTGATGATCAATTTTATTTCTTTAGCTACTAAATTAATAAGTAGTCCCTCAGGAACGTATAGGATCTGCTGACTGATAAGGTATGATGAATATTTTTTCTAAAATTAAAACATATAAACTGATATAAAAACTACAGTACACAGTACAAAAGTCAGTGACTATATCTTGGGCCCTGAAAATAGAACAAAATCTATATATACTGATGCAAAATCTGATATGATTTAATGTCATTTGATGCATCAATTGTACAATCAGTTTAGATTAATTGTACAAAACACATTTAGGGTCTATTCACACATCCGCAAAATGGATCCACATCAGACCCGGGGCCGGAATTTTCTGTCCGCATCTGCGGATATGCATCCGCATTTGCGGATCCGCACTTCCGCATTCGTGCTTCTGTTTCTGCAAAAAAATAGAACATGTCCTATTCTTTTCCGCAATTACAGACAAGATTAGGCATTTTCTATTATAGTGCCGGCGATGTGCAGTCCGCAAATTGCGGAATGCACATTGCCGGTGTCCGTGTTTTGCGGATCCGCAAAACACTTACGGACGTGTGAATTGACCCTTAAACAGTTCATCCAGATATTTTTTGTTGGTGAACATTTTGCTACAAGAATAGGTACATTAACAAAACTACTGAATTCTACTAAACAAAAACAAAATTAAAGTGATAAAAAATGCCAATGTGAACAAAGACCCACAATAAAAAAAACACAATCAGCACGTTTATCAGATTATGTATGTAACTGGAAAAAATTATACCGAACTGAGGCAGAGTAATATATGCCAAACAATATAATCCTGTGTTTCACACTATGTTTTCATGATTATTCATTTTGTGAAAGTACTAATAACCCATCAACCTATTGGGCAAGTTAAACTACTCATGGAAAAAAAAAAAGAGTAAAGAACAACCATAGAAGAAATATAGCATAATATATGCTTCCTACCTCTGAAAATAACATTGTAAGCATTTTGTTGCTGCATACATATTTTTAAATATATATGGCAGATACAAAATTATTCCATATTTACTATATCATAAGTAATAAATATATAAAATCACATAAATAACATGTAATCATGTACTTACTACAACACCACTCCGAGTGATAGCCTCGCGGTATGTGAAGTTGCATACTGCCCATGCAAGATAATATGTTGACATTAAAGGAGTCTGTGAGAAATGGTCTGTAACCCATCCACCTTCTTCAAAAACTGATGTCTCAACTGGCATATTAGACAGTGACATGTACAACGTTTGATGCCTGATACTTATTTTGAATGTTGCCTTGTAAATAGGCTCATCAAAACACGGAAAGGCTTTTCTGGCATGAATAGGTGAGAACTGAGTAACTCCGAGTGACCTGAGGAAACAAAATGCAAGTTTAATGTTAAATTATAAAAATAAAAAAAATATGTCCACATCAACTTTTTTACAGATATAATGTACAAATATCACATAAAAAAGAAATATAAAAGAATATAAAATATATTTATATTGATACATTGATATTAAAATTCACTAAAAGTAAGTAAATACATGAACAGTAGAGATAGAAAAAAGATGATGCTGGAACAACTTCTGCTGGCGCTGCTAGGCACGTCTAACCACAACGGAATAGTGTTTCCTATAAAACAATCTGTGTACATGACACAGAGTCAACATGAGTCAACATAGATACAACATAGCCTCTCAAGACAACGCGCTTTAATACCAGAGAAGAAAAAAACATCCCATAAGGTCCCATGCACACGGCCGTGTTTCACAGCCGTGTGCGGGCCGTGGAACCGCGGCCTGGATCCCTCCTGAGAGCAGGAGCGCACGGCGTCACTGGTTGCTATGACGCCGTGCGCTCCCTGCTGCCGCCGCAATACAGTAATACACTGGTATAGATCATACTAGTGCATTACTGTACTGTGCCGGCAGCAGGGAGCGCACGGCGTCATAGCAACCAGTGACGCCGTGCGCTCCTGCTCTCAGGAGGGATCCAGGCCGCGGTTCCACGGCCCGCACACGGCTGTGAAACACGGCCGTGTGCATGGGGCCTAAAAGTCACTCCGATAGAACATATACCTGGGATACCCTTTTAACCGTTTTGAGAACTTACAAAAATGTGAGTTTTTTTGGATTTACCAACTCAACACTCTAACCCCACATAGTCTAAACAAAATGAACAAAACAATAATCTAAAGTACACAAATGGTTTATATATAAATCCCTTTTGACAACTATGTTTTGTTCCTGACGCCCTTATCCACGTATACAGTGCTGCCCCTGGCAAATTTTGACTTAAAGTTACTTTTATTCAACCAGCAAGTAATTTTTTGATGGGAAATAACATAGGTGTCTCCCAAAAGAAAATAAGACGAGAGGCATTATTGTGTAAAAAAAAAAAAAAATAAAAAACATTTTTCAGCTTTTATTTACATTTGAGCAAAAAGTGTCCAGTCCAAAATTATTCATACCCTTCACAAACTGTCACAGTCTGTGGGAAAATCTAAAGTTCTACACCATTCCAAATAGTCCAAGCTGTTCTAAAGCATCCTAATTACCCTGATTAATTCGGAACAGCTGTTTTAATCAACTCTACAGGTGAAAAACAGCAGCTCTCTGCAGTTGGTTTGTGGACAGTCATGGCTAAGACAAAGGAGCTCAGTGATGACCTGTGGCTGGACATTGTGGCTGCTCACAAGTCAGGAAAGGGCTGCAAGGCCATTTCTAAATGTTTTCAAGTTCCAGTGGCTACAGTGCAAAGTATTATTAAAAAATACAAAATGTTCCACACTGTGGAAAATCTCAGAGGACGTGGTCGGAAGCCAAAAGTGACACCTGTGCTGGCCAAGAGGATAGTTAGCGAGGTGAAAAAGAATCCAAGGATCACCATCAAGGCCATCCTGGTGAATCTGGGCTCTGCTTTTGGCAATGTCTCAAGGCAGACAATCCAACGGACACTGCACACTGCTGGGTTCCACGGATGCAGACCAAGGAGGATGCCACTTCTCCAGATAAGGCACACAAAAGATCACTTGGCCTTTGCAAAAGCTCATCTGGACAAAGAAGAATACTTCCGGTCTTCTGTTATGGTAAGATGAAACAAAAATTAAATTGTTTGGTCACAATGATGTTTTGTTCATTTGGTGTAAAAAAAAGGAGAAAAAAGGAGAAGCCTTCAAAGAACACCATCCCCATTGTCAAACATGGTGGTGGGAACCTAATGCTTTGGGGGTGTTTTTTCAGCCAATGGACCAGGGAACCTAATCAAAGTAAACGGCACCATGAAAAAAGAGCATGACAATGACCCAAAACACACAGCAAAAGTGGTGAAGAAATAGTTAGCAGACAACAACATTAACGTTTTGGAGTGGCCAAGCCAAAGTCCAGATTTGAATCCAATTAAGAATCTGTGGAGGGAGCTAAAGATCAGGGTGATGGCAAGAAGGCCCTCCAACCTGAAAGATTTGGAGCTCATTGCTAAAGATGAATGGGCATAAATACCTGTGGAGACATGCAAAAAGCTGGTCTGCAATTATAGGAAGCATTTGATTGCTGTAATAGCCAATAAAGGCTTTTCTATTGATTATTGAGAAGGGTATGAATAATTTTGGACTGGACACTTTTTGCTCAAATGTAAATAAAAGCTGAGAAATGTTTTCTTTCCACAATAATGCCTCTTGTACATTGTCTTATTATCTTTTGGGAGACACCTATGCAGTGGCGTAACTACCGGGGAAGCAGGGGAAGTGGCTGCTTCGGGGCCCGGGCTGACAAGAGGCCCGGCGGCTAGCAGTGTGTGACTGTCTCAGATGATTAATACAGGCTATAGCGGCGGCCCCTTCAAATACATCAGAGGCCCCTTCACATACAGCAGGGGTCCCGTCACAATTTACATACAGTGGGGCGCTTTCCTGCCCTGCAAGCATCTCGCTGGACTGGTCTAATTTGGCCCGCCTACTTACCTGACCTGAGGAGGAGGAGGGAGCGGCAGGCAGGAGAAACAGGCAAGAGGAGCTCCACGGCAGCAGCACAGCAGGTAGTGCACATGTGAACATCAGTCCAGTGGGCTTTTGGGGGAGATACCTGAAAACTTTTCAGGTATGTCCCCATGTAGTGTTGTGCCTCGGGGCTAAGTAGCAGGCAGCTTGTGCCCTTGGTTGCTGAGCTGAGCACTATCTGCAGCCGGCCAGTGCACAGCTTCCTGTGTGATCTGTCATCTGTCTGCAGTCAAAGAAGATCGTGTCTGTGAATTTGCAGACTTGCAGAATCCCTGCATCCTTTTTCCCTCAGCTTCTGTCTCCTGCCAACCTCCTGCTTAGGACTCTCTGCCAAAAATGGTCAGTCTGTGCCCCTGCCCTGTACTGTGCCCCCTGCTCTGTGCCACAAGCCCTGTGTCCCCAGGCCTGTACTGTGCCCTCTTCTCTATACTGTGGCCCCTGCCCTATACTGTGCACCCTATGCTGTACTGGGCCCAATACCATGTATTTGTCCACCACCCCATACTGTGCCTCCAGCCCTGTACTGTGCCCCCTTCTTTATACTGCGGCCCCTGCCCTGTACTGTGCACCCTATGCTGTACTGGGCCCACTACCATGTATTTGTCCACCACCCTCTACTGTGCCCCCAGCCCTGTACTGTGCCCCCTCCTTTCTCTATACTGCGGCCCCTGCCCTGTACTGTGCTCCCTGCCCTGTACTGGGCCCACTACCATGTATTTGTCCACCACCCCGTACTGTGCCCCCAGCCCTGTACTGTTCCCCCTTCTCTATACTGCGTCCCCTGCCCTATACTGTGAACCCTATGCAGTATTGTTCCCCCTGCCCTGTACTGGGCCCACTACCGTGTATTTGTCCACCACCCTGTACTGTGCCCCCTGCCTTGTGTCCTATTCCCTGCACTATGTCCCATTATAATACTGTGTAGGAGGCATATTACAGGAGTATAAGGAGATACCCCTGTACTTTGCCCTCTTATACTCTACACTGTGCCCCATGTCATATATTGTACTGTGCCCCCTTATATTCTGTTTTCCAGACACTGTATGGCAGTGTTATCCAGTCATTGTATAGCGACATTATCCAGTCATTGTGTGGTGGCGTTATCCAGTCACTGTATGGTGGTGCTATCCAGTCACTTTATGTCAATGTTATCCAGTTACTGTATGCTGGTGTTCTCTAGTCATTGTATGGCAGTGTTTTCCAGTCACTGTATGGCAGTGTTAACCAACCACTGTATGGTGCTGTTATCCAGTCATGATATGAGCTATTATCCAATATGGTGGTATTTAGTCTCTGCATGTTGGTAATATATAGTCACTAAATGTATTATTGTTCAGGGGTATAAATCATTTTTTGTTTTCTTCCAGAGGGAAGTGGAGATCTTGATGTTCCTCAACACCATAGTCATGATGAAGAACAGGCGGAGTAGTAAGTCTTAGAATTTTCATTATTAAAGAGCATGTGTCAGCATGATCAACCCTAGTAAACCATATTGCCTGGTAGGGTTGATTATGCTGAGTACTAGGATCTGTATTTTATGTTTATGCTAATTAGGTTCTCGGCCCTTGTCTGAGCCCCCCTGGCCTGTGCCTCCCTTGCGCCTGTCTGCGTTCCACTGGTCTAGATTGTGAGTAGCCAAAGGAGTGGGGTTTACACAGGAGGAGGGACTTGCAAAGCACCCGGGGGGGCCCATACAAAAATTTGCTGTGGGGCCCAGTCACTTCTAGTTACGCCCCTGCACCTATGTCATTTCCGTCAAAAAATACTTGCTGGTTGAATAAAAGTAACTTTAAGTAAAAATTTGCCTGGGGTATGAATTATTATGGGCAGCACTGTATATAGCTTTTTGGTTATATACATAAATAGCAAGTTCAGCAACATTTCTCTTTGAAGGAATGCTACTATAATTTTACTTAACTTTTTTTTTTTTTTTGCTACATTTCTGATACCATGAAATATATACTGCCCTCAAAACAACTTAGGCAGGTACCATACATTTTTAGACATGCTACCCTTGGTCAGATTTTTACAATATATACCCTCATAATTACCCACACACCTGGTAACATATATATATATATATATATATATATATATATTTATGTGTGTGTGTGTGTGCCCATACATATATACACTCTCCCCTCCTTCTATGATTATTACCATTCTTCACATATGAAGCCCCAGGAGTAATCGTGGGCCTATATTACTATAACTGTTTGTATCATGGAATATTAATTTCTTGTCTGTTAAACCATAGAAGCACCCTTATTCATGTATATATGTATATATATATATATATATATATATAATGCTTAGTATCTGTACATACATATGCCTTATTTGTCCTTCTTTTCCTTATGGATCTTAATGTATATTGCTAAGATTGTACTTTACTTCGTTTTACAGAATCCCCCAAGTATTCCTCATATAAGCCCTGAATGCCCTATTATTATAAAAACTGCTTCAGCGCACAAACACAGACCATTCCCCTACATCCCCGAACGCTCGTTTTTCGGATGCACTCTGGAGATGCGGCACGTCATCGCCTGAAGTCAGTGTGGGTGTGTCTCGGACTGACAGCCGGCGGACGATTGCGCTATACACCTGACCACTGTCAGGGATAGTATGAAGCACGGACAACTCTAAATTTCCCTCGGAAACAAGGGAAAAAAGAGAATAAAAAGAGCGCACAATAGGGTAGTATGTTCAAAGCACCAAATAGGGATATCAGGGTGAGAAATATCCAAACTCACCTTATAGGGTTGTGCTCCGGCAGGCACAACACTACTGTATACTTGATAGAAATAAGACCATTTGAACCAGGGTTGCAGCCGCAGATTTTTGGGATCTTTTGGCTGGGATGTCCAGTCCCTCCAAAAGAATTTGTAGGTAAAGAGAAGAAGAAGTTCTGCATCGGCGCAAATCCACCAGTGTGACCAGTCTTAATAGATTATTTTAGTTTTTAATTGGAAACTAAAATAATCTATTAAGACTGGTCACACTGGTGGATTTGCGCCGATGCAGAACTTCTTCTTCTCTTTACCTACACTGTCAGGGATAGACAGCTAGGTGAATCCCATTATCACTGTCACTCAACATGAGATAACCCATGGCCATGCCCCCTTTTCTCGGGAATAGCATGCCAAAACGGTGTTTTAAAGAGTAGTGTGTGTTTGTATGCCTGTTAATAGAATATTGTCCTGATGACGAGGGCCATGCACCCTTGAAATGTGTAGACATTAATAAAAAGGATTTTACACCATAAACCTCGCCTGTGACATCGTGCCTAGCAGCGCCAGTAGAAGTGCCATTTTTAGTCTGGCCCTGACAATCAAAGTGCAGAGGGCATAGCAATTGCAGAGAGAGTTGAGCTTCTAGGGGTAACAGCAAAACTCTTATTGCTCCTAGAGGCTCATTTGCATATATTAAAATTTTATTTTTCTCAGCAATGCGGACACCTATGAACATGGGACCAACACAGATGCCTTCGGCTGCCAAGTGCACATGTAACAGGCCAGCCAGTTTTATAGATACAAATTTGCTGACAGCCCTTTAAATGTGAATTAGCTGTAATACCAAACATAATTCACACCAAACTGCCATTGTTAATGAGAAAGTAATTTAAAAATAAATAAATTCTGACTACTCCTTTAATCTAACATAGAAACATAGTACATAAGGCCAAAAAAAGACATTTGTCCATCCAGCTCGGCCTGTTATCCTGCAAGTTGTCTGACTAGTTGCATACATTAAATATATGTACATATAGAGACACTATCATATTGACAAGTAGCCACATCTAGCACATGTCATATCACTGACCTGTGAACATCCCTTATAGCAACTAAAGGAACCCTGTAAATCTAGAAAAACATCAGGTCACATTTGTGTAGCTACTGAAACAGTATCATTCGAATCTAAGTCTTTCATTGCACATCGGAAATAAACAAAAAATATAGCACAGCAATAAATAAATATCAAGGTTATTTGTCTGTTTTCTGTGTTTCTCGTGGTATCTCACTCTAATTAATCTGAAGCCATGTTCAGCTATCCCAGAAATGTCATGCCATATGTTCACAGAAAGAGCCCTAAATTGTTTTCATCCTTGATACAACACAATTAAAAGTCTACTGACATGAATACTGCAAAACATTACAGAAATCTATGTACGAGATAGACTTTTAGTTTATTTTAATAATACATACCGTACATAATACAATAAATAAAGATTATATAATAATATAGCAATTTAGTTTACAGAGGTTCTCAACAATTTTTATATTGCTGGCCCATCATGAGGACCTGGATCGGTGGTCCTCACCTGGTCAGGCACCCCTGCCAATCAGCTATTCTGCAGTAGATGAAGCTGTGGATGGACCTGGTTGAAGCAGTACTGCTCCTATTCATTTTGGTGACAATTTCTGGTGCCGGAGCTACTGCAGAATAGTTGATCAATGAGAGTAGAGATGAGCAAATCAAATTTAACAAAGTGGAATTCAATCAAAATTTCAGGATAAAGTTGATTCGCCCTGAAGCTGAATTTCCTTGTGCTTTATGGTAGCGAATCAATTTAACCTGAAAAAGTGTAAAAAAAAAACATACTTACCTCCACCATTTACTCATGACGTACGTGCTGTCTGCTGCCATCTTGATTAAAGATCTCGGCTGAAATCCCGGCATGGTGACGTCATCTACGGACGCGCAAGATTTTGCACAACATCTTCAAGCAAGATGCGGCAGCCAGCCCATCGCAAGGAAATGGAAGTGGTAAGCATTATTATTTTTGTTAATTTTACACTGTATTATTGATATTAGATGCCGCAATCATGTATGAACACGGCATATGAGAGGTACAATGATGGGAAGCGGCACTATCGCAGCTCCCTGTCATTGCACCCGCTACTTACAAAAAAAATGCACTTTGTGACAAAAGTCATTTGTCACAAAGGAAATTTTTTTGTAAAATTCTGCTAAGCAGCCGAATAGAATTTTCCAAAACTTCGCTCATCACTAATTGAGGGTGCAGGGAGGTGGACTCTCACCAATCTGGTAAAAGGTCAAAATTCTAAGAGAGGTCTTCTAATGAAAAATATGAAAGAATAGCTAAAGGCTTGATAGCAACATACTGCCTATCTTGCATAAGGCTCCATTCACACGTCCGCAATTTCGTTCCACATTTTGCGGAACGGAATTGCGGACCCATTCATTCACTTCCGTGTTCGCACTTTCATTCCGCAAAAACAATAGAACATGTCCTATTCTTGTCCGCAATTGCGGACAAGAACAGGCACATTCTATTAGTACCGGCAATGTGCAAATTGCCACTTTCCGTGTTTTGCGGAACCGCGGCTCTGCGAATCCGCAAAACACGTTGTGGACGTGTGAATGGAGCCTAATCCTAACAGGATATATCATTGCAGTAACATCCCCCATGCAAAATTGCCACAAAGATATGTACAGTTGTGGCCAAAAGTTTTGAGAATGACACAAATATTCGTTTTCACAAAGTTTGCTGCTAAACTGCTTTTAGATCTTCTTTTCAGTTGTTTCTGTGATGTAGTGAAATATAATCCACGCGCTTCATATGTTTCAAAGGCTTTTATCGACAATTACATGACATTTATGAAAAGAGTCAGTATTTGCAGTGTTGGCCCTTCTTTTTCAGGACCTCTACAATTCGACTGGGCATGCTCTCAATCAACTTCTGGGCCAATTCCTGACTGATAGCAACCCATTCTTTCATAATCACTTCTTGGAGTTTGTCAGAATTAGTGGGTTTTTGTTTGTCCACCCGCCTCTTGAGGATTGACCACAAGTTCTCAATGGGATTAAGATCTAGGGAGTTTCCAGGCCATGGACCCAAAATGTCAACGTTTTGGTCCCCGAGCCTCTTAGTTATCACTTTTGCCTTATGGCACGGTGCTCCGTTGTGCTGGAAAATGCATTGTTCTTCACCAAACTGTTGTTGGATTGTTGGAAGAAGTTGCTATTGGAGGGTGTTTTGGTACCATTCTTTATTCATGGCTGTGTTTTTGGGCAAAATTGTGAGTGAGCCCACTCCCTTGGATGAGAAGCAACCTCACACATAAATGGTCTCAGGATGCTTTACTGTTGGCATGATACAGGACTGATGGTAGCGCTCACCTTTTCTTCTCTGGACAAGCCTTTTTCCCGATGCCCTAAACAATCGGAAAGAGGCTTCATCAGAGAATATGACTTTACCCCAGTCCTCAGCAGTCCATTCACCATATTTTCTGCAGAAAATCAATCTGTCCCTGATGTTTTTTTTTTAGAGAAGTGGCTTCTTTGCTGTCCTTCTTGACACCAGGCAATCTTCCAAAAGTCTTCGCCTCACTGTGCAAGCAGATGCGCTCACACCTGCCTGCTGCCATTCCTGAGCAAGCTCTGCACTGGTGGCACTCCGATCCCACAGCTGAATCCTCTTTAGGAGAAAATCCTGGCGCTTGCTGGACTTTCTTGAACGCCCTGAATCCTTCTTAATAAGAATTGAACCTCTTTCCTTGAAGTTCTTGATGATCCTATAAATTGTTGATTGAAGTGCAATCTTAGTAGCCACAATATCCTTGCCTGTGAAGTCATTTTTATGCAACGCAATGATGGCTGCACGCGTTTTTTTGCAGGTCACCATGGTTAACAATGGAAGAACAATGATTTCAAGCATCACCCTCCTTTTAACAGGTCAAGTCTGCCATTTTAACCCAATCAGTCTGACATAATGATCTCCAGCCTTGTGTTCGTCAACATTCTCACCTGAGTTAACAAGACAATTACTGAAATGATTTCAGCAGGTCTTTTAATGACAGCAATGAAATGCAGTGGAAAGTTTTTTTGGGGATTAAGTTAATTTTCATGGCAAAGAAGGACTATGCAATTCATCTGATCACTCTTCATAACATTCTGGAGTATATGCAAATTGCTATTATAAAAACTTAAGCAGCAACTTTTCCAATTTCCAATATTTATGTAATTCTCAAAACTTTTGGCCACGACTGTACATTTTCCATTTCTTGATTTCATTTTGCACGATGCAATGTGTTTTTCATGGATGGTTGCTAAGAGATGTTGTTTGTATACTTTCAGATTTTTATCACGCGCTTGCAAAACGCATTAAATCGCATTGCACCTGCGCAAGAAATACTGAACGACTGCTTGCAAAATTGTGCATTTTTTACTGAACGCATCCGCAATGCATGCAGACCTAACCGTCTCACGCTCATCTGCAAGGGGCCTAGGCAGTTTTTCCTGTGGCTATACCTTAATTTGAAACCTGCAGGCTTGATCAAGCATAACATGAAAGGGAATCATTCACCAGTGACCTCCCTTTGCAATGGTTTGCATAGACACATAGCTGTAGTTTGTCTGATTAAAACAATGTATTTGTTGAAGACCTAATTTATATATTAAGAAAAGGTATCATAACTCGAGAATGGAGCCTAGGATCTATAAAAGAAATACATCTATCTAAACAGATGAGCCACAGCTATGTGTCTATACAAATTGGTGAAAAGGAAGGTCACTGCTGACTGATTTCCTATAGGAAGTGATCCGATCCGTACTCCAAAATAATAAATATAAAAATCCAACCAACATAGCATCAAGACAGAGATGCTAACATGACTTATAAATGGGGGAATATAATTTCTGGGTAGTAAACTTTTTGTATCCCTAAATACATATTGCTGTTCTTTAAAAGTAAAACAATAAGATTTTTTGGGGAGTGAACAAGCTGGTTTATAGGTATAATTTTCACGGTCATAGTAGAATAAAGAGGTTCTGCGTACAATTAAGCACTGCCATTTATAGTATACCTAGATATAAGTAAAACTGCTTTAAAACCCTCTGGTGACATTAAATCTAAAAAGAATATGCAAATATTTATTTGTTCTGGAGTGCATTGTAAATTTATTATATCATGAGGGAACTTTGTTCTGGAGTGCATTGTAAATTTATTATATCATGAGGGAAGGTTAAATACCACCTTAATAGCCATGGTGCTCTATAATAAAATTAGGAAGATAGCCTTATGGTTACTTGTTGCTTCCCTGCTATGTGCATTATCTCCTCTCTGCTGTCATTGTGTGCATTATACTGGAATAATGACATCATATTTCTTTTTTTCTTGTGCTGTGATTTCGTGGAATTCATGGTATTTCTGTGGGTTATGCTTCTGCTATGGCTTTATCTTTGTGTGTATTATCCCTATACTTTGATTTTTTTGTGTATTAGAGATTGATAAATAATATAAGTTCAAACAATGATAAGTCTTTTATGTTCTAAATTTGCTGTAAAGGCGGTCAGTTTATTTTCATTACAATAATTTTTTAGAGCTGTCAAGGACATAAATAGAAATAAATTACTCAAAAATTTGATTTGGGTTCGATTCAGCCTAGCTGAACAATTTGGACATGAATTGATTCAAAAGTGCTCCAATTGGCCTGAGAATTTGTTTATGACACTCTGAGGTCTCCTAGGACTCATATTTTATCTTTCCTGTTTTTCTTTCTCTATAAACTATAAATCCTTTAGCTAAAGAGAGAAATGAAAATCGTCTACACCACATAACTTAACATAGGGTGGGAATTTGCAGCATGTCAATTTATCTTATGAATGTCTGTTGCGGATTTCACCCTCTGCGAAGCACAGAGTGAAACCTGTGGCAAAGACATAAGGCTACCTGCACAAGTTGTGGATTACGTGTGTTTTCTGTTCTGATTTTTACGTGGAAAAAACAGTGCAATACAGTACCAGAAAAGTGAATGTGATTTGACAAATCTCATGCACAATCTGCATATTTTTTATGTGCATAAAATTACCTGCAGTGCAGATTTAAATTCTCCAGCATATCAACTGCTTGCTTGATTATGCACCTTATGTAGAGCAGTTTTACCCATAGACATGAATGGGGTTGTTAACATCGTAAGAAGGTACAAGGAATCATTGTGTATGATAGGTATGTGTCACCAAGGTTCCTGGCCTCGGTGGAGTAAGAGACATTTTTCATGTGTTAGCAGCAGTTGCTGTTTGACACTATGCTATTTAGTATCACTGTAAATAGATGATCCAGTACAGCTATTACTGGGAGTAGTCAAAGTGCTGGGTGGGTGACTACTCCCCACATTCCAGGCCGGCTTTTGTCAGGCCTATAAAAAAAACAGCCAGCAGTTTCAGGTGTGGGGAATTATCTCTCTCTGACATTGGAGCTCTGGCAATCTCTGTACCCGGATCTGAGCCTTGTGCCAGGCTGAAGGCCTAAATCCATGAGGACTGCTCTGTTCTAAGTTATGCTGGTCAGGTGTGGATTAACACCAAGGACAAAAGGTGACTGTTTTGTTTTTGAGCTATTTGGGTGTGAACTAACACCAATACTGCAAATAAACTGTTGTACTGTGTACTTGCAACAAGTGTGAATAAACACTGACATTTTTGAGTTATAAACTGGTCTTTGCCTCTACACTGTGTCCGCTTGTCCTGAGCGAGTCCCCACACATAAATAGAATATTTGCACCAAAATCTGCAACAAAAATGCATATACATTGCACAAAAAATGCACCAAAACTATGATAAATGGTGTAGATTTTTGTGTGATTTTTATGCAGCTTTGTTGCAGATTTCATTTTGATTTTCTGCATACAAATTCACAATTTGTTCAGGTAGCTTAAATACTCCCAAGACAAATTCTGCATACTTTGCTGCTAATAATTCTGCTGCAGAATCTAGAGTGCTTATCTAGAGTAGTTGATGCTTTCTTACCCGCTGCTCCACTTTGAACAGCAATTTCTTACACCACACAATGTCAACTTTTCATGGACATTTTACAACCATTTCTGCATTCTTTTCATGGCTGTCTGCCACTTTTTTAACAGCCATTTTGCATCCATTTTTATTGCCTGTGAAAAAGTCCAATAAAAAAGGAAGATTTTCATTGAGTTTTTAAGTTAAAACCTCAACCCCTGCAGTGCCGCCCTCAGTATATATATATATATATATATATATATAGTCCTGATCATATTTTTAAGACCACTTGAAAAATGGCAAAAAAATCATATTTTACATTGTTGGATCTTAACAAGGTTCCAATTAGAGCTTCAACATGCAACAAGAAGAAATTAGAGTGAGACAAAACATTTTTGGAGCTTTCAATTAATAGAAAATACAGATTAAACTGAAACAGGCTGTTTTTCAGCTGATCGAAATTTTAGGACCACATGCCTTTAAAAGGCCAAATCTGTTCAAAGATGTGGATTCATTGTCATTTTCTGTCAGATAGTCACAGGTTGTGATGGCAAAGTCAAAAAAACTCTCCCTTTTTGAACGTGGTCGGGTTGTTGAACTGCATAAGCAGGGTCTCTCACAGCGCGCCATCACTGCTGAGGTGGGACGCAGTAAGACAGTAATTTGGATTTTCTTAAATTATCCTGAGGGTTATGGAACAAAAAAGTCAAGTGGAAGACCCAAAAAAATGTCATCGGTCTGAGTCGGAGGATCTAATTAGCTGTCCGTCAAGACACTGGACAATCCTCGACCGAAATTAAGGCCCTTACTGGTGCTGACTGCAGCCCCATAACCATCAGACGGCATCTGAGACTGAAGGACTTCAGAAAAAAAAAAAGGTCTTCAAAGACCTCGTCTCCTTGAACGCCACAGAACTGCCCCTTTGGACTTTGCAAGAGAGCACCAAACATGGGACAATTAAAGGTGGAAGTTTTATTCTCTGATGAGAAAATGTTTTACCTTGATAGTCCTGATGGTTTCCAACGTTACTGGCATTACAAACAGATCCCACCTGGGATGTTTTCTATGCGCCACAGTGGAGGGGGTGCCATAATGGTCTGGGGTGCTTTTTCCTTCAGTGGAACAATGGAGCTTCAGGAAATGCAGGGGCGTCAAACGGCCGCTGCCTATGTCCAGATGTTGCAGAGAGCATTCCTCATGACTGAGGGCCCTCGTCTGTGTGGTAACGACTGGGTTTTTCAACAGGACAACGCTACAGTACACAATGCCCGCAGTAAAAGGGACTTCTTCCAGGAGAATAACATCACTCTTTTGGCCCATCCTGCGTGTTCCCCTGATCTAAATCCAATTGAGATCCTTTGGGGATGGATGGCAAGTGAAGTTTACAAAAATGGACAACAGTTCCAGACAGTAGATGGCCTTCGTGTGGCCGTCTTCACCACTTGGAGAAATGTTTCCACTCACCTCATGGAAACGCTTGCATCAAGCATGTCGAAACAAATTAAGCTACTCATTACTGAGTTCATGTTTAGACGTTGGATTTCTTTTTTGGGGGAGGGGGGGTTAGTTTTTTTTGGAGGTGTGGTGCTAAACTTTTGATCAGCTGAAAAACAGCCTGTTTCAGTTTATTTGTTGTTTTCATTAAATTCAATGCTCAAAAATGTTTTGTCTCACTCCCATTTCTTCTTGTTGCATGTTTAAGCTCTACTTGGAACCTTGTTAAGATCCAGCCATTCTAAATATGATTTTTTTTTGCTATTTTTCAAGTGGTCTTAAACTTTTGATCAGGACTGTATACAAACCGGATTCCATAAAAGTTGGGACACTATACAAATCGTGAATAAAAACTGAACGCAATGATGTGGAGGTGCCAACTTCTAATATTTTATTCAGAATAGAACATAAATCACGGAACAAAAGTTTAAACTGAGAAAATGTACAATTTTAAGGGAAAAATATGTTGAATCAGAATTTCATGGTGTCAACAAATCCCAAAAAAGTTGGGACAAGGCCATTTTCACCACTGTGTGGCATCTCCCCTTCTTCTTACAACACTCAACAGACGTCTGGGGACCGAGGAGACCAGTTTCTGAAGTTTAGAAATAGGAATGCTCTCCCATTCTTGTCTAATACAGGCCTCTAACTGTTCAATCGTCTTGGGCCTTCTTTGTTGCACCTTCCTCTTTATGATGCGCCAAATGTTCTCTATAGGTGAAAGATCTGGACTGCAGACTGGCCATTTCCGTACCCAGATCCTTCTCCTACGCGGCCATGATGTTGTGATTGATGCAGAATGTGGTCTGGCATTATCTTGTTGAAAAATGCAGGGTCTTCCCTGAAAGAGATGACGTCTGGATGGGAGCATATGTTGTTCTAGAACCTGAATATATTTTTCTGCATTGATGGTGCCTTTCCAGACATGCAAGCTGCCCATGCCACACACACTCATGCAACCCCATACCATCAGAGATGCAGGCTTCTGAACTGAGCGATGATAACAACTTGGGTTGTCCTTGTCCTCTTTGATCCGGATGACATGGCGTCCCAGATTTCCAAAAAGAACTTTGAATCGTGACTCGTCTGACCACAGACCTTCCATTTTGCCACACTCCATTTTAAATGATCCCTGGCCCAGTGAAAATGCCGGAGCTTGTGGATCTTGCTTAGAAATGGCTTCTTCTTTGCACTGTAGAGTTTCAGCTGGCAACGGCGGATGGCACAGTGGATTGTGTTCACTGACAATGGTTTCTGGAAGTATTCCTGAGCCCATTCTGTGATTTTCTTTACAGTAGCATTCCTGTTTGTGGTGCAGTGTCGTTTAAGGCCCCGGAGATCACGGGCATCCAGTATGGTTTTACGGCCTTAACCCTTACGCACAGAGATTGTTCCAGATTCTCTGAATCTTCGGATGATGTTATGCACAGTTGATGATGATAGATACAAAGTCTTTGCAATTTTTTGCTGGGTAACACCTTTCTGATATTGCTCCACCATCTTTCTGCGCAACATTGTGGGAATTGGTGATCCTCTACCCATCTTGGCTTCTGAGAGACACTGCCACTCTGAGAAGCTCTTTTTATACCCAATCATGTTGCCAATTGACCTAATTAGTGTTAATTGGTCTTCCAGCTCTTCGTTATGCTCAAATTTACTTTTTCCAGCCTCTTATTGCTACTTGTCCCAACTTTTTGGGGATTTGTTGACACCGTGAAATTTTGAATCAACGTATTTTTCCTTTAAAATTATACATTTACTCGGATTAAACGTTTGATCTGTCATCTACGTTCTATTACAAATATTGACATTTGCCATCTCCACATCATTGCATTCAGTTTTTATTCACAATTTGTTTAGTGTCCCAACTTTTTGGGAATCCGGTTTGTATATATATATATATATATATATATATAATGCCCCCATAGTGCCTCCACTATAAATAATGCACCATTTTGTGCCCTCTGTAGTTTTAATTATCCACACATTGTGCCCCAGTATAGATAATTCCCTATGTGACGTCACAATGCTGGGAACGCAAGGGTCCGAGCAGCGAATGTTCCTGCTCATTCAAGCGGATAAGGTAGATATATATATATATATATATATATAAATATCTTTTTTTTTAACTTTAACTCGTTAACATTTTCATATTTGTATTTAATGGCAATTTGGCACACTCCTGTCTATACGGTTGGTAAAAATGGGCCAATTGATTTCAATCATGTCTGTCTGAAAACAGCCAAAAATAGAATGTCCTATTTTTTGACAGCTGCTATTCACTGTCTGTTGGCCATGTGATTATCCCCTTAGACTTCAATTTACTCTAAAGATGGCCACGTGATAGCTGTTTTTCAGTGTTGTGTGAATGTAGCCTTAATGTTAAGTCATTGCTGTAAATTATCAAAATTGATAAATTCTAAAAACTGAGAGAGCATTCTTTGGGCTGCAATATTACAAAATTCTATTAGTGCCCTTCTTCCAAGTACAGGTTCTGAGCCACCTTTTTTACTACAATAATCGGTTTTGGACTGCATGACTTTATCAACTCATACGTTTTTTTAATGCACTTATTCGGTTTAATTAGCATTACATTTTACAGCAGCGTTTCCACGGGAGTCACCCTGGGTTATTCTAGGTTAATAAGCAAACATATTTTAATTCATGAGGTAGAATTACTGAATTGAAAAACATATCAAGTATGGAACTTTTTAATGCAGTGTCTGAGCTCTAGAGCTTTACTATCTGACACTAAATGCTATCACTAAGCTTTAGCAGAAAAGAAATAAAACAGGGTAAGCATTAATAATTGACAGTACAATTTGCCAGATACCCAGCACAGCCAGGTAAGCACACAAGAGTAGTTTATTACTATTCTAATTGAATAGAATGACTTTTGGAAATTTTGGAAAAAAAATAGGAATCCTCTATCTTTCAGTGCCATGATAAGCTTCAGTTTAATTTGATTAGCATCAAATCCAAAGGAAACTGCATTTTTGACCTTAAGCTAGTCTATTAGTACAAAAATCCATATTTAGCCTCCAACTAGTTGAAGATTCATTGCTTATTCCTGAATCAGCATGTTGGCTCAGAAATAAAAAATCACTTCAGTACATAAAAAGTCAGGATATGCCACAGTTCAACTTCCTGGTTTTATGTATCTTTCTCAAATGCACAGTGTTGGTATTAAGCAGAATAAAAAAATGTTTTGTACGCTTTTTAGATAATATCTGAAATGGTACACTAAATAAATGTTGGAACAACTAAATTATTTATAAGCTGAGTGAAACATTTAGTATCTATGTACCAAGAAAATGTCCTTAACTGTATTAAACAGCATGGCATGAGAAAAACTGTGGCATGTAGAAAGTCATTATTCTATCAACAAAGTTTCTAAAATTTTTATGAGACAAGTGCCATATTTTTTTAAACAAAAATAGTGCATCGACATTTACGAATTAGGCTACTTTCACACTAGCGTTCGATCGGATCCGTTCTGAACGGATCCGATCATAATAATGCAGACGGAGGCTCCGTTCAGAACGGATCCGTCTGCATTATTTTGGCATATAAAAGCTAAGTGTGAAAATAGCCTCGGACGGATCCGTCCAGACTTTCAATGTAAAGTCAATGGGGGACGGATCCGCTTGAAGATTGAGCCATATTGTGGCATCTTCAAACGGATCCGTCCCCATTGACTTACATTGTAAGTCTGGACGGATCCGCACGCCTCCGCACGGCCAGGCGGACACCCGAACGCTGCAAGCAGCGTTCAGCTGTCCGCCTGTCCGTGCGGAGGCGAGCGGAGCGGAGGCTGAACGCCGCCAGACTGATGCAGTCTGAGCGGATCCGCTCCATTCAGACTGCATCAGGGCTGGACGGCTGCGTTCGGGTCCGCTCGTGAGCTCCTTCAAACGGAGCTCACGAGCGGACCGACGAACGCTAGTGTGAAAGTAGCCTTAGGTATATCTTATATAGCCATACAACTGCTGAACAGTAATCATCGGAAAACATTATAAGGAGGACATTTTAATAACATAAAACAATAAGGTTATGGTCACATGGTCAGGTTTTCTGATGCAGTTTTGGAAGCCAAAACCAGGCGTGAAATAAAATAAGTGAAGTAGTATATATCCTCCATTCATTTTCTCTTTTTATGTTCTACTCCTGATTTGTAATTCCAAAACGACATCAGAAAACCTAAATATGTACCCTTAACTGTACCCTTAAGTAAATGTCTGCTAAATAGTATATCACATTACAGGGTATATGCGTATGTAATTGCTGGTAAACAAATCCCATAAGGCAGGACAAAGTTATGTATGTTTCTGTTAATGCCCAGAAGCAAATTTCAGACCTGTATGTCAAATGTTTACAAGGGCCTCCCAACTGCTACATGCCAATTGTAGTACTGCTTTAGGCCTTATGCACACTGCCGTAAGTGTTTTGAGGTCCACAACCTGGGTATCGGCAAAACATGGATCCCGGCTGAGTGCATGCCACCATTTATATTTATACTTCTGTAGAAATGTCCTATCCTTGTCCACAGAACATGTCAAAATTATTTTTATTTTTTTGCAGGGCCGCTCAATGGACTGTGTGCTTGCTGTCCAGATCTTTGGGGCCCCACTGAAATTAATGTGTCCACATACAATCAACAAAAAATGTGGATCTGATGCAGACAGAAACTATGTCTGGGGGGTTTCTAGATCTCATCAAGCACTTAAATCAGGATGCAAATTATATATTTCCACACCATATAAAAAAATGAAGATCAGGCAGCACACTCACATGAAAAAAAGCGTGTTTTTTTCTCCCATGCCGGAAGCATGACGTTTCAGCTCTATACTGGAGACTTTCTCAAGCCCTATATAAATATGTAATTGCCTGTGGTGCCCCAAGGTTTCTCTGTGAGACAAAACACTTTCCCCTTTGATGTACTGTATTCAAAATATTGAATGCAATGGAGGTGGAGCATGAGTCCATACTATGGCATTTAATGAGCCCCATGTTATGCAGTTTGGATCCTTAATATAGCCATGTTCATAAGGCAGATTTGTTGCAGATTTTTTATGGCTGAAAATAAGTTCCATTCATCGGAATGGGGCTGTTTTTTGGCAGCAATTCTGCAGAAATTTTTGGAACAAACCTGCCACATATGAACTCACCCTAAAAGGAAAGGGGATATATAGATGTAGTACAGTTAGCACACATGCTTTATGAGAAGTGTTATCTACACTATATGCGTTAAGCAAACACCTTCAATTGCGTTTCAATGGCTTTTGTTTCAAGATAACGCAATGAGTTTAGAAATTTGAGTTAAGAGTTTGTGTGTTAACCCTGCTACATCTGTATCAGGAGTTAAGAAATTTCTGCAACAATACTAGATGTGATCTAATGTTTATTGGTTGACTCTTTTTTGGGAGTACTTCACGTGGCACATGCCTAAGGCTAAAAAAAAGATGAACCTTGTGATACTGGCAATTGCAAAAGGGTTTAACCCATAATCACAACTGAAATCTATATATATATATATGAAGAAGGATGTATATAGGTTTCCATAACAACCCAGCCATTTTTCTTCACTGCTATAGGTCAGCTTTAGTCTAGAGCTACACAACGACATGGCACATCTACACTGTGTGATAAAGTGCACGATAACGGTATTGTGGGGGGTGTCTGCGAAGAAGTCTGTAACTGCGACCCCCTGAGAGAGAGCAATCCCTTACAATTGGTGGAGGATGCGGGTAATGTCCATGCTAAAAGGACACGACATTGTTGCTAGGGGCAACAAAAAGGCAAAGTGACCGACCAAAAGAGCCGGTGCTGCAGAATACTGCATGGCTACGGTGTGGGAGTTAAACAACTGGAAGCTTGTTTTTATTTAATTTATTTTTTTGGGTCACGAGATGCTACAGGACTGCCTGTTACCATGGGTCTCATGGAGGAATATGTCAGGCGGTTGTGGTGGATAAAACAACAGGAAGAGATGGCCACAGTGCTTGGTTACCCCCAAAGTGAATTAATGCGGTTTGATGCAGAGCGGGAAGCTTTGGAGGCACAACTGCAGTTGTCCCTGAAGAGGGGGTCTTCAACGGTGAGCGGACACTTTGTGAAGGACCAGGGTGTCGCTGATGTGGCTGGAGTATCCGAGGAACAGTCTTTAGAGTGTGTTACTCGCAGTCCGGAAAAAGACGGGATTCAAGGCCAAGGCGTTTCCTATGGCAACCACTGCATGGAGGAGTCTGCAGGTGATCGTGACGCCAGGAACCAAGGGCTGGAGGTTCCTAAGATCCAAGAGAAGGAATATATTCCTGGAGCACCCTCATCTCTCCAGAGTGCCGAACCTGTCATGTCAATGGGTAAGAGTGTTCCAGTTATTGCTTGAGTAGCAGTGAAAGTGAGCAAGGCTCTAGAGGTTGGGCGTGGACTAAAGACTGAGTGAGAGCCGTGAGTGGGGACACATTGCTGCCCTTTGCCCTCTTACTTCAGAAGCCTTGAACTGTGGTGTGATCCGGCAGCAGTTGCTATCTGCTGAGCGGGTAGGTGTTAAGACACCGGGACTAGGGACTGCTAGGAAAATGTGTGACATTGTGGTGGATGGCAGTCCTGTCCAAGAATTGCTGGACTCACGGAGCCAGGTGAGCCAGGTACATGCCAGCTTGGTAACTGGGGACTATGTGCTGGATAAAATTTTAAGCGTGTTGGACATTCATAGGGATAGCAAGAACTATCCTGTGGCCCTCACTAAGTCTGAGACTCCAGTGGGAACTGGGACTTATAAAGTTGGAGTTGCAAATACACTCATGCATGGTGTAGTGTTGGGACGTGATTTCCCCTTGTTCTAGGAGTAGTGGGGATATGGAGACACTTCTGCAGCAAGTGATACAACTCCTGCAGAACCTGTACCTGTCACTTTAAATAATGGATCAGATGAGGTGCAGAATGAATATGTTGGGTTAAATGAAATGCATAATGAAAATGTGGGTTGTGAAATATGCGACGATGACACCCCCTTTCCTTTGCAGGCTGCGATTGGCGAAGAAGCTTCTCCTATAGGTAAAAAAGTAGGTGATTTGGAAATGTCTTGCAATAATGTTGTAAAACACATATTAATACAGAGAATAAACCAGGTGGTATTGGTAAGCTAGCCCTCGGGACCCCAGATTATAGGAAATAATTTGGGGTCTAGGCAGGTGTGTCTGATAATGGACAGAGAGCAGTGTCGTATCAGATAGTAAATGGTAAGGAGCAGCCAGTGAGATACCTAAGTAGAAGACTGACTCCTGTAGAAAAAAGGTACAGCGTCACGGAACAAGAATGTTTAGCCATTAAGTGGGAGGTGGAATCCAAAAATACTGGTTGGCCAGGTGGGTCATGTTGTTAAAAAAATACAACTTTTCCATACAGCACAGGTCCGGGTGGTTTCTCTCCTTGCAGAATTTTAAATTCTCGGGGTAGCATTGCAACTGAAAACTGCAGGGTAATATGGATGCCCTGTCATGAGCATCGTGTTTTGTTGCAAGTGTTTATCCCCACAAGGAGAGGGGTATGTGATAAAGTGCACGGTAAAGGTATGGTGGGGGGGTGTAATTCACCCGGTGGTTCAGCTTAACTGGGTGAGATAACTGAAATCCAGAAATGGTGCTGCTTCAGCAAGGCATAGCTAGCTGGAGTTTGTTTTGTTTAAAGTTGTATGGGCTGGATTTTTTTGGACTCGAAGACAGGTTGGTAGTGGGAGTCTCTCAGTCCACACGCCTAGTCCGCTACAGGAATTCCTTTTAGCTGAGGAGATCACAGGTGAGGTCAGCTGGGCCATAGTAAAGGAGGGATAAGACAACCCTCTGTGTATGACTGTGGTGAGAAAGTGACCCTGCAGAGAGGTTTGGAGCCTGAGACCCTGGGTGTAACCTGTGCTTAGAGGTGAGTCAGGGAAAACTATTGTGTATTAGTTAGAGACCAGATGGGCAGGTGTTTATTTTATTTTGATGCTTATGTTTGTGTGGGTGCTGAAGTGCCATAATAAAACACCAGTTTGGATATTAAATCCGGTTGTCTGCAAAGAAGTCTGTGACTGTGACCCCCCCCCCCCCCCCCCCCGCCGAGAGTGATCCCTTACGACTGCTGCATGTGTCGTGTGACATTTTTTATAATGATAATATGGTGTTTCACTGCGACATGTGACATGCTGCTACTGTGACGTGACAGTCGCAGAAAAATCCATCTTGGATGGACTTTTTGCAACTGTCGTGTTGCAGTCGCAGCATGTCACATGTCGCAGTGCGACACCATAGCCTATCATTATGTCAAAATGTCGCATTATGTACAAAATGTCGCACGACACATGTCGTTGTGTAGCCCTAGCATTAAAGGGGCAGGGCGCTGTGGAGGTCACTGCTAAAGGGGCAGGGGCCACTATTAAAGGGGCAACTGCTGTGGAGGTCACTGTTAGGGCAGCAGGGTACTGTGAGGTCACTGTTAAGGGGGCAGGCCCCTGAGGATTTCACTGTCAAGAGAGTGAGGTGCTGTGAAACTCACTGTTAAAGGGGGGGCTGCTGTGAAGGTCAAAGTTAAGGGGATGGGCTGCTGTGGAGGTCCCATTTTTAAATTGGCGGGCCACTGTTGGGGGTTCAGCGTTAAGAGGTGGGGGACTGTGGAGTTCACTGTTAAAGGGGCGGGGTGCTGTAGAGGTCACTGCTATGGGGGATACTGTCAATATCTTTTAATGACACACACAAAAATTTAATGAAATAGATTAAATATACCTGTGCGAAGCCGGGTCCTTCTGCTAGTGAGATATAAAAATTGCTTTAAAAAATCGCTTGCAATTTTCCTGTGCAATTTCATGTGAGATTACATCATATGCTGTAAGTAGCCATGGGGCCTCACTGTAAATTATTCACAATGTTTCATAACACTATACAATTTAACTGTCAATCACAAGGAAAAGTCACAACTGTGATCCATCCAATATCTGGAACCATCCAATATCTGGCATGTGTTTAAGCACAGGTGTTTTCTAATGGTGCTTTGTTCATGCCTTGTATCCTTATATAGGGCAATATGCTACCCTCTCTGTCACTCCTGCTGTAGAGAAGTATGGAAAAAGATTAATGGTAAAACAGAAAAAAAAACATATATATTGGCACTTGGATGTCTATGGGACAAAAATGCTCGATGATGAGCAAAAAAGCCCAATCCAGGGCATTGATTATAGAATTACACAACTGATCAAAAAAGAACCTCAAGTGTCAAAAAATGCCAGTATAAAAAAAAATTGTTTATGCTGCATATATAGACTTCCATGGAACATCTGGATCTGGCCTTTTTTTACCCAAATTATACAGCAAAAAATGCCAGTTAAAAAATGCAAAAATGCACCAAAAATGCAAAGTGTCAAAAAAACACCATAAAAACACTATTTTAGTCATAAAAATAGTCACAAGTCCCTTTTTAACCATCTGTATGACAATATATAGTCGCACGGCCGTGTTCGGAATATGGGCAGGACAGAGGCGGAGCAGTGCATATCATGGACTCCGGCCCTGTCAAATTTACTTGCATTTACACATGGAAACAGATGTAAATATTGGCAAAAAACAACTCTAGACAGGATTTTTCTTTCCAGGTGCACAGGCTGCCTTAGATTCGCCTAATTTATGATGAGGCGCATGCCTCATCATAAATTAGCCGAATCTTAAATCACCGTAGAGGCAATCTAAGACCGGCGCAAAAAGCCAGCCTTAGTAAATGACCCCTTATGTGTGACACAACCCTGATAGTTTTAATTATGCTAAATAAGTCAAATGAAATTTATGAGCAACAACTAACATTTTACTACTCACACAGTATTTCAGTGATCAAAAATGGATAGTTAATGTCACTAGGAGTCATATACAGCAAACTTGCTAATTGAGTTTCTTAAATTTGACTCCTAGGTTCAAGCTATTAAGCTTGGAATTGCTCTACTCTTACTAAGATTAATGGAAACAAGAACAGGGGGGATTGGGTGCCATGTGGTAATGTAAATAGAGTTTTAATTTTGGTTGAATAAGTAATGCACTAAGAAAAAAATAATGAAACATGTTCATTGCAAAAGGCCTTGGGGACACAAAATGTCAATAAGTGGCTTGCAGAGTCAGGAAATGTGCAGGCCAATTCAGCTTGGAAAGCTGTCAATATGTGTACTTGGTGCTCGCAATTTATTTAGATAGAATTTATAATCTTTTTTTTCTGTCCACATTTTTGGAGGTAGTTAATGGTTAACAAATGTTTATAAAAGTGCATAGTTAATATAAACAATATATTTTGTTATTATTATTGATAATAATATTATATGAAATTATATTTGTATATCTGTTTGCAATGTTGTAATACAAGTGTGTAATATATGGAGAAACAAAGCTTTAAGAGGACATATTGGACAGCTAATCAATCAAAGCTTACCTAAGAGACTGGCAGCTCAGGAGGCACTTTATCATGCCCTTCTTCTACCCCTTTAAATCTGAAGCTGTCACTGGAGTGTACAGTATTTTGCTACTGGCATAGTGACGATATAACTGTTCCGAACTAAAAGACCAGAGCATTATTATTTTGTGCCTAGATTTATGGACAAAATACCATACCTGCCATAATCAATGAAGACAGAAGGAACAACGCAGTTGTAATTAGTTAATAAGATTCAGCTGTGGCTCATACTGCCATGCAGTATTCAGCTGTGCAGGATGGCTGCTCTATGTGGTTGTACCCTAAGGCCCCTTGCAGATGAGCGTGCCTCCTGCAGCGAGTCCGTATCGCAGCACCCGGCCTGACCTCCCAGCACTGACGGGATGCTGCCAGTGTTATCCAATACATTCCAGAACTGTAAGGGTTACATAACATCATAAATCAATATAATGCCATGTGACCCCCGTCAGTGCTGGGAGGTCAGGCCGGGAGCTGCGTTGCGGACTCGCTGCGGGAGGAACGCTCATCTGCAAGGGACCTATGAGATTGATTGCATCAAAAATTTATTCTGAAATTTCAAAGGTCACATGTATTGAAAAAAATGTACTTCTTCCCAACAAAGATATACATTATTATATGTGTCAGCAACCTCTGTTACTCTGCCAGATCAGGGGGTTTGGAGGAGGAGGTTACATCAGAGGAGGAAGGTGGTGGCGGCAGCAATATAGAGCAGAGGTGACATACTTCCCAAAGACCAGCCAGAGTCATATCTGCTATGGGAACTGGTGATGCCACTGACACTGTGGGTGCATAAGGCCAAAAACATGCCAGAGCTAAGGTCGACTGCTTCTAGCTCTTTGTCAGTATCTCTTAAATGGCAGTTTTTTCCACGCTGCTGGAAGACGCATTGTCCTGTGCAAGCTTTGCCAGAGTAAAATAAGCTGTGGGCAGTCAAACACAAACATAAGCTTTGCAATTCTACTGAACCACATGAAGTGGCATCACCCCATCTCCTGGGCAGACCCATGGGTAACAGCCTTCTAAAGCAACAAGAGTTTCCTCCTTCTCCTGGACTACCTTGCAGCAGCTAGGCCGCATCCACAGGCAGTATGGTGTCTTTTTCATTGTCATCATCTTTTTATGCTTCTCACGCTCAGATTCCACCTCCTCTGCTTCATGTTCATTCATAGTTAACAGAATGTGTGGGCAGGAAACAACTTTATACAAATCTCAAAAGGTTCTTTCTCTCTTTCTCTCTTTCTCTCTCCATATATCAATGCAGGGGAAATTGTATTTCCTATTGTTTTGTTTTTTACAGCTCCTATGCAGACCATGTGTCTCAATGGCAACATAGGGCACACAAACGATGTGTAGTGTTATCCTACAGGCATATGTTCTATACTTTTGGCTAACCTTCCACATACTGTAAGCATAAAATACGGGATAAATTGAAGAAACTGTGGGACTGCAGGATTACACTTCATCAAATTTGCTGTCTGAGAGGAAAAAGCTATTTAATAATTATTATAGCAAACAAAGCATGTCAAGTCAGCAAGTTTGCTGTGATAGGCTCCTTTCACACATGCGAGTTTTCCACGTGGGTGCAATGCGTGAGGTGAATGCATTGCACCCGCACTGAATCTGGACCCATTCGCTTCTATGGGGCTGTGCACATGAACGGTGATTTTCACGCATCACTTGTGCGTTGCGTGAAAATCGCAGCATGCTCTATATTGTGCATTTTTCACGCAACGCAGGCCCCATAAAAGTGAATAGAGCTGCATAATAAATAATAGCATTCTTCATACAGAATGCTTAGTAAAATAGTGATGGAGGGGTTAAAAAAAAATATATTATTTTACTCACCTTAATCCACTTGTTTGCGCAGCCCGGCTTCTCTTCTTTCTTCTTCTTTGAGTAAAAGGACCTGTGGTGACATCACTGTGCTCATCACATGGTCCATCACATGATCCATCACCATGGTGATGAATCATGTGGTGGACCATGTGATGAGAGCAGTGACGTCACCACAGGTCCTTTTTCTCACAGATCATCAAAGAAGAAGACAGGAGAGAAGTCGGGCAGCGCGAACAAGTGGATTAAGGTGAGTTAAATTATTTTTTTATTTTTTTTAACCCCTCCATCCTTATTTTACTAAGCATTCTGTATTACGAATGCAATTATTTTCCCTTATAACTATGTTATAAGGGAAAATAATAAAATCTACACTACAGTCTGTGACTGTGTTCAGTCGTTCAGTTTTTTTTCTATCCAGATTGTTGTTAGAGTGCATGCAGTTTTGACCCATGTGAAGAAAAAGTAAGGAATAACATTCTACATCTCCTAACAACCATCAGTTAAAAACACATTGCATTGAGATTGCTGCCGGATGTTGGCTTGTCCTGGATCTCAGCCTCTCGGTGACCCAGACTGGCTTTCCACTTTCCACCTCATCCCTATGGGTCCAATTGCAGGGGGGCTTCATTCATTCATGCAATCTGAGGCCTGCTACATCTACATCCTGGATCGTGGAGTGCACAAGAGCACCCTCACTGGCTCTTAAAGAGCTAGCATGCACACACCTTAGTTCTCACCAGCCAATGGTTACCTGTGAGTACTTAAGGTAATTTCCACAGTGGGAAGGTGCCTGAGCAATATGGTCTCTTAGCTTCTTAAGTATCCTGTGAAGGTGTGCTGTTCTATTGTATGCCCACGTACTGACCTATGCCTTTTTACACATGTTGATCCTATTCTTCCCAACCTGCCCTCAGACTTGTTACTGTATTGCACATAATCCACCTGCCCTGACTTCGGCCCATCTCTGACTATGATTCTGCATGATCTCTTAGTTCCCTGCACTGGTGTCT
This sequence comes from Bufo gargarizans, assembly GCF_014858855.1. Lineage (NCBI taxonomy): Eukaryota > Metazoa > Chordata > Amphibia > Anura > Bufonidae > Bufo > Bufo gargarizans. The sequence goes on from NC_058081.1 coordinate 302,484,373, forward strand.
CTGACCCATGTGGGTCAGCTGTCAAACAATAAGGGACTATTCCAAGAGGTATCGGTCTGGTGGTCCCATGCAGTGAAGTTCAGATCTCTGTATAAGAGTTAAAGGGTGAATACCAGGAGACTGCTATCATAAAGCCTTTTGGATTGGCCCAAAATCAAAGCTGTTGGTTTACAAAGTGGTTCCACATCCACATAACAGTTTGCTCAGGCCATGGAACAGGCTAGTGCACTGAAAATGGGCCTGCCAGAAAAATATAAAGACCCGATCACTCGGCATATTTGTCAGCAGCAATTGCTGCATTAATTGCATATTATTTTGTCCCGCCTAAACTGCCAGTTTAATTCCGCTCCTGTACCATAACCTTAAAGGGGTTGTCTCACTATAGCAAATAGCATTTATTCTGTAGAGAGAGTTACTACAAGCCACTTACTAATGTATTGTTATTATCCATATTGCTTCCTTTGCTGGCTGCATTCCTTTTCCATCATATTACACACTGCTCATTTCCATGGTTATGACCAGCCTGCAATCCAGCAGTGGTGGGTGTGCTTGCATACTATAAAAAAAAGCACCCACCTATGTAAGCTCCCATGGTAGTGACATCTGTCAATAGAAAGGTCCCGGAATCCATATAGTACGTTACTGTGCCTATAGAGCTTCAGGTTTGAATTCTGCATACAGAGAGATCTAATTCTATGTCCTGCCTGTTTCAACCAGTCCTCTATTACTGGGACATTGCTATCACACTGCTGTTCCTGTCCAGGGTACATTTTGCATTGGGGTTCTACCTTTCACTCCTGCTGTCTGGCCTCATTTCTACTGACCCAAGATCCACCAGTTCATAAAGCCTTTGCCCTGCCTACATTACTGTGATGTCTTTGACAAGAAGAAAATTGAAACTCTGCCACCTCATCATCCCTATGATTGTCCCATCAAACTGGTGCCAGGAACTACTCCCCAATGTGGCCGTGTCTATCCACTGTATTAGCCTTAAATACAAGCAATATCTGGCTATTTTTTTAAAAAGGGGCCTTATTCAGGTATCTTCTTCACTGGCAAGAGCTGGGACCCTTATCGTGAAAAAAGACGGTTCACTCTGGCCATCTATTGTTTACTGTCGACAAAATAAAATTACCATGAAAAAACAAGTATCCACGACAACTAACTTCTGAGCTCTATGTAAGACTCCCTGGAGCCAGGGTTTTCACAATGTTGGATCTTCAAGGACCTCACAATATAATCCACATCCATCAGGGTGATGATGGACAGAGATTGCCTCTGCAAATGCCCTTTGGACTCAGTAACAACCCTGTAGTTTTTCCAGAAGTTGATAATCTTTTACGTGATATCCTTCATACATGTGCAATACTTTACTTGAATGATATTCTAATTTTCTCAATTAACCTGACTGCACACCAGAGACATGTATGCTCTCCAGTGCTTGCGAGAGAACAGATATTATGCTAACTTTGGAAAATACATGTTTGAATAGACCTCTCTACTCTTCCTAGGCTACATTTTCTCTGACTGTGGCAGCCATAGAGATGTATCCTGAAATGTCTGCTGTATTGGACTGGCCTTGCCTTATAGGTCTGGCAGGATCTAGTGATTCTTGGACTTTGTCAATTATTATAGACAGTTTATTGCACACTTTTAAATGTCCACTACCCCTATTTATGCCTTTAGTAGGCAGGGGGTGAATGCCATGGAATGGTCACCTGAGTCCAATGCTGCATTCCACTCTGTGTCAATACTCCATTGTCAGGATATGTCCAAGCTGTTTTTTCTGTAGTTCTTCTGGCAAGATGTACTCCTGTGGTTTCTTCTTAAAGGCTTACTCTGCAGCAGATCCTCTCTAATCCATTAGTGATATGGAACTACTGGCAGTCAAGTTGGCTCTTTAAGACTGGCATAATCTGCTGGAGGGTGCTTGTTATGTTGTCATTATTTACACTGACCACAAAAACTTAATTTACAGTCATCTTAATAAATCATCTCAATTCCTTAATCCCTGCAAAGCTTGGTGGTCACTGTTCTTTTTTTTTATTATTGACAATTTTTTATTGTTTTTGTACAATAAGTCAAATGAGAAAGACATTGGAATACCACAAGGTATAAAAGTAGGTGCATATTTGACAATAATCGTTCATGTATAAACCAGTGAGTTATAGAACAATTGTACAGGTAAAAATTCAAAAAGAACAGAAAAGAAAAAGAGGGATAATCAGTCATGTTTACATAGAGGTAGTTATGCTGTGTAAGAGGTGTTAAGAGAAATGCCTATATTCTTTCCATAAAGACCAAATGGATAGAAAGGTGGCTCTAGTACTCAGTTCCCAGTGGGAAAGTTCTTCCAGGCGGTACAGCTGATCCACCTTATTGAGCCACTGGTCAACACTTGGAGCTTTGAGAGAGCGCCAATGGATAGGGATCATCAGGCATGCGGCTGAGATCAAGAATGAAAAAAGGGACAGTCTATGAGTGTCCCTTCCCCGAATGCCAAATGAGAGAAGCACAATTTCAGGAGTACATGGGAATGCAGACTTCCAGACATTGTTGCTAAGTCGGAAAATGGCTTTCCACCACTCAGCTATTTTAGGGCATTCCCACCAAATGTGGAAAAAGGTGCCATTCATGGTCCTACATCTCCAGCAGCGATTAGAAACATTGGGGTAGTACAGGGAGATTTTATCTGGGGTTTTGTACCACCTAGACAATACCTTATACCCATTCTCCTGAACCCGCACACAACGGGAGAGTACAAACTTTGGCAATCTCCTTTTGGGAGAACTGTCTCTCCAAGTCTCTCTCCCATAAACCAATAAAAGCTGGTTTGGCATTTGTGAGAGGGAGGCTTAGTCTTTTGCACATAGTGGAGATAAGTTTGGGGGGTATATGAAGGTTGTCAGCAGGTTTTAAAACCAATCTGGGACACTGTGAGTGTTCAGTGATCTTGCCAATTAGAGGAGGTCTTTTCTAAGATAATTAAAGAGTAGAGTACCCGAGGGAGGGAAGTTCAGGGTCTCTTAAAGTAGTAGGTCAGATAGAATGCATCTATCTTTATCAAGTAAGTCTAGTATTGTTCTGTTAGAGGATCTGATGTCAATGGGAGAAGAATATCTCAGCTCTTGTGGTGAGAGAAAGATTATATCCCTAACTTGTAGGAGAGGAGAAAGTAAAGTTAGGGCTCGCTAGTTAGCCGAGAACCACACCTTAATAATTGTACGAACCAAAGGATTAGGTATAGAAGCTCAGGAGGGAAGTGGTCTGTCCGCCAACAACAGGGCCCTAAGGGTGGAGGGAAAGTATACATTTTCCAAGGCTAGCCATTGTTTTTGCTGGGAGGGTCTAAGCCAATCCACAACTCTACAGAAGTGTATGGCTTTCATGTACTTTTCAGGATCTGGGAGGCCTATCCCCTCTAGATGTTTAGGTTTAGTTAGGGTTGAAAATGAAATCCTAGGCCTCCTTCCCTGCCAGATAAATTTCCGAGTATGATTGTTTAAGGAACTGAAGTATGATCTGGGAATTGCTATTGGGAGAACTTGCATTAGGTAAGTGAGTCTAGGAATCACCAAAGACATGACCAAGTTCTTTCTCCCGAACCAGGACAGATATTGGTGATCAAGTGAGTCCAACTGAGCAGCGATGGCAGCTAGAAGGAATGTGTAATTGAGGCGAAATAGATCAGGAAGGTGAGAGGTTAATTTAATACCTAAGTAATTTAGATGAGGAGAGGACCAATTAAAAGGGGAGTTAGTTTTGAGAGCTGAAAGTGTAGTGGGAGATAGGCCAGTGTGGAGGATTTGTAATTTATGTGGGTTAACTTTGAAATTGGATAGGGAGCCGAATTTTGCTAGCAGTGTCGTTATTAAGGACATGGATGTGGAGGGATTGGTGGTAAGTATCAGAAGGTCTTCAGCAAAAGCAGCTAATTTAAACTCTGTTGTTCCTATTCTCAGACCCATGATTCCTTTATTTTGCCTGAGGAACTGCATTAAGGTTTCCATTACAAGGACAAATATAAGGGGGGAGAGAGGGCCTCCCTGACGGGTACCATTTTTTATGGAAAAGCGGGGTGAAATGAGGTTGTTGACTGATACTGCGGCTGAGGAGTTATTGTACATTGAAAAAAATGGCATGGATAAAGGGGTCGGGGAGGTGGAATTTCTGTAGGGTGTATTTGATGAAGGACCAGTCTATGCGGTCGAATGCCTTTTCGGCATCAGTGCTGAGAAGTACAAGCGGCTTCTTTTTATGAGAGGCATAATATAAGAACTTTGGTGGTGTTGTCCTTTACCTCACGGCCTCGTACGAAACCAACTTGAGCTGGGTGGATCAAAGTTGGGAGAAGGGATTAGAGTCTGGTAGCCAACATTTTCGCTAGTAGTTTCAGATCAATGTTCAATAGGGATATGGGACGGTAGTTTGTACAAGAAGAGGGGTCTTTTTCTTCTTTTGGGATTATCGTGATTAGGGCATTATTCATTTCAGAAGACAGTGATATGTTTTGTAGGGCGAGGTTACAGACGGGAAGATAGTGGGGGAGCAGCGAATTTTGGAATGCCATGTAGTAAGAAGTAGTGAAGCCATCGGGTACAGGGCTTTTTGCCTTTTGGGGAAGATCTTAATGCTGTGGTCAGCTCTAGGAGTGTAAATGGTTTTGACAGGGCATCTTTTTGGGTGGGGGTTAGAGTTGGGAGGTCTAAGGAGTCTAGGAAGTTGTGTAGCTCATTATCTTTTCCTGAGAGGAATTGGCCATCTCCAAGTGGAGATAGATTGTAAAGGGATTCGTAGAAAAGCTTGAACTGTTCAGCTATGGCTTTTGAGGAAAAGATCGGTGGACCTTGGGAAGGCTTGATAGATGTTACGTGCCTTGCCTGCAGCCTACGCTTGATGGGGCTCATCATGAATTTGGATGCCTTATTGGCGTGGGCAAAGAATTTGTGTTGTAATGATAAATAGTATTTTGCAGATTTTTCATTTAAAAAGGTTTTTAAGTTCCGCCCTAAGGACGTTGAGGTCAGCTAAGTGGTGTAGCGCTAGGGACTGTTTATGGAAGGATTCTAGCGCATGGATCTTATCTACAAGAGAAGATAGGCGTTTATCAGATTGCTTGTTCATGAAGGAACATTTACTGATAAAGCGCCCCCTGATAAATACTTTGTGGGCATCCCAGAGGATTTGGGGGGATATTTCTGGTGTGTTGTTAGTGGAAAAATATTCATCCAAAAGTGACGAGAAATGTGTCCTATTAGCCTCACTGCTCAGTATGGACTTATTAAGCCTCCAAAGAGAGGACCTACCAGTGTTAGTTGGAGAGCGAAGGGTACAAAATACCGGCGCATGATCAGAGATGTTGATACTTCCAATCCTCGTGTCTGTGCAGAGCTGTACCTGGTCCTTAGGGACAAAAATAATGTGAAGCCTAAAGGCTTAATCATGAGAGGGGGAAGTGTGGGTAAACCTAAAGAATAGGTCTTGCTGGGACCAAAGGAGATAGAAGACAATTACTTCAAGGGAGACATAGAGATAAGAAAAGAACTTGCTGTAGAAAAGGATCCCTCAGGGGAGGGGGGAGTCGAAAAAGGAAAGGAAAGATGGAATGAGAAGGTAATAGGACAGAGGAGATACTTTCTGAGAGCTTCTAAGTGTCCTTGGCTGGGACGATGTAGATCAAGTAATCCTCCTGAGAGTCAGGAATCCACTCCTCCTTCTGTTCTACTGGAGCTTAAGCGCAGGTGACTTCTCCCATGGGGTCACTTTAGGAAGATCAGGTAGGAACGTGATGTCGGACACGGTTTCCCAATTTGCAATGTCCAGTGTAGAAATGTCCATTGTAGTAAAGGCTGTTTGAAGGTCTGAGTAAGAGGAGACCTTGATGTATTTTCCAGAGAATGTGAAGGCACGACCAAAAGGAAAAGTCCCTCTGTATGGGATGCGGTTGCTGCGGAGGAGCTCAGTAAGAGGTTTGAGAGCTCTTCTTTTCTGTAAGGTGACAGGAGCAAGGTCTTAATAAATTGAGATCGTGGAGTCTCCAAATGTGATGGTATTAGCGGACTTGGCTGCTGCCAGGATTCTTTCTTTATCTAGGAAATTCAGGAATCGGCAGATGTCTCTGGGCGGTTCAGAATCTCTTGGCCTAAGGGCTCTGTGCGCCCTTTCTATGATCATGTCGGCAGGATCCTCATTGCCCAGGAGGGATGTAGAAATCCTCTTGATGGTAGACATGAGCTCCTCATTAGGCACCGCTTCAGGTACACCTCTAAATCTGAGGTTATTCCGCCGGCTGCTTTCTTGATCCTCCATTGCGTCATAGAGGGTGTTAATGTGGTGCTGGCAGGAGGAGAGTGATTGCGAGACAGCAGAGCTATGCTCCAGGGCAGCCGACTGTGCGGCTTCCAGCGATTCCACTCTGTGGCCTAAATGCTGGATCTCGTGTGTTAGGACCAAAATCTCCTGTTTAAGTGAGGATAAAGCTTTGGCGAGGGCCTGTTTAATGGAGCGTCTAGAGCCTGGTAAGTGGCGTGAGTTCACTGATTCACCTCTGTGACTTTCATCATCAGAGACTCCTTTCTCTGTCTCAGCTGGAGTACGGTCATCCGCTGGTTCCATCTTGGATTCTCTGACCGCAGTCGTGCTGGCTTGCTTTTTTAGGTATTTCGCCATCCCTGCTCCGGGATTGTGGGATTTGGGCACAGTGGCAGGATCAGTGGTCTTATGACCCCCAATCTTTACCATTTTGAAGCTTGTCAGCTAACCTATGCGGGTCCCTTAGCAAGGCAATGTACGGAGCTCAGCAAAGCATGTCCTCACAGCACAGGTGCAGGTTCCGCCCCCGCCCCCCCCACATTTCAATTTCATCCTACATTTTCAACCAGATGACAAGAATACCAAAGTGGAAAGTTCCTTCTGGTCAGGGCCACTTTAAGTTCCCAGTCCATTTTTTATGCTGGTGTGTTACAAGTTACGCCTTTCAATCACTTTAAGTATACCAAATTCATTCCATGTCTCCCACCTCAAATCAGTAGTGTTTAACTGCTATTCCAGAGGTTCTATTCCTGCTCCTGTCAGTACTGAAGATGTGTTTGAAGTCCAGAATATTCTGTATATGAAGAAAATCTGAGGGAAGACCTTCTTCTTGGTGGACTGGAAGGGCTGTGGTCCAGAAGAGAGATCTTAGGAGCCATGTGAGAACATTTATGCCCCTGTTGAAAAAATTCCTGCTGAAATCCACATTAAAGAAGAGAGAATATAAGGTGGGGTACTGTTTTAGTGGCTGCTCAAGCCATCACTGCTCTGTTCACCTGCCGGGTCTCTGCCACCTGGTTTACACTCTTCTCCTCTTCTCTACATGGCTGTATGCCATGGTAGCTCTATTTATTCACGCAGGCTGTGGCCTGATTGATGATTCAACCTCTCCTCCCCATAGGGTGCACATGTATGCCCTTGTTGGCTCTTAAAGGACCAACGTGCACACACGTTAGCTTTCATCAGCCAGTGGCTTGTTACCTGTGGGTACTTAAGGCACCTTCCCCAGTGCAAATGTGCCTGAGAAATAAGGTCTCTTAGCTTGCTAAGTTTCCAGCTAAGATGTGCCGATCTATTGTCTGCACCTGTACTGAAATGTGTCTGTTTACACGTGGTGAACTTATGCTTCTCACCCTGACTTCGGACTTGTTACCATATTGCATGTACTCTGGACCTCGGCCTGTCCCTGAATATAATTCTGCCTGACCCCTCAGTGCCTTGCACAGTTGTCTTTGAGACTCATGGCTCACCTGTCAACCATGGACTTCTTCAAGAGGTAGTTGTCTGGTGGTCCTTTAAGCAAAGTCAAGATCCCTGTAAAAGGGATGTTAAAGGGTGAATACCAGGGGACTGCCAGGATAATGCTCTTAGGGTTAGCCCAAAGTTAAACATGTTGGTTGACAGTGTTTATACACCCACTAGCATAACAGGCAACCTGTTATGAATCAGAAGTAGCTGAGCAGATTGGTGAATATTTTTTGTAGTAAAAGATTCAGCAAATTATACTTTTAATTTGATTTATACTTTTAATTTATACATTTAAACCTCTACTTTTTCTAAGCTCAACAGCCGAATTGGCAGTTTTATCACTGATTTATAGCTATATGCATCAATCACTTAAGAGACTGCCCACTTCAGCAAATGAGCACAAAAAGAGAAGTGATTTGATGTCCGCTGAATCATTTCTGAAAAGTCTGCATAACAATCTACTCAGCTCCGCCTGTCTTATAATATACTGCCTACAGACTGAACTACATTTAAGAATACCTGAACACTGAGAAAAACTTGGCAGTACTTATTCGAATTGCAATTTGACAAGATTGGTTGAGATCCTCACCTGTTCCACAGCTTCTCTGTTCCTGTTTTCTGGGTTTTATGATGGCTGTGACAATCACAGGCCTCAGCGATCACAGTGGCTTGAATTCTACATCACATCAGTGATATACCATCATCACATCAGTGATTATACCATTTAAGATTCTTTGGCTGCTGAGGCCTGCTATTGGACACAGTGGTCAGATAACCCAGCTGCTTCCTGGTCCTGCAGGGGCAAGAAGTGGCTGGAAATGGAGCAGCAACAAGACCGTGGACAGATAAGTCTTCCATACGAAGGGGTTGTTTGCTGGAAGGCCAGACTTCCCCTTTAAACAAATACCTCTGATGGATGCCTTACACTGTCACCCATCACCATTGAGTTTCATTGTAATAAAAAAAAATATATCCCTTTTAACGTATCTTTTTTTTTTTTTTCTGTAACCTGCACTATGGAAAAGCATAGTATACTAAGTTTTAGCAATATATTTGTTAAACATGGGACAAAAACATTATGTGAGCACTGCCTTATTGAAACATTGTGAAAAAAGAAGTTCCAATACTAAAAACTAATACCATGCTATACAGGAGGAGACAAAGTTTAAATAATTGAAAACCTTTACACTGACTATCTCTGTTTTTGCTTTAGTTTTTTAGCATGCATTATGAAGAAAAATGTAGCAAACGCCTGGTAAAAATATCAGCTTTTGTTGAGACAATTGCTTTGTTCTCATCTCTGTAGCATTTACGTACTGTAAACAAAATATCTGCGTCAAGCTGAACTAATCATTTTGCTTAAAATCTGTGCCGTCTTACTGGGTACTAACAGCAAATTACTCTGTATAATTCAAGACCATTAGTAAAATATTACTACTCTTTTGCTATTTTATGTTTACTTAAAATTATTAAAAACGTGTCTGCCTAACAAATAAAAGCCAAACCATACTGTGCTTCACACTTCAGGCACAGAAACATAATTGAAAAATGTTCTGCCTTACTGGTTTGTTTAAAGAAAATCTACTTTTTTGTATGACAGCTCATAAATACGGGGGACAGATTCGGAAAAATACATAATAGGTTCTGCTCTCATCTCCGGTATAAGTGTTATAGATAAGTGGAACTTGAAAAGGATTTAAATAATATCATACAGCAACATGTCTAGCATTAGGGGAAAAGGAAGTGTTCCATCAGGAAACAAAGCACATTGAATAGCTAATTCAGGAAAGACAGTAATGCTTTGCTGTCTGTATTCTGTAAGGAAATGAGAAAAAATCTCAGTCTAAGACTCATGGGTTTAATCTGTTTTCAATATTGGTAATGGTATATATTGTTCGGGATTAAGGATGAGCGGACCCATGGATGTTCAGGTTCGCCGGGTTTGGCCGAACTTCGGGACCCGAACTTGACCCGAACTCGAACCCAAACCCCATTGAAGTCAATGGGAACCCGAACTTTGGTGCACTAAAATAGCTGTAAAATAGTCATAGTAAGGGCTAGAGAGCAGCAAAATGGGGGTAATAGCAGGGCAATTGCCCTGCAAACAAATGTGGATAGGGAAAAACAAACTGAAATCTCTGGCCACTCTGGTTTTGCACCCTGCTCCCTCTTTTGCTGTGTGACTAGTGCTGCTTGACCACAACCTCTTCCTCCTCACTTGCATGACCCTGATTCCATGTGGGGTCTAGGACCTCATCATCCTTCACATCATCTACCACCCACTCTTCACCCCTGCCCTCCTTGCTGGTCTGCACACTGCAGAAATCCGCTGCAGTTGGAACCTGTGTTTTGTCATCATTATCAGAGATGTGCTGCGGTGGTCCTCCCATGTCCACATCCTGAAACATAAGTGGTTGGGCATCAGTGCACTCAATCTCTTCCACTTCTGGGGAAGGATTAGGTGGATGGCCCACGGAAACCCCGCCAGAAGAGTCATCAAAAAGCATAAGAGACTGCTGCATAACTTGGGGCTCAGTCTGCTTGGCTGATTTGCAAGGGGTGAGGTGAAGGGCAGATGCCCATCGGCTGCAGGTGCCAACTCTGTGCTTTCAGCAGGTGGCAGGGTGGGAGACAATGTGAAGGAACTAGAGGCACTGTCAGCCATCCAATGTACTATGGCCTCTATTTGTTCTGGCCTCACCATTCGTACACTGGTATTCAGGACTACAAAATTACGCGGAACGTCTTATCGCCTATGTGCACCTAAGGAAGGTGTTTTTTTGGGCGTGTAGCTGGCACAGATCGACCACGTCCTCTCTCTGCAACAGGAGCTCAACCAATGCCAGCAGCACCATGACCAGGGCCACGTTCCTTATTTGATGCTCTCCTCATTCTTTGAAGTCACCCATTGAACTAACAGACAGATTAACTATATAAATTTCCCTGTCACTTATGCAGTGCAGGTGTACCTCACACCAAAATTGGTATATGTCGCCCACCAATAGAGATGGCCTTGAGGTTTGCCCAGCGGTCATTTTGTGGCGAACTTTGCTCGTTTGCGGTTCGACGAACATATGGCGATGTCCACCAACGCCATATTCTTAGCATTGTGAAGAACTTTGACCCATGACACATCCATCAGGTGGGACATGACAGACAAATGAGACGTTTCAGCACATGGACAAACCCCTACCCTATAAATAAACCCAATCTAGCAGCCATTTTAGATTCTATTTTTTGCCAGTGTAGGGAGAACTTGCTGTGTGTAGCAGGGACAAACTGTTAGGGGCACCAAATGCCAGCTAATAGGGCCACAAAAGTCCTTTTAAGAACTATTATAGGTGTGCTATTGATAGGTGTGACATACAGAGGGGTGTGATATACTTATAATATACTTTCTAACATATAAGGTATATTATAGTGCATTTGTATTGTGCAGCCGTTGTGTGCGGTTCTGCTGTGATACCGCAGCTAGATAGAGGGACAAACGCTATTAGAATAGCAAATTGCAACTGGTGTGAAATACCTGTTGCCCGCCCCCCAAAAAACTGATTGAGAGGTGTGATATACCTATAATATTCCTTCTAACATAGAAACTATATTATAGTGCATTTGTATAGTGCAGCAGTTGTGTTGGGTTCTGCTTAGATACCACAGCTATATAGAGGGACAAACGCTATTCGAATAACTAATTGCACCTGGTGTGATATACCTGTTGCCCCCCAAAAAACTGATTAAGGGGTGCAATATACCTGCTTCCACAAAATACTGATTGAGGGGTGTGATACATTGACATCCCAAAAATATTAATTGAGGGGTGTGATACACCGGCTTCCACTAAATAGAGATTGAGGCCTGCGATACACAAGCTTTCACCAAATATTAATTAAGGGGTTTGATTTACTAGATTCCAGCAAATACTCATTATTGGGTTCTATATACCTGTTTCCACAAAATACTGATACAGGGTACTGATACACCAGCTTCCACCAAATATTGATTAAGGGGTTTGATTTGCCGACTTCCAGAAAATACTCATTATTGGGTTTTATATACCTGTTTCCACAAAATACTGATACAGGGTATTGATATACCGGCTTCCACCAAATATTGATTGAGGCCTGCAATACACCAGATTCCACCAAATATTGATTAAGGGGTTTGATTTGCCAGCTTTCAGCAAATACTTATTATTGGGTTCTATATACCTGTTTCCACAAAACACTGATACAGGGTATTAATATAACGGCTTCCACCAAATATTGATTGAGGTCTGCAATACACCAACTTCCACCAAATATTGATTAAGGGGTTTAATTTGCCGGCTTCTAGCAAATGCTCATTATTGGGGTCTATATACCTGTGTCCACAAAATACTGATACAGGGTATTGATATACCGACTTCCACCAAATATTGATTGAGGCCTGCGATACACCAGCTTCCACCAAATATAGATTAAGGGGTTTGATTTGCTGGCTTCCAGCAAATACTCATTATTGGGTTCTATATACCTGTTTCCACAAAATATTGATACAGTGTATTAATATACTGGCTTCCACCAAATATTGATTGAGGCCTGCAAAACAACATCTTTTACCAAATATTGATTAAGGGGTTTGATTTACCAGCTTCCAGCAAATACTCATTATTTGGTTCTATGTACCTGTTTCCACAAAATACTGATAGAGGGGATTCATATACTGGCTTCCACAAAATATTGATTATGGCCTGCGATATACCTGCTTTCACAAATACTGTTCTTCTATAGGGACTTTGTCACAGGGTCATTTTGAAAATGACAGGCAGAAGAAGAAGCAGGCCATTCCGCAGAGGTGGTAGGGGTTGGGCAGGTGCACTAGGACAGAGCCTAAGTGAGAATTTGGAGAAGGTGCATGTGATTATGTCAAAGGAGGCAGCAGAGTAGGTTGAGTGACTCACTCAGCCTTCCGCTTCTGGACCATCTTCAGCCTCTGTATCAGAACCCTCCTCAATCTCTGTTGTATGCACCCCCAAAGACACCACCACCACCTTAGCCCCTCCACTCGAGTCAGAGGAATTTTTTTCCCACCCATTTCCAGACCTTACCAATGCACAACGATTCATGGCATCGGATGAGAAAGGGGAGGTAGCAACGGCTCCCACACAGCGGTTTGACGACAGTACCCAGATCAGCCCAATGAGGGTGGTCCCCGCTGTTGCTGTCTACTCCGAGATCTCTAATTTCAGTGGTGGTGAAGGTGACGATGACATGTTGATGGATGTCACGTGGGTGCCCACAAGAGAGGAATAGGAGGGGCGTTCAGAGGGAGAGACGGAGAAGCAGCTAGGGAGGAGAAGGAGGAGAAGCAGGCAGAACACGCAGTGCACAGGAGGCAAAAAAACAGACTGCAAATGTATCTGGACCGAGCCATCCACTATGCATGGTCACATCTGACACCCCCAGGATGCTGGCACATGGCTCCGTAGTGTAGGCTTTTTTTTTAACATGTCAGCTGTTAACAATAATGTTGCCATCTACAGCCTGTGCTGTCAACGCATAATTCGCAGTAAGCCCAACACTTACCTAGGGACGACTGCCTTAAGAAGGCACCTGGCCTCCTATCACCAAGCCCAGTGGGAGGAACACCGTCAGAACCCACAAAGCCACACTCCCAGTACTCTACGTCTTGCCTATTCTTCTTCTCCTCTCTCCTCCGATTTCTCCTCCACTCCACCTTCCACTGTGCTGTTGTCACGTTCATCTGGCAAAAGGCAGGCTTCCATGGCCCAAATGACGCAGGATAACTCTCTTGTCCAATGGCTGACCGCCAGCTGGTTGGAACTGCTAGCCTGCCAGCTACTGCCATATAAACTGGTGGACTCGGAGGACTTTAGAAAATTTGTGGCCATTGGCACACTGCAATGGAAGGAAGGAAATATTTCTCCCAGAAGGACATCCCATAGCTATATGGCCATGTTCAGCAGCAAGTAAATGTCTCTGTGGCACACAGTGTCGGTGCCAAGATACATCTGACCACAGTCACGTGGCCTAGCAAATACAGGCAGAAATGGTACATAACTTTTACTGCCCACTGGGTGAACCTTCTGACGGCTGACAAGCATGCAACCCGTGGCACCCGTGTGGATTTGGTGTTACCGCCACGGATTGCATGCAGGCCTGCCTCTTATACTCCTCCTCCTACTCCATCCTCTGTTTCCTCCTCTGCTGACTGCTCCTTTTCCACTGCTACCGCCTCTTCCACTGCTGTGTGCCTGGAAGCCAAGAGCCACACCGGTCCTGCACTTCTTTCAGCTCTGCGATCAGAGTCCGATCATTGGCTAACCTCCGCTCAATTTGACAGTTGGTAAAGTAGTGTGCAACAATGGTGCCAAACTGCTGAGTGTGCTGAAACAGGGCAAAATAACACACGTGCCGTGCATGGCACACATCATGAACTTAGTCGTGCAGCGATTCGTTGCCAAATACCTCGGGGTCCAGGAGGTCTTGCGGCAGGCCAGGAAAATCTCTGCCCATTTTAGAAGATCTTATACGGCCATGGCTCACCTTGCTGACGTTCAGCGGCGACACCACTTGTCCGTCAGACGTCTAATTTGTGACTGTCCGATGTGCTGGAACTCCACCTTGTATATGCTTGATAGGCTGCTCCAGCAGAAACGTGATGTTAACAACTACCTGTACAAACTCTGCGGTAGGACAGGTTCTGGGGAGCTTTTAATTTTTTTTTTATTGTGCCAGTGGCTGCTCATGCACGACGCATGCAGACTTTTGCAACCATTTAATGAGATCACCAAAATGGTCAGTCGCAGCCAGGGCGCCATCAGTAATATCGTACCTAACGCCTTCTTTCTGGAGCGCACATTGCATCGTGTCATTGATTAAACCGTTGAGGAGCAGGAAAATGAGGAATTTGCAATGCTGAATGAATTCCTGGGGGGGGGGGGGGGCTACTCCATCTGAGACAAGTCAGCAGGAGTCTGAAGAGTAGTCAGAGGAGGATGGTGGCTGGGGGGAGGAGGAGGGGCAAGAAGAGCAGGCTTTAAACTTTTCTGGAATCCCTGGTGTTTTCCGTGGTTGGGGGGAGGAGACCGAGGACGACATTCTCCTGGGTACTGAGCAGGAGCCAGGGCGCTCCACCACTTCAAATTTAGTGCAAATGGGGTCCTTTATGCTCCAGTGTTTGAAGAATGACCCTGTATAATAAGCATAAAGGGTAAGGACCAGTGCTGGGTGGCAAAGTACTTAGACCCCCGGAACACAAAATGGCGACATGTTACAAGCATCACAGATGGCTGTCAGAATGCAGCATTTCTAGGCCTTGCTTTGAGAATTGCTGCATTCTGCTGTTGCGGGGGCTGGCAGGGGAATTTGCACCCACTGAGAAACTGTTGTGGGTAACAATCCAACAGCGCATGCAAGAAAAGGGCGGTTCGAAGATGTGTTGGTCACTTCGGATATGAGATCATTCTTGCAGGCAACCCATCGACAGCCGCCGTACGGATCCAGGCTCAGGGAATGCCTAGACCGACAGGTGTCCGACTACATCGTGTTATCGGCCTTTGTGGACGATCTGAGAAGCGAGGAACATCTTGACTACTGGGTGTGCAGGCTTGACCTGTGGCTAGAGCAGGCACAATTTGCCATGAAATTGGCTTTCCCCTAGTTGAGTGTCCTGTCCAAAAGGATGTTCTGCACAGCAGGGGGGATTGTGACTGTTAAGTGCACTCTAGCTCACGATAGTGTGGACTACCTCACATTTTTAAAAATGAATGAGGCATGGATCTCTGAGGAATTCAACACTTGTGATGACCACGTTTAATTGAATTTCCCCTTGCCAGCCCACACATATCCGCCACCACTCAGAACAAAGAATGGTCCCTGTTTTATGTAAATACAGCGGCATAAAAGGCCTTTTCTGTCCATTTAATGGCAATTGTTTGGGGCCACGGAGGAATTCAACACCTGGGACGACCACGTGTTATTGAATTTCAACTATTATGATTTGGGGGTTTATTCAAGAGGGGGGATTTCATTAGCCATGTTTTTAAAGCAATTTTATATTTTTAGTTCTTTTAAACATGTGTATTTGACAACTATTTGTACTGCATGTAAAGTGGTGACAGAGGGAGCGGACTCCCTCTGTCTCCCATCAGCACCCCGAAAATGCGATTGCGGGCTGCTGATGTGTTGTGAATCTTACCTCGCTTCAGATCAGGGCCCCGAGCCTGTCTTCCGTTCTCTCCAGCAGGCTGTGCCTCTCTGGCGCAGCCTGCTGGTCAATCTTTGAATAGCATTGCTATTGAAATGTAATGCCTTATAGAGATAATGCATTACATTTTAAAATCAATCAAAATACTGTATATTATAGTCCCCTTGTGGGACTTTTAAGTAGTAAAAAAAAATAGAAAAAAATGACACTTTTATTAAATAAAAAAATTCCATAAAACAAAAAATATGCATTTTTTTCCATTGAAAATACGCTTTTCAATGAAAAAAATTGCAAAAAGAAAATATCCCCCATATGTTTGGTATTGCCGCGTCCATAACGACCCGGACTACATAAATATTACATAAATTATCCCCTATGGTGAATGCGGTAAAATGTATAATGTAAAAACACAGTGGCAGTATTGCTATTTTTCCTCATCTCCCTCCCAGAAAGAGTTTAATAAAAGTTAATCAGAAAGTTATGTGTACCCCAAAATGGTGCCATTAAAAACGAAAACTTGTCCTGTAAAAAACAAGCCCTCATAAAGCTATATAGACAAAAAAATAAAAAAGTTATAGCTCTTGGAACGAGACCATGAAAAAAGGAAGACAAACGCTTGGTCATAAAGGCCCAAACAGGCTTGGTCACTAAGGGGTTAAAGCAAAAGCTCCCTGTTAGGATGCGTCCACACGCATAAACATTAATAGCTGTGGATGGAAAATCTGCAATGCAATAAAGCAGTAACAAATCTTATCTACGTAGCACATACATTTTTTGTCCAGAATTTTCTGCTATGGATTTTCAGCCCAGATTTTACCCCTTTCAATGTAGAGGGACCAAATTCTCCTCTGCCTAACAGAGGGGAAGAGAAGGAGACACCCTTCTTCTATAATATAAATATGACAGAGAGCCACTTTCAATGACAGTTAAGCATTTTGATCCGTTTTGTAATTGCAGCGGAAAAAATGAGAAGTACAACCTAAATGATTAAATGATTAAAATTATAACAATATCTGGGTTAAAGGTTTGACCCAAGAGCTTCTTTGAGGTGTCACAGATTGTGTGTGTTTTTGATTTTGTTTTTTTTACAACCTCCAATGTCTACTGCTCCATAGGTAGAGTTACTACTAACTGGAGTTCTGTATTTGGCTAAATTGAAGTTCTAAATCCCTACAATTACAATGTTGTAGAGCTGGTATATTCGTTCTTGGAAGGACTTTTTTATGATAACAAGCATATATTACATGATTGTCAGATGTGCATGTCTTACTATATATTTGTAAAGCTAAGAGCAATTCATACCAATACTTATTTTCCAGTCCTATTTTATAATGGACATCAAAACCAAAAGAACAGGTGAATTGAGGTGGTGATAGAGGCATTGCTATGTGTTTACATGGCCTAGGGATAAACCGCTATTAAAGGAAATGTGTTATCAGAAAATGACCCATTGTTTAAGTCTAGTTTTTATATTAACCCTTTCAGCCCTGGATGATTTCCCATTTTTGCATTTTTGTTTTTCACTCCCTGCCTTCCTGAAGACATATAAAAAAAAAAACAAAAAAAAAACATAGCCATATGAGGGCTTGTTTTTTGCTGGATAAGTTGTATTTTTTAATGACACTATTTGATATTACATACAATGCAGTTGAAAACAAAAAAAACATTCTAATGAGGTAGAATTGGAAAACAATTTTTTAATTCAAATAACTTGTATAAAGACAAAAGGACACTGTGCTCAGCCTATTTATTCCTGACCCTTATTAACCTCTGGCTCTGACTATGTAGAACCTGTCCACTTCAGTTTCAAAATGTCAAGATTACCTTGTTCCTGATGGTGGAATTGAGGTGCCACTTTGTCCTAGATTTCGATGTGTTCTAATCCTTCTGCACAGAGGTAATATCAGGTAAAAAACAAGGCTGTTTGGAGTTTTGCTTACAGCAGCCCGTAGCTCAAGAGGTGACGTCACCGGCTCCCTTTGTGAGCGTGAGCGTGAGTACAAGTGGAGTTTCGCTACCGGCCGGGACGAACTCCAAACAGCCTTGTTTTTTGCCTGCTATTACCTCTGTGCAGAAGGATTCGTACACATGGAAATCTAGGACAAAGTGGCACCTCGATTCCACCTATCATGAACAAGGTAATCTTGACATTTTGAAACTGAAGTGGACAGGTTCTACATAGTCAGAGCTAGAGGTTAATAAGGGTCAGGAATAAATATGCTGAGCGCAGTGTCATTTTGTCTTTATACAAGTCATTTGTCTAGTTCCCTATAACAGTCATTGCGGAGCTGTTTAGATACTGCTGCTTATTCAGTGTAATTAGCTCCGGTGGTTCATTCATTATAGTCAAAAATTAAATTCAGCCACAGTTTAATGGGTTTCGTTTTTAGTGTTCCCTATATGGTTAAATTTTACCTGTTCTCTTTATTCTCCAGGTTAGTATGATTACAGAGATACCACGATTATATAGCTTTTCTTATGTTCTAATAATTATACATATTTTAATAGTTCATGTGTTTTTGGCTAACGTAGTGCAAATTATCTTCTTTATTGTTTATTTCTATTATGGGGAAATTGGGGTGATTGTTTTTTTTACACATTTTAAGTCCCCTTAGGAGACTTTAGCAAGTGATTGATAAACTGATTGTGCCATGCACCACAATTAGGGATGAGCGAACTCGAACTGTATAGTTCGGGTTCGTACCGAATTTTGGGGTGTCCGTGACACGGACCCGAACCCGGACATTTTCATAAAAGTCCGGGTTCGGGTTCGGTGTTCGTCGCTTTCTTGGCGCTTTTGTGACGCTTTCTTGGCGCTTTTTGAAAGGCTGCAAAGCAGCCAATCAACAAGCGTCATACTACTTGCCCCAAGAGGCCATCACAGCCATGCCTACTATTGGCATGGCTGTGATTGGCCAGAGCACCATGTGACCCAGCCTCTATTTAAGCTGGAGTCACATAGCGCCGCCCGTCACTCTGCTCTGATTAGCGTAGGGAGAGGTTGCGGCTGCGACAGTAGGGCGAGATTAGGCAGATTAACTCCTCCAAAGGACTTGATTAACTGATCGATCTGCAGCTGTGGATCATTGAGCTGCTGATCCTCAATTGCTCACTGTTTTTAGGCTGCCCAGACCGTTTGTCAGTCACATTTTTCTGGGGTGATCGGCGGCCATTTTGTGTCTTGTGGTGCGCCAGCACAAGCTGCGACCAAGTGCATTTAACCCTCAATGGTGTGGTTGTTTTTTGGCTAAAGCCTACATCAGGGTGAAGCTGTCACACCAAGTGCATTTAACCAGCAATAGTCTGTTCATTTTTTGGCCATATACAAAATCAGGGGCAAGCTGCGCCTGTCACCAAGTGCATTTAACCCTCAATGGTGTGGTTGTTTTTTGGCTAAAGCCTACATCAGGGTGAAGCTGTCACACCAAGTGCATTTAACCAGCAATAGTCTGTTCATTTTTTGGCCATATACAAAATCAGGGGCAAGCTGCGCCTGTCACCAAGTGCATTTAACCCTCAATGGTGTGGTTGTTTTTTGGCTAAAGCCTACATCAGGGTGAAGCTGTCACACCAAGTGCATTTAACCAGCAATAGTCTGTTCATTTTTTGGCCATATACAAAATCAGGGGCAAGCTGCGCCTGTCACCAAGTGCATTTAACCCTCAATGGTGTGGTTGTTTTTTGGCTAAAGCCTACATCAGGGTGAAGCTGTCACACCAAGTGCATTTAACCAGCAATAGTCTGTTCATTTTTTGGCCATATACAAAATCAGGGGCAAGCTGCGCCTGTCACCAAGTGCATTTAACCCTCAATGGTGTGGTTGTTTTCTGGCTAAAGCCTACATCAGGGTGAAGCTGTCACACCAAGTGCATTTAACCAGCAATAGTCTGTTTATTTTTTGGCCATATACTACATCAGGGGCAAGCTGCGCCCGTCACCAAGTGCATTTAACCCTCAGTAGTGTGGTTGGTCAAGCTGTGACACCAAGTGCATTTAACCAGCAATAGTCTGTTCATTTTTTGGCCATATACTACATCAGGGGCAAGCTGCGCCCGTCACCAAGTGCATTTAACCAGCAATAGTGTGGTTATTTTTTGGCCATATCCCAGTCTAATTCTGTCACTAAATCCATACCGGTCACCCAGCGCCTAAATACTAGGCCTCAAATTTATATCCCGCTAAATCTCTCGTTACCGCTGTCCTGTTGTAGCTGGGAAAGTTATTTAGTGTCCGTCAAAGCACATTTTTTGTTCTGGGTTGAAGTACAATTCCCAATTTAGCAATTTCATAATTTAGTGGTTTCTGCTATATCAGAGCTATTTGAAATCTATCCCTAAAAGGGTATATAATATTCAAGGTGCACATTGGGTCATTCAGAATAACTTCACACACACCCGCTACTGTGTATTTTCAAGTCTAATTCTGTCACTAAACCCATACCTGTCACCCAGCGCCTAAATACTAGGCCTCAAATTTATATCCTGCTAAATCTCTCGTTACCGCTGTACTGTTGTTGCTGGGCAAGATATTTAGTGTCCGTCAAAGCACATTTTTTGTTCTGGGTTGAAATACAATTCCCAATTTAGCAATTTCATAATTTAGTGGTTCCTGCTATATCAGAGCTATTTGAAATCTATCCCAAAAAGGGTATATAATATTCAAGGTGCACATAGGGTCATTCAGAATAACTTCACACACACGCTTCTGTGCATTTCCAAGTCTAATTCTGTCACTAAATCCATACCGGTCACCCAGCGCCTAAATACTAGGCCTCAAATTTATATCCCGCTGAATTTGAATACAATACATTGGGCCAAATAATATATTTGTTGTTGTGGTGAACCATAACAATGAGAAAAACATCTAGTAAGGGACGCGGACGTGGACATGGTCGTGGTGGTGTTAGTGGACCCTCTGGTGCTGGGAGAGGACGTGGCCGTTCTGCCACATCCACACGTCCTAGTGTACCAACTACCTCAGGTCCCAGTAGCCGCCAGAATTTACAGCGATATATGGTGGGGCCCAATGCCGTTCTAAGGATGGTAAGGCCTGAGCAGGTACAGGCATTAGTCAATTGGGTGGCCGACAGTGGATCCAGCACGTTCACATTATCTCCCACCCAGTCTTCTGCAGAAAGCGCACAGATGGCGCCTGAAAACCAACCCCATCAGTCTGTCACATCACCCCCATGCATACCAGGGAAACTGTCTCAGCCTCAAGTTATGCAGCAGTCTCTTATGCTGTTTGAAGACTCCGCTGGCAGGGTTTCCCAAGGGCATCCACCTAGCCCTTCCCCAGCGGTGAAAGACATAGAATGCACTGACGCACAACCACTTATGTTTCCTGATGATGAGGACATGGGAATACCACCTCAGCATGTCTCTGATGATGACGAAACACAGGTGCCAACTGCTGCGTCTTTCTGCAGTGTGCAGACTGAACAGGAGGTCAGGGATCAAGACTGGGTGGAAGACGATGCAGGGGACGATGAGGTCCTAGACCCCACATGGAATGAAGGTCGTGCCACTGACTTTCACAGTTCGGAGGAAGAGGCAGTGGTGAGACCGAGCCAACAGCGTAGCAAAAGAGGGAGCAGTGGGCAAAAGCAGAACACCCGCCGCCAAGAGACTCCGCCTGCTACTGACCGCCGCCATCTGGGACCGAGCACCCCAAAGGCAGCTTCAAGGAGTTCCCTGGCATGGCACTTCTTCAAACAATGTGCTGACGACAAGACCCGAGTGGTTTGCACGCTGTGCCATCAGAGCCTGAAGCGAGGCATTAACGTTCTGAACCTGAGCACAACCTGCATGACCAGGCACCTGCATGCAAAGCATGAACTGCAGTGGAGTAAACACCTTAAAACCAAGGAAGTCACTCAGGCTCCCCCTGCTACCTCTTCTGCTGCTGCCGCCTCGGCCTATTCTGCTGCTGCCGCCTCGGCCTCTTCCTCCGCCTCTGGAGGAACGTTGGCACCTGCCGCCCAGCAAACAGGGGATGTACCACCAACACCACCACCACCACCTCCGTCACCAAGCGTCTCAACCATGTCACACGCCAGCGTTCAGCTCTCCATCTCACAAACATTTGATAGAAAGCGTAAATTCCCACCTAGCCACCCTCGATCCCTGGCCCTGAATGCCAGCATTTCTAAACTACTGGCCTATGAAATGCTGTCATTTAGGCTGGTGGACACAGACAGCTTCAAACAGCTCATGTCGCTTGCTGTCCCACAGTATGTTGTTCCCAGCCGGCACTACTTCTCCAAGAGAGCCGTGCCTTCCCTGCACAACCAAGTATCCGATAAAATCAAGTGTGCACTGCGCAACGCCATCTGTAGCAAGGTCCACCTAACCACAGATACGTGGACCAGTAAGCACGGCCAGGGACGCTATATCTCCCTAACTGCACACTGGGTAAATGTAGTGGCAGCTGGGCCCCAGGCGGAGAGCTGTTTGGCGCACGTCCTTCCGCCGCCAAGGATCGCAGGGCAACATTCTTTGCCTCCTGTTGCCACCTCCTCCTTCTCGGCTTCCTCCTCCTCTTCTTCCACCTGCTCATCCAGTCAGCCACACACCTTCACCACCAACTTCAGCACAGCCCGGGGTAAACGTCAGCAGGCCATTCTGAAACTCATATGTTTGGGGGACAGGCCCCACACCGCACAGGAGTTGTGGCGGGGTATTGAACAACAGACCGACGAGTGGTTGCTGCCGGTGAGCCTCAAGCCCGGCCTGGTGGTGTGTGATAATGGGCGAAATCTCGTTGCAGCTCTGGGACTAGCCAATTTGACGCACATCCCTTGCTTGGCGCATGTGCTGAATTTGGTGGTGCAGAAGTTCATTCACAACTACCCCGACATGTCAGAGCTGCTGCATAAAGTGCGGGCCGTCTGTTCGCGCTTCCGGCGTTCACATCCTGCCGCTGCTCGCCTGTCTGCGCTACAGCGTAACTTCGGCCTTCCCGCTCACCGCCTCATATGCGACGTGCCCACCAGGTGGAACTCCACCTTGCACATGCTGGACAGACTGTGCGAGCAGCAGCAGGCCATAGTGGAGTTTCAGCTGCAGCACGCACGGGTCAGTCGCACTACAGAACAGCACCACTTCACCACCAATGACTGGGCCTCCATGCGAGACCTGTGTGCCCTGTTGCGCTGTTTCGAGTACTCCACCAACATGGCCAGTGGCGATGACACCGTTATCAGCGTTACAATACCACTTCTATGTCTCCTTGAGAAAACACTTAGGGCGATGATGGAAGAGGAGGTGGCCCAGGAGGAGGAGGAGGAGGAGGAGGAAGAGGGGTCATTTTTAGCACTTTCAGGCCAGTCTCTTCGAAGTGACTCAGAGGGAGGTTTTTGGCAACAGCAGAGGCCAGGTACAAATGTGGCCAGCCAGGGCCCACTACTGGAGGACGAGGAGGACGAGGATGAGGAGGAGGTGGAGGAGGATGAGGATGAAGCATGGTCACAGCGGGGTGGCACCCAACGCAGCTCGGGTCCATCACTGGTGCGTGGCTGGGGGGAAAGGCAGGACGATGACGATACGCCTCCCACAGAGGACAGCTTGTCCTTACCCCTGGGCAGCCTGGCACACATGAGCGACTACATGCTGCAGTGCCTGCGCAACGACAGCAGAGTTGCCCACATTTTAACCTGTGCGGACTACTGGGTTGCCACCCTGCTGGATCCACGCTACAAAGACAATGTGCCCACCTTACTTCCTGCACTGGAGCGTGATAGGAAGATGCGCGAGTACAAGCGCACGTTGGTAGACGCGCTACTGAGAGCATTCCCAAATGTCACAGGGGAACAAGTGGAAGCCCAAGGCCAAGGCAGAGGAGGAGCAAGAGGTCGCCAAGGCAGCTGTGTCACGGCCAGCTCCTCTGAGGGCAGGGTTAGCATGGCAGAGATGTGGAAAACTTTTGTCAACACGCCACAGCTAACTGCACCACCACCTGATACGCAACGTGTTAGCAGGAGGCAACATTTCACTAACATGGTGGAACAGTACGTGTGCACACCCCTCCACGTACTGACTGATGGTTCGGCCCCATTCAACTTCTGGGTCTCTAAATTGTCCACGTGGCCAGAGCTAGCCTTTTATGCCTTGGAGGTGCTGGCCTGCCCGGCAGCCAGCGTTTTGTCTGAACGTGTATTCAGCACGGCAGGGGGCGTCATTACAGACAAACGCAGCCGCCTGTCTACAGCCAATGTGGACAAGCTGACGTTCATAAAAATGAACCAGGCATGGATCCCACAGGACCTGTCCGTCCCTTGTCCAGATTAGACATTAACTACCTCCCCATAACCATATATTATTGGACTCCAGGGCACTTCCTCATTCAATCCTATTTTTATTTTCATTTTACCATTATATTGCAAGGCTACCCAAAGTTGAATGAACCTCTCCTCTGCCTGTGTGCTAGGCCTAAATATATGCCAATGGATTGTTGCAGTGGTGGCTGACGTGAAGCCTCATTCTCTGCTATGACATGCAGACTGATTCTCTGGTGACATGAAGCCAGATTGTCTGTTACGGGACCTCTCTCCTCTGCCTGGGTGCTGGGCCTGAATTTATGACAATGGACTGTTGCAGTGGTGGCTGACGTGAAGCCTGATTCTCTGCTATGACATGCAGACTGATTCTCTGCTGACATGAAGCCAGATCCTCTGTTGCGGGACCTCTCTCCTCTGCCTGGGTGCTGGGCCTAAATTTATGAAAATGGACTGTTGCAGTGGTGGGTGACGTGAAGCCTCATTCTCTGCTATGACATGCAGACTGATTCTCTGCTGACATGAAGCCAGATCGTCTGTTACGGGACCTCTCTCCTCTGCCTGGGTGCTGGGCCTAAATTTATGAAAATAGACTCTTACAGTGGTGGGTGACGTGAAGCCTGATTCTCTGCTATGACATGAAGACTGATTCTCTGCTGACATGAAGCCAGATCCTCTGTTACGGGACCTCTCTCCTCTGCCTGGGTGCTGGGCCTAAATATCTGACAATGGACTGTTGCATTGGTGGCTGACGTGAAGCCTGATTCTCTGCTATGATATGAAGACTGATTCTCTGCTGACATGAAGCCAGATTGTCTGTTACGGGACCTCTCTCCTCTGCCTGGGTGCCGGGGCCTAAATATCTGAGAATGGACTGTTCCAGTGGTGGGTGACGGGAAGCCAGATTCTCTGCTATGGAACCTCTCTCCAATTGATTTTGGTTAATTTTTATTTATTTAATTTTTATTTTAATTAATTTCCCTATCCACATTTGTTTGCAGGGGATTTACCTACATGTTGCTGCCTTTTGCAGCCCTCTAGCCCTTTCCTGGGCTGTTTTACAGCCGTTTTAGTGCCGAAAAGTTCGGGTCCCCATTGACTTCAATGGGGTTCGGGTTCGGGACGAAGTTCGGATCGGGTTCGGATCCCGAACCCGAACATTTCCGGGATGTTCGGCCGAACTTCTCGAACCCGAACATCCAGGTGTTCGCTCAACTCTAACCACAATGAATAACCATTGCAGCCTATGGGAGTTGCACTATGTTCCTATCAAGCCCTGCCACCTGCAGAGGAACTTCTGCTATAGTAGCCTCAAATCCTTCAGAGGAACCAAGGAGTTCTGTTTGGGCCCAGGGAGCATAGCACTCCAAAATAAAGCTGTCTCATACGCTATGGTCATAACTGAGGGGTTAACAAATTCCTTATCGCCCATAGAATATAAAAGTTTTGGCAGTAAGGTTATATTCCTGAAGGGACGTTTTAAAAGGTCAATTCAGAAACCGTAGCTGGACGCTAATTGTGCATTATCACCAATCACAGACATTAGTTCTGGGTCTCTGCTGTGTGAAACAGCAGAAACCCAGTGGCTATCCCACTGGCTTTGCTCCAGAACTAGTGTAAACTTTAAAGACCTGACTAGTGCTGTACATGTATGGCACTGGTTGGGAAGCTGTTAAAAAATACATTTTTTTTTAATTATATTTTTTCGTGTCAGTATCTATTTAAAAACCCTTAAATTAGGTAGTTTTTGCTATGACTACTCAATCTAAAATATATCAAGACTTTCTATTCCTTGAGAGCCACCGCATAGGCAGTAGACACAATGTACAGGTGCTGACCCCATTGACTTCTAAGGGAAAGCTTACTAGGCATGCTCTGTGACCTGAGCAAAGGTTAGGAGGGAGAAGATAAGTTGTTATATCACCTATTGTAAATGGCTGATCCTGTGTTACCTACACAGAGGTGTAACTTGTCATTGTAATTCAGCTTGTGTTGACATCAAAATAGCTAATAAAAAGTTACAGGAAATCATGCACTAGTTTCAGGTCTAGTGGCTTGTACAAAAATTGCATGTTTATATACATTTTTAAAATACAGACATGGAAAAAAAATATATATTTGATCATCTTGTCTAATAACTTTGCTTTGGTCCACGTTCTGTTAATCAGCCTTGAAACATAGAAATACATTGGCAATTGAGGACTATAAAGGTATTCCCAACTTTAAGTGGTATGACACATTGATAGGCTATGCCATAAATAGGCACACCAGGTGGCACATTATATGCACATCAGGTGGCACTCTGAGGGGATAACTGTACCCCCTAATGAGTGTTTCTGGCCTTTCATTATGCAGAATTCACAACAAGGAAGCATGAGAAATGTAAAAAGCCATTCATTGCTGGTGAATAAAGTAAGTTTGGAATATTTCCAGAGGCTAACATGGCTGCTTTCCTTGGATGTGAAGCTCAAAGGAGTTACTTAATACTTTTGCTTTTAAAAATCAAACAATAAATAATAAACCACAATCCAACCGTAGAGGGAAATTGAGAGAATTAAGCTTTGCATTATTCAGGGCCAATATATACAAAACATACATTTACATAGCTTATATGCAAAATAAGCCAGACTTAAGGGCTAAATGAATGAAGAAACAATGACCACATCTGATAACTGCTTAAGAGACCATGCATAAAACATAAAGCATATATTTTTAATCTTCACAACAAAGTTATATACTCAACACTTAAGATAAGATTCATACTTTATTTATATGAACACAATGCAAAGTGTCATAACCATATTGTGAAATCTACGTTATTATTTTTGCAGGTACATTTGCATATCTTATCCTTTGTATTGACTTTATTTTGAAGATTTTTTGTGAAAAGTTTAAAGGAGTTGTCCAACTTATAAATACATTTTTAAAAGGCAATAAACTGCAATGTTTAATCCACAAAACCATATGTGACTTGGTATTTTACCCCAGTTGTGAAGGTGATGGCCCAGTCTGCCCAGGTACCAGCAATATAAGCAGAGAAATCTGACATCATCTGTGCCCATCCTCCGTGGGCTGTTTTTGGCCTCCTCCTCTAAGACGCAAGTGCAAAAAAATTACTTGTATCTGCACAAGCACTGTTACACAGTCATCCAGGGGCAGACTGGAAACTTAAAGTGGCCCGATTTTGTAGTCACATCAAAATTGATGGAAGGCAGGGCCAGCAGTACCATATTGTGGCACAATATTATACCACACCAATAGAGCCAAATACCACAGTCCATTACAGAATACTGCCAACGGCACAAAATACATCCCCAAAAATTTCCACTGGCCGGCCGCAAAGAAGACCCAGGTGGCTCCTTGGGCATCGGCCCACCGGGAAATTTCCCTGTAAGGTCTATGGCCAATCTGCTCCTGTAGTGAGCCCCTGAGCCATAGTGAGGGAAGCCAGTAACAGCCCGAGGAATAGGTCATGTGACTGCCGATATCTTACATCCTATGGATACAGATATATATATATATATATATATATATATATATATACAGATAGCTATCTCAGTTTATTTCATTAATAGGGGGCCTTAGCTGGGTATAATAGTGCACAAAATTTAGGTTTGCATGCATTAAACATTACTGTTCATAGTCTTTTTAGAAATATATGTATACATTGACCAACCTCCTTAAATACTCACTATAGATTATTTCACAAATTCTTCAGCACTTTAATCATGTATAAAAAAAACATGTATTATGTATGCACAATTGTCATCTAGTGATTAAAGTATATTTTCATCTGTCCTGTCATGCCTGTTTTAGTAAAGACTTGTATTCCCCATTACATTTTGGAACATATTTTCCTACACTATGGTATTTTGACATTCCTTCTTTAGTCCTCTTAGAAATGTATTAATAAACTGACATCTGAGAGTTATCTCCTTGTGAAATGGGAACCCTAAGTGGTAACACCCAGCTGTTAATTTAATCATAAATTTCTAGTACTCTTTAAAGTAATCAACTTTAAGATAATTAAGGCTAGTGTATAATAAAACATAAGGTTAGTATCAGACTAGGGTTCCTTGGGACTAACAAAGGAAATGATTATGCGGGTCTAGCCTCCACCTATAAAAATCATTGCACACTGTGCAATTTGCACATTACATGGGATATATCATCAGTAAGGTCAAATAAGAAGAAATAACCAAAGTACCAATTGATTGGTTAAATAATCAGCTCCAAATGGGTTTGTTTTCTTCTGGACCTTTGGGGCACATAAGCGTGCTAGAAATAAAATAAGGCCTCAATATTGTAATCCCATAAGCATTTCTTAATTGTTTTAAATAACCCATCACCTATTTAAATCAGCATACTTTCATAATGATTAGAAATAAAAATGAATCATTAATATAACAAATCTCTGCAAATTAATGTGTTATTGGAAGATAAATGAAATGTGTAATATTAGCTTATCTTTACAGTTAAATTTGTATTACTTTTATATATTTGCAAAGTGCTTCATAAGGTTTGTTATGTATGTAGTTGAATTGTATGGATACTTTTCTCTCTCTTTATATATATTTTTTTTATTGTTGGGCTCTTAAACATCAGTCTTTTTTAAGGCCTCTATGGAAAAAAAAAAGTATGAATCAGTCAATGTGTTCTCAGCTTCATGGCCACATTTTGGACGCACATGGTCCTGAAACAAGGGCCACCTCTGATCATTTATAATTCCATTTTTATATTATTGTTATACCCTGCAGAGAAATGGCTACACGGAGTATGCCAGAAGTACATTATTTCTTCTCTTTTATACGCAGTAAGAAAAATTGAACAAGGTTTTTTTCTTTCCCAAAGGAAGACCCAAAACATCATTAACTTTCAAGGAACATGCATTTTAGATAAGTTCTGCCATATTATGGTCAACAAAATGAATGTACTGTAAGTCTGTCCCTTTAGGATCAAATAGTGGGTTTATATGTAGAAACAGAATTACTAACATTTGGTCAAGACAGCCTGATATTTTCTTGTTAGAGTGAGTAGAGAGATGTGAGTGATTTGCTGGACAGAAAATGTTTAAAATGAATGCATAAAAAGTAATTTAGATTATGGTGTAGAACACAAAATTTTTGATAAATGATGAGACTACATTTTCCCATAGGGGAAAGAATCAGTTGTTAGGGCTAGGCTGAATTCAGATGTAAACTACTTATATGTCCTTAGCCAATGCTTATAAAACAATACATCATATACAATAGTGTAGTGTGCAAAAGTTTTAGGTGGGGAAAAAATGCTGCAAAGTAAGAATGCTTTAAAAGAAATGAAAATGTTAATAGTTTAAATTTAAATTTATACAGCCTGGGTAAATAAGAACTATCTCCAGCATACAGAAGAACAAGGAGCCCTGAAAGTGATGATTTTGCCCCCACAGAGCTCTGACCTTAACACCATTGAGTCTGACTGGGATTACATGAGAGACAGATTTGAGCAAGCCTACAGCCACATAAGATCTGTGGTTAGTTTTCCAATGTGTTTGTAACTGCTTCCCTACCGAGTTCCTTCAAAAAACGTGTGCAAGTGTACCTAGAAGTACTGATGCTCTTTTGAAGGCAAAGAGCCGTCACACTAAATACTTTTTATTCACTTTGCATTTTGTTAAATGATAAACATAAACTATTAAAACGTCTATTTTTTTAAAGCATTCTTACTTTTGCAGCAATTTTTGCACTCCTGCTTAAACCTTTGCACAGGACTGTATATGAGAATCCATATGCACAACCTAAAAAAATTGACACATCTAAATTCAATGTAGAACATTTAGCTTTATGGTTCATACATAATGCCTACAGATTGACCCCAAAGAAGAGGCCAATAGGTATTGACATTAGAGGATTACTGAAGTCAGCTTTCCTATAGTCTCTAAGAAAATGGAAAACCTGCACCATTGCAACTTTGTGTTTCATATATCTGCCAACCATCCTATTTTTAGAGGAACTGCCTGCAAAATAGACATTACAAGGGTTGGTTAATTTCCACAAAAAGAGGCATTATGAGATGTTTTGTGGAGATGCTTAAGTAGAGTGTTTTGCAGAGCCTATATACTTATACAATTTAAAGGAGATGGCCTGCAAGCAAGATTGATCACCTTTCCATAGCATAGGTGAAAAATGTTAGATTACTGGGGGGTCCATCCATTGTAAAAACTGTTGTCCTGGGTCCACTGTCACTTATTTCACTGTCTATTGGACATACAAAGTTAGCCAAGTGCTGTACTCTGCGATATCCATCAGTCCAATTGACAATAAATAAAGAGATAGTATACATACGTGACTACTGTTCCATTCAAATGGGAAACATAGAACTCACATTCTCATGATTAACAAACATTCATGTGGTCAGACCACCTGATAATTGTAGTTTGCGAGCCAATTCATTTAAATATAAAACCCTTCTTCATGAATGTTATATGCTGTGACAGAGGTGAAAATCATCAAAGTCATGAGGAATATGACTGTGGAGCATGTGCTAAAAACAACTGTGTGTGCTTAAATTGTTATGTGGGTACTGGGGCTGTCATCAGTGCTATGGTGGATTTTGAGACATCTGAAAAAGGGCCATGAACATTTTCAGCAGAATTCATGTACAGAGATAGCCTTGCGGTTCGCCTGGCGGTCGTTTACGGCAAACTTTGCGTATTCGCAATTCGTCAAAAATGCGAACATATGGCGAGGTCCGTCGGCACCATCTTCTTTTGCATTGTGCTAAACTTTGACCCATGACACATCCATCAGGTGGGATAGGACAGCCAATTGAGAAGTTTGAGCACATGGACACACCCCCACCCTATAACAGAACCCAATCTGGCAGCCATTTTACATTTTCTGTGTTTTGCCAGTGTAGGGAGAGGTTACTTTGTGGAGCAGGGACAGGCTGTTAGCTAATAAGGCCACAAAAGTCCTTGGAAAAGACTGGTATAGGTGTGCTATCGATAGGTGTGATATACTGAGGGGTGTGATATACTTATAATATACTTTCTAACATTTGTATTGTGCAGCAATTGTGTGTGGTTCTGGTACAACACTGCTATATAGAGGGGCAAGCGCTATTGAAACAACTAATTGCAACGGGTGTGATATACCTGCTTCCACAAAATACTGATTAAGGGGTTTGATATACCTGTTTCCACCAAATATTGATTGAGACCTACGATATACCTGCTTCCACAAAATACTGATTAAGGGGTTTGATATACCTGCTTCCACAAATACTGCTCTTCTCTAGGCACAGGGTAATTTTGAAAATGACAGGCAGAGGAAGAGGCAGGCCTTTCCGCAGGGGTGGTATTGGGCAGGCAGGTGCACCAGGCCGGAGCCTAAGTGGAAAGTTGGAGAAGGCGCGTGCGATTACTTCAAAGGATGAACCAGAGTTGGTTGAGTGGCTCATTCAGCCTTCCGCTTCTGCACCCTCCTCCACTTCTGCATCTGCACCCCCTCACTCTCAGCTGTGTGCACCCCCAAAGACTAGAGTCAGAGGAATTATTTTCCCCACCCATTCCCAGACCTTACCGATGCGCAGCCATTCTTGACATCGGATGAGGAAGAGGAGGTAGCAACAGCCACCACCAAGCGGTCTGACGACAATACCCAGATCAGCCCAAGGAGGGAGGAACCTGCTGTTGCTACCTACTCCGAGATCTCTATGAAGTGGTGGTGAAGGTGACGATGACGTGTCTATTGATGTCACGTGGGTGCCCACAAGAGAGGAAGAGGAGGGGAGTTAAGAGGGAGAGACAGAGCAGCAGAGAGGGAGGAGATTGAGGAGAAGCAGGCAAAGCTCACAGGCCACAGGATGCAAAAAGCAGACTGCAAATGTATCTGAAGTGAGCCATTCATCATGCACGGTCACTTCTGGCGCTCCCAGGAAGCTGCACATGGCTCCACAGTGTGTTTTTTTTTAACGTGTCAGCTGCTGACAATAGTGTTGTCATCTGCAGCCTGTGCTGTCAACACATAAGTTGCGGTAAACCAAACACTCACCTTGGCAAGACCGCCTTAAGAAGGCACCTGGCCTCTATGCTGTCAGAACCCACAAAGCCACACTCCCGGCGCTCCACATCCTGCCTCTTCACCTTCTACTCTCTCCTCCCATTTGTCCTCCACTCCACATTCCACCATGCCATCGTCATGTTCATCTGGCAGAAGGCAGGCTTCCTTGACCCAAATGTTTGAGCGTAAAAAGTTGATGACTCTGGAAAACCCTCTTGCCCAATGGCTGACCACTGGTTTCTCGGAACTGCTAGCCCGCCAACTACTGCCATATAAACTTGTGGACTCGGAGGCCTTTATAAAATTTGTGGCAATTGGCACACCACAATGGAAGAAAATATTTCTCCCAGAAGGGCATCCCAGAGCTATATTGCCACATTCAGCGGCAAGTG
This sequence comes from Bufo gargarizans, assembly GCF_014858855.1. NCBI lineage: Eukaryota > Metazoa > Chordata > Amphibia > Anura > Bufonidae > Bufo > Bufo gargarizans. The sequence goes on from NC_058081.1 coordinate 302,517,066, forward strand.
AATATATCTCTGGCACACAGTGTCGGTGCCAAAATATATCCGACCACAGACACGTGGTTCATCAAACACAGGGAGGGAAGGTACATGACTTTTACTGCCCACTGGGTGAACCTTCTGACTGCCGTCAAGAATGTAACCCGTTGCTCCCGTGTGGATTTGGTGTTACCGCCATGGATTGCATGCAGGCCTGCCTATTCTTCTCCTCCTCCTTACGACTGTTGTGCCTGGAAGCCAAGAGCCACACTGATCATGCACTGCTTTCAGCTCTGCGGTCATAGGTCGATTAGTGGCTAACCCCGCTTAATTTGACAGTTGGTAAAGTGGTGTGCAACAATGGTGCCAATCTGCTGAGCGCGCTAAAACAAGGCAATATAACACACGTGCCATACATGGCCCATGTCCTGAACTTAGTTGTGCAGTGATTTAAGGCCAAATACCCCAGGATCCAGGAAGTCTTGCAGCAGGCCAGGAAAATCTCTGCCATTTTAGAAGATCTTACATTGCCATGGCTCGCCTTGCTGAGATTAGGCTGCTCCAACAGCAACTTGCCGTTAACAACTACCTATATGAACTCTGCAGCAGGACAGTTTCTGGGGTGCTTGGTTTCTATTGACTGCGCCAGTGGCTGCTCATGTGTGATGCATGCAGACTTCTGCAACCATTTAATGAGATCACCAAAATGGTCAGTCTCAGCCAGGGCGCCATCCGTAACATCATACCTTACGCTTTATTTCTAGAGTGTGCATTGCATTGTCCTTGATGAAGCCATCGAGGAGCAGGAGCTTAAAGATGAATAAGTCTCAATGCTGAATAAATTCCCTGGGGGGATACTCCATCTGAGACAAGTCATCAGGAGTCTGAAGAGGAGTCAGAGGAGGATGTTGGCTGGGGGGAGGAGGATAAGGAGCAAGAAGAGCAGGCTTTGAGGGGAACTTTAAACTTTTTGCGAATCCCTGGTGTTGTCAGTGGTTGGGGGGAGGAGACAGAGGACAACATTCTCCTGGGCGATGAGCAGGAGCCAGGACGCTCCACCGCTTCCAATTTAGTGCAAATGGGGGCCTTCATGCTCCAGTGTTTGAAGAGGGGCCCCTGTATAAAAAGCATAAAGGGCAAGGACAAATACTGGGTGACAACGTACTTAGACCCCCGGTACAAACACAAAATGGCGAACATCTTACCAGCATCACAGAGGGCTGGCAGAATGCAGAATTTTCTGGTTTTGTGAGGAACTCCTGGACTACTGGGTATGCAGGCTTGGCCTGTGGCCAAAGCTGGAACAATGTGCCATGGAACTCTTAGCTAGCTCCTCGTCAAGTGTCCTGTCCATAAGGACGTTCAGCGCAGCAGGGAGGATCGTGACCGATAAGTGCACTCGCCTAGCTCACTACAGTGTGGACTACCTCACATTTCTAAAAATGAATGAGGCATGGATCTCAGAGGAATTCAACACCTGTGACGACCACGTGTAATTTAATTTCCTCATGCCAGCCCACACATATCTGCGACCACCCAGAACAAAGAATGGTCCTTGTTTTATGTATATACAGCGGCATTAAAGGCCTCTTCTGTCAGGTGAATGCCTAATTTGTTGGTGCCTCTACTCCAGTGGCCTATAGTGAAAACTGTATCCAGTGACTGCCTAATGTACCTCCAGCCACATAATCACAAATTTTTTTCTGTCAGGTTAATGCCTAATTTTTTGGGCCTGCACTGGCCTACAGTAAAATATTTAGCCAGTGACCACCTAATGTACCTCCAGACACATAATCACAAGTTCTTTTCTGTCAGGTGAATGCCTAATTCTTGGGGCATCTACTAGCTTACAGTAAAAAAAAATTGCCAGTGACCGCCTAATGTACCTCCAGCCACAATATTGCACGTTCTTTTCTGTCAGGTTAATGCCTAGCTTTTGGGACCTATACTGGCCTACAGTAAAAAATAAAATATCCAGTGACCATCTAATGTAACTCCAGCCACATAATTACAAGTTATTTTCTGTCAGATGAATGCCTAACTTGTGGGGCCTGTACTCCCATGGACTAAAATAAAAAATTTCTAGGCTCCAGCATGGCACATTTTTGAGTTTCCCTTTTAAGGCGCATACAAATGGCCCCTGATTAAAATACATATTTTTGGGGGAAATTTTTGCCAATGATCCCCCTCTGGTATGTCACTGTCCATGTTGTGGGACTATTTGTGCACTTCAAGTTAGTATTAGGTGGCTGCAAATATGAACTGAAGGTTTTTCAGGTTTGCCTGGCCTTAAAGTCAGTGGGGCTCGCCGCAAACGCGCGGTTCACGAACATTTGATGGCCAACGGGCTTTTGCGAACCGTCCCGGCTGATGTTCGCCCATCACTATTCATGTACCATGTGTGACATTCCTGGTAGTCAAAGCCTACAAAAAGTACATACTGTATAATGAAAAAGTGTTTGTGACTGTTTCCTGTGAATAGAACAGGTTATATCAGTTCATGAATTGTATTTAATTATTTGTCCTGCGAAAGCAGTTGTTTTATGGCTGCATGAATAAACATTTGTCTACAACATTTATAACTTGAATTGTGTGTGCACTTTTTATGAAACTATAAATAGTCTGTTGTCATATTGTTTGAAGCCTTTTAGACTTGGGTAACCCCTTCACAAGAGTCAAGTGAACACCCTTTTGCATTTTTGTACTGTGAATATATGAAATTGTAACTTTCATTAAAATCGAAATATCAAAAATTGATTTTTTTTCAAGCACTAAACAACTAAGCATTGTTAGAAATTGCTATAATCATGAAAATGTAGATCTTCTTTCTTTATTTTGAAATAGCTGTTATCAATGTTCATTCTGAACAAAATTATGACATAAAATGTGTTCCAGCACTTTGAATAAAACATTGGACAAGCCATAAGACAAGTACAAAAATTATAAATCTATCCAAATATGAAATCTTGCTGCTTGAAATATGATCTTACTGTATTTCAGAATGTTTAATCTAAATGTTCACAACTACATCTACAGGTAATTTCAATATAAAAGAGCATCTGGAATGTGTTATAATTATATTCTAAAAGAAAAGCTATATAATAAATATATATATATATATATATATATATATATATATATAAATCCAAGGCAGCACACAAGTAACGGTGAAAAAATAGGGTGTTTATTCCCCCATGTGTAGACAGCAACGTTTCAGCTCTCTCAATGGAGCCTTTGTCAAGCCATAGCAATCAGTGCAAACTCAGGTGTTTAAATAGCATACATACAGGCTGGATTTACCTGTGCCTAAGCATTTTAGAGAAGCAGGCCATGTAGAGTGGGATTTAAAGTTTAGGATTCTTGAACAAGTGCCCTTACCCAGACGGGGTGGGGACAGGACCATACGCCTCAAAAGAAGAGAGCTCTATTGGATTTTTGAGCTCAAGACTCTCAAACCAATGGGGCTCAATGTGGATTTTAGGGTAGTTTGATTATTTCAGTCTTGTCCCATGTTTCCCTTCCCTTCCCTTCCTGTATTGTATGTCATGACTGTAGGTGATCCCCTTTTTTTCCTATTGTGCTGTATATTTAATGTGGGGTTCTGAGAAATTCTACTTGTCTTGAGTGTAAGGCTGTATTTAAGTGCAATTATTTAATGATAATGAATAGTAATATTGTCTTTCTATTTTTTGTAGATGAATATAAAGTTAAGCTCTACAATTGGATCATCTGTGGGAATACTGGAAGAAGTCAGGATCTACCTGCATTTTTTAGCGGCTATGTTCTGATATTTGTATAATAATATATATTGTATGGGCGGATGTCTGAGACCTGGAACCGTGGAGGGGGTGCGGCACGATGGCGATCTTGGGCATGACTCTTCCTGATTGACAGGTGGCTGGGCAAGGGGCGGTGACATGACACATGTGTTGAATGGATGCATTGACGCATTCTCCCTTGGGGTAACTGCGACTTGGAGCCACCTATGGATGGCGTCCTTGCCTGCAGCTGCCTCATATGCCTGTGGTCTCCGATTGGGCCCCAGTTGAAGACTGCGGACTTGGGAGGTAGTTATATGTATGTATGAACCACATGGACGTGAGATTTTTTTTTTTCCTGTTGAATATTAGGATGAGGTGGTAATATATATAGGTGGTGTGTGCCACTGTCTTATAAGAAACCGCTGGACCCCTGCTTTGCGATGATATAGTATTTGTATCCTGGGATCGATAACAGTCCATGACGTGGTGGTATGTTTATATCATGTGATAGGTCACATGACTGTCATGCCTGCCTTGTTGGTACCGCCCTGGGTCGGGAATGGACATGCGCATTGCGCCTCTGTATGTGCGTGGCCATCTCAGTTGCGGGTCTCGGATCTCTGTTCATTACAGGTAGTCTCGCGGCACTAGCGAAGTCCCGCGCATGCGCTTTTACAGTTTCCGGACGCCGAACGATTCCTGCTCTCCTTCAGTATGTGAGATCTCCTTGAATTTGTTTTAAAATCACACAATTATGGGCACCTGTATGTAATCATTATGAATTATGTATACACATCATAATTAACTGGGTTATGCATGTTGTCTAATACCACAATTGTGAACACGGACATGAATTTTGCAGTTTGTGTATTATAAACACATGTCATGAAATTTCTTGTATAATCATGTAATTTTTTGTATAATCATGTAATTCACACAGTAATTATGTATGCTATTTAAACACCTGAGTTTGCACTGATTGCTATGGCTTGACAAAGGCTCCATTGAGAGAGATGAAACATTGCTGTCTACACATGGGGGAATAAACACCCTATTTTTTCACCGTTATTTGTGTGCTGCCTTGGATTTTTCTATACATATACAAAATTGGATCAAGTCCGTGGTCTGTTTCAAGGAATTGCACCCCTGTGATCTGTGTGCTGCTCATCTTTCTTCTTTTTCTATATATATATATATATATATATATATATATATACAGTACAGACCAAAAGTTTGGACACACCTTCTCATTCAAAGAGTTTTCTTTATTTTCATGACTATGAAAATTGTAGATTCACACTGAAGGCATCAAAACTATGAATTAACACATTTGGAATTATATACATAACAAAAAAGTGTGAAACAACTGAAAATATGTCATATTCTAGGTTCTTCAAAGTAGCCACCTTTTGCTTTGATTACTGCTTTGCACACTCTTGGCATTCTCTTGATGAGCTTCAAGAGGTAGTCACCTGAAATGGTCTTCCAACAGTCTTGAAGGAGTTCCCAGAGATGCTTAGCACTTGTTGGCCCTTTTGCCTTCAATCTGCGGTCCAACTCACCCCAAACCATCTCGATTGGGTTCAGGTCCGGTGACTGTGGAGGCCAGGTCATCTGGTGCAGCACCCCATCACTCTTCTTCATGGTCAATTAGCCCTTATACAGCCTGGAGATGTGTTTGGGGTCATTGTCCTGTTGAAAAATAAATGACGGTCCAACTAAACGCAAACCGGATGGAATAGCATGCCACTGCAAGATGCTGTGGTAGCCATGATGGTTCAGTATGCCTTCAATTTTGAATAAATCCCCAACAGTGTCACCAGCAAAGCACCCCCACACCATCACACCTCCTCCTCCATGCTTCACGGTGGGAACCAGGCATGCAGAGTCCATCCGTTCACCCTATTTTGCGTCGCATATAGACACGGTGGTTGGAACCAAAGATCTCAAATTTGGACTCATCAGAGCAAAGCACTGATTTCCACTGGTCTAATGTCCATTCCTTGTGTTCTTTAGCCCAAACAAGTCTCTTCTGCTTGTTGCCTGTCCTTAGCAGTGGTTTCCTAGCAGATATTCTACCATGAAGGCCTGATTCACACAGTCTCCTCTTAACAGTTGTTCTAGAGATGTGTCTGTTGCTAGAACTCTGTGTGGCATTGACCTGGTCTCTAATCGGAGCTGCTGTTAACCTGCGATTTCTGAGGCTGGTGACTCGGATGAACTTATCCTCTTATCTTTACTTAGCTGCTTTTTTCTTGCCATAATACAAATTCTAACAGTCTATTCAGTAAGTAGGACTATCAGCTGTGTAACCACCTGACTTCTCCACAACGCAACTGATGTTCTCAACCCCATTTATAAGGCAAGAAATCCCACTTATTAAACCTGACAGGGCACACCTGTGAAGTGAAAACCATTTCAGGTGACTACCTCTTGAAGCTCATCAAGAGAATGCCAAGAGTGTGCAAAGCAGTAATCAAAGCAAAAGGTGGCTACTTTGAAGAACCTAAAATATGACATATTTTCAGTTGTTTTACACTTTTTTGTTATGTATATAATTCCACATGTGTTAATTCATATTTTTGATGCCTTCAGTGTGAATCTACAATTTTCATAGTCATGAAAATAAAGAAAACTCTTTGAATGAGAAGATGTGTCCAAACTTTTGGTCTGTACTGTGTATGTATATATATATATATATATATATATATAATCTTTACAAACATTTATTATAAATTGTATGATATAAAGTATTAAAAGAGTTATCCCATGATTGATGTAAAAATGAAAAGAATTATAATCTCTATCTAAAAAAGTTAGAACCAGCCCTGTACCTCACACAGATTCAGCATGGGGTATCCTAGCTCTGCCTATCACACCTCAGGAGGCGTGTCTCAGCTCTCCTTATCACAACTCAGAAGGCAGTTGAAGGATGAAACTGAGCATTTGCGGCCATCTCAGTGAGCAGGACAGAGAAATAAAGAAAAAAAGAGCAGGTGGCGCTATTCTGATACATTTTGTTTAAATAGTTTTAATTGCATGCAATTACAAAGGTATTCAGATTCAGGTGCTGCTTTAAAATCTGTAGAATATTTTTCATGGGACAACCGCTTTAACGCAATTCCAGTTTGAAATGTATGGCATCAAAGTTAATGCCAGGCGGAAAAATGCTCTATATCAAACTGCTGGCTAGCATCTCGCCTTAGCCTATAAACAAAGCCTAAAATGATCACATTAAAGTAATAGTTATCTGGGTTGTGTCCAGGAAACAATCAATTGAGCATTGCTGGCCAGTGCTGTTTGGTTCACTTCTAAAATAGATATGAAGGCTGGTGTACGTGCTTGCCTAGGAATTTTAGGTGAGATATAAGTACTTGCTTTTGAACAAAAAGCATATAGAATCTAGCAATCTCTCTAGCAATGATGCCTCTATGTTAAAAGTATGCCATCAGCACATTACTCTATGAAAAGATTTCTCACCTCGGATGAAGGTTTTCATAGTGAAAAGATGGGGCATTTGGTGTGCGTATATCCTGGAGTGGCTATTTTTATGTGCATTGGGACTAGAGAGGTGGAATACCTTCCATTTGTCCTTTTGGTTTTAAATATGTATTAAAATATGAATTCCTGTATGGAATTGTTTCCAGCATGTTGATATGTCGTTGGTATTGCAATATTTATTGGTGTGGATTTCATTATTTTATGTAAACCTGATTTTAGTATATGGGTAGTTGAAAATATACTGGTATTGGGTAGCAGTATTTTAACATCAGTAATATGAGTGGTATATTGTAGTCTTTGTAAGCACTGCATAGCACTATAATACCTTCTTTTTAAAACCTCTTAAAAGAGAGCTACCAGTAGTAATGTAAAAAGGCACAAAAATATGTTACAATATATTTAACCCTTTGCTGACTGCCCCTTGACTATGGACATTGTAAACAAAATCTGAGACTACAGCAGCACAATAATTGTGCAGCTGCAGGAGTCAGAAGCCCACTATCAGTGACAGCAGGGCTCCCTATAGACAAGGCAGAGGCAGCTTTTCACTGTCTCTGGCTTTCCCATCTCTCTATGCACAGTAATGAACGAACAATAGGTATAGAGATCAAATATCTGTATAGAATAAATCAAGCTAACTGGACTTACTGTAGATTTCTTGAAAACGTTTCACTCGTTCTTCGAACGAGCTTTCTCAGTTCACTCAGGATTGAGAAAGCTCGTTGGAAGAACGAGTGAAACGTTTTCAAGAAATCTACAGTACGTCCAGTTGCCTTGATTTATTCTTTACAGATATACCATGACCTTGATAAATGAGAACCTTCACAGAGGTATAGAGATCAGGAAGCTGCAATATGACTTCCTGCTCTATTCCCAGTAGTTATGTGATTGCCTGGGGATAAGAATCTGCAAAAGCTGCTGGGCCTTAAAGGAAATGTGTCACCAAAAATGTCATGTGATAGTTAAAACCAGATAGTAACACATCTTCTTTATTCTAATCTGTTTTTATTTTCTGATTGTAGATTTTTTTAAATTATATTTCCTAAACATTATTATGGGGGTGGGCGTCTTGCCAAAGCTGTTCTTAACAGTATTTACAAAGCATTAACAAAATTGCTTTATGGCAGCCCAATAGGGCATAGGTACAATGGACAGGAGTGGACCTTATTTATTTTTTTATTTATTTTTTTAGATAATACTTTTTTTAAGAGCATGAGGTTACAGCAATTTGAGTAACAAATATTTTGCCAGGAAATCAGGTTAACAATGACACCAATTGAGTATCTGAATATGGTTATACAGAGAGTAGTGAGAGGGTACAATTGAAGTTGTATATGCAGAAGTCAAAAGGAGAGATATATCCATATGGTTAAAATGGTGTGTAAGAGACTTGGAAGAACAGACAAGTTATGAGAAATTTCTGTATTTCCTCCAAGAGGACCAAATAGAGAGGAACTTATTTCTTGTTCCTAATTCCCAGTTGAAGAGTTCTTCTAAGCGATAAAGTTTGTCTACTCTGTTTTTCCATTGTTCAATGGAGGGGATTTCAGCAGAGCGCCACATCGTAGGGATTAGGAGGTGGGCTGCTGAGAGCAAGTAGGATAGCAGAGGTTTTTATTTTGTTTACCAGCATTCACTTTGCCAAAAGATAAAATAGCAATTTCAGGGGTACAGGGGGAACTAGAGTTACATATGGTATTGCTTATCTGGAAGATTTGTTTCCACCATGTAAATATTGGGGGGCAATTCCACCAAATATGCATGACGGTGCCTCTTTCAGAGCCGCATCTCCAACATCTATCGGGGACGTCGGGGTATAGGAAAGCTATTTTATCAGGAGTTTTATACCACCTAGACAGTATTTTATATCCGTTCTCCTGTACCCGGGCGCAACTTGAGAGTTTATCTGGAATGTAGATTTTTTTTAAGGAGAAAATTGGTCTCTTTATCAGAGAATTGTCTTCCCAAATCTCCCTCCTATAAACCAACAAAGGCCAGTTTAACCTTTATGGGAGGGAGATTAAGTTTTTTGTAGAGAAATTAGATCAATTTGGGGGGATAACAGACACTCGTTAGCAGGTTTCAAGCTAACTAGGAGAGCTTTGAATGAGCAGAGAAATAGACCACAAGGTTATCTCAGCTCTGAGAATGAGAAAGTTGGTGGTTGAGATATTTAGAGTGGAGGCGAGCTCTGATTCAGAGATGACACAACCATCACCGTCCAAGAGGTCGAGTGGAATTTATATTTTAAGCTCTTTTGGAGCCAGAGAAATTAAATCTCTAATCTGGAGAAGGGGGGAGAGAGGTAATAGGTCACGGTAGTTAGAGGAGAACCAATCCCATACCTTAATAGTGGAGCGTATCATGGGGTTAGGTATTAAGTATAAGGCTGTGAGTGGCTTATCCGTCAGCAACAAGGACCTGAGGGAAGAGTTAAAGTTGGTATTCTCTAATGAGAGCCAAAATTTGTGGGAAGGAGCTGTGATCCAATCTATTGCCCTACAAAGGTGGATGGCTTTTATGTATAGTTCAGGGTCAGGCAACCCTATACCTCCGAAATGTTCAGGGTGAAAAAGGAAATTCTGGACTTCTTTCTCTACCACAGAAATTGGCGAAGAATGCTATTTAATTTTCTGAAGAAGGAACGGGGAATCATAATGGGTAGTACCTGGAGGAGATAGATATGTCTGGGGATGACTAAAGACATTACCATATTTTTTCTGCCAAACCAAGAAAGATGGTGGCCTTCCAATGAGTCCAACTGAGCGGCGATGGATTTCAGGAGGGTGGTGTAATTCAGGTGAAATAAGTCAGGAAGGTAAGAGTTAGTTTTAATACCTAAATATGTATTGTGTTGGGCAGTCCAATTGAATGGAGAATCTAATTAGAGGGCGTTAATACAAGAAGGGGATAGGCCAGTATGCAGGATCTGTGATTTTTGTGGATTAATTTTGAAGTTGGACAGAAAACTAAATTTATTAAGGAGAGAGAGTATCACAGGCATGGATATAAAAGGGTTAGTGGTGAGAATTAGGAGGTCATCAGCAAAGGCGGCGAGTTTAAATTCTTGGGGACCAATTTTCAAACCTTGAATGTTGGTCTCCTGTCTTAGGGCTTGCATTAGAGTTTTCATAACTAGGACGAAGATAAGGGGGGAGAGGTGGCAGCCCTGGCGCGTTCCATTTTTAATCAGGAAACGGGAAGAGGTGAGGCTGTTTACTAGAACTGTGGCGGAAGCATTGTCGTTCCATGCGAAAATGGCATGAATATACGGGGCAGGGAAGTAAAATTTGTGTAGGGTGTGTTTAATATAGGACCAGTCTATGAGGTCAAAAGCTTTTTCCACGTCTGTACCTAGGAGAACCAGTGGCAGTTTTTTTATGGACAGTGTAATAAAGGGTGTCTAGAATTTTTGTTGTGTTATCTTTACCTTCCCACCCCTTTACAAAGCCTACATGATCAGGATGAATTAAGTTGGGAAGGAAGGATTGGACTCTTGTTGCAAGTATTTTTGCTATGAGTTTTAGATCTATGATTAGGAGGGATATGGGGCGGTAATTAGCACACGAGGTAGGGTCTTTGCCGTCTTTGGGTATGATATTAATCATTGCATTTGTCATATACAGGGAGTGCAGAATTATTAGGCAAGTTGTATTTTTGAGGATTAATTTTATTATTGAACAACAACCATGTTCTCAATGAACCCAAAAAACTCATTAATATCAAAGCTGAATATTTTTGGAAGTAGTTTTTAGTTTGTTTTTAGTTTTAGCTATTTTAGGGGGATATCTGTGTGTGCAGGTGACTATTACTGTACATAATTATTAGGCAACTTAACAAAAAACAAATATATACCCATTTCAATTATTTATTTTTACCAGTGAAACCAATATAACATCTCAACATTCACAAATATACATTTCTGACATTCAAAAACAAAACAAAAACAAATCAGTGACCAATATAGCCACCTTTCTTTGCAAGGACACTCAAAAGCCTGCCATCCATGGATTCTGTCAGTGTTTTGATCTGTTCACCATCAACATTGCGTGCAGCAGCAACCACAGCCTCCCAGACACTGTTCAGAGAGGTGTACTGTTTTCCCTCCTTGTAAATCTCACATTTGATGATGGACCACAGGTTCTCAATGGGGTTCAGATCAGGTGAACAAGGAGGCCATGTCATTAGATTTTCTTCTTTTATACCCTTTCTTGCCAGCCACGTTGTGGAGTACTTGGACGCGTGTGATGGAGCATTGTCCTGCATGAAAATCATGTTTTTCTTACCTTGCAGACTTCTTCCTGTACCACTGCTTGAAGAAGGTGTCTTCCAGAAACTGGCAGTAGGACTGGGAGTTGAGCTTGGCTCCATCCTCAACCCAAAAAGGCCCCACAAGCTCATCTTTGATGATACCAGCCCAAACCAGTACTCCACCTCCACCTTGCTGGCGTCTGAGTCGGACTGGAGCTCTCTGCCCTTTACCAATCCAGCCATCTGGCCCATCAAGACTCACTCTCATTTCATCAGTCCATAAAACCTTTGAAAAATCAGTCTTGAGATATTTCTTGGCCCAGTCTTGACGTTTCAGCTTGTGTGTCTTGTTCAGTGGTGGTCGTCTTTCAGCCTTTCTTACCTTGGCCATGTCTCTGAGTATTGCACACCTTGTGCTTTTGGGCACTCCAGTGATGTTGCAGCTCTGAAATATGGCCAAACTGGTGGCAAGTGGCATCTTGGCAGCTGCACGCTTGACTTTTCTCAGTTCATGGGCAGTTATTTTGCGCCTTGGTTTTTCCACACGCTTCTTGCGACCCTGTTGACTATTTTGAATGAAACGCTTGATTGTTCGATGATCACGCTTTAGAAGCTTTGCAATTTTAAGAGTGCTGCATCCCTCTGCAAGATATCTCACTATTTTTGACTTTTCTGAGCCTGTCAAGTCCTTCTTTTGACCCATTTTGCCAAAGGAAAGGAAGTTGCCTAATAATTATGCACACCTGATATAGGGTGTTGATGTCATTAGACCACACCCCTTCTCATTACAGAGATGCACATCACCTAATATGCTTAATTGGTAGTAGGCTTTCGAGCCTATACAGCTTGGAGTAAGAAAACACGCATAAAGAGGATGATGTGGTCAAAATACTCATTTGCCTAATAATTCTGCACGTAGTGTAGGTTGAGAGAGGACAGTTTTGTAAAGCTAAGTTACGTACGCAGAGAAAGTGGGGGAGTAAAATGGTCTGAAAGGTAGAATAATAGGTAGTTGTAAGGCCGTCAGGCCCAGGGCATTTACCTTTTTGGAGAATTTTTAAGGGCTAGAGCAAGTTCAGCTATGGTGAAGGGTTTTGTCAAATCTTCTAAGGATTGTAGATTTAGGGTGTCAAAAAAGGATTTGGTAAGCAAATTTCTATCTAATCTGGGCTGAATGTCATGGGGGGGGGGGGGGGTAAGTTATAAAGGTCCTCATAAAAAAGGTGAAATTGTTCAGCAATGGCATCAGGAGAAAAAAGTTCATGACCCTTTAATTGAGGTTACGTATCTGGATGTCTTTTTACGTTTAATGTGGTTCATCATAAATTTTGAGGCTTTATTACCATGGGTGTAGAATTTGTGTTGGGAGGATAGGTAGTATTTGGCTGTTTTTTTATTAAGTAGATTTTTGAGTTCAGATCTAAGTGTTGAGAGGTCAGATAAGTGTTGGAGAGCAAGGGATTGTTTGTGCAAAGATTCCAATGCATGAATTTAGTCTAATAGGGAGGAAAGTTGTTTGTTTGCTTGTTTTTTTCAGAAAGGAGCATTTACTAATGAAATGGCCTCATATAAATGCTTTATGGCCATCCCATAGTACTTGTGGGAAAATGTCTTGGGTATTATGGGTTTTAAAATATTGTTCTAGGAGGGAGGTAAAGTGCTTCTTGTGACCATCGTCGCTCAATATGGATTCATTAAGTCTCCAAATGGAGGACTCACCAGAATCAAGTAGGGAACGGAAGGTGCAGAAAATCGGAGAGTGGTCCGAGATGGTGATGTTCCCAATTTCAGGCTCTGTGCATAGATACAGGTACTCTTTAGTTACAAAGATATAGTAAATTCTGGTGTGTGAGTGACCTGGAGCTGAATAAAAAGTATAATCAATAGTAGAAGGGTTCAAACATCTCAATACATCTATCAGACCCAATTCATATAGTTTGGAGTTAAGTTTTTTCAATAGTTTGATCGATAGTGGGGATCTTTTGGAGGACGTATCCACTAGAGGATGAAGAGCAAGATTAAAATCACAGGGTAGGATTAATGTACCCTCCTGGACAGACTCCACTAAAGATAAGACAGATAAAATCCATGGGACTTGGTCTGAGTTAGGGGAGTAAACATTCACAAAAGTAAACATCTTGTGACCAATAAGACCCTTCAGGATGATATATCTTCCCTCTGGGTCTGAGATATGGGTGGAGTATTGAAAAGAAACATTTTTCCGGAAGCCAATACTGACTCCCCTCGAGGCTGTGCCGTCTGAGCCACAGTGAAGCAATTCAGGGAATTTGGAGTGGGAGAGGTCTGGGAAATTGCCTTGCTTATAGTGGGTTTCCTGAAGAAAGATTACTGAGCATCTCTCTTTCCATAGAAGAGAGAGAATGTGGGCTCGCTTAGAGGGAGATCTAAGTCCCTTCACATTATAGGATGTAAGTTTGAAATCTGGCATGAGGAGTTATTTGGATAATATGGGGAGAGTCAAACCTTTATGCTGTAGGTCCCAAACATAAAAAGGTATGTAGAGACAGTTGGCAGCCCCGAGGAGAACCAGATTTCTGCAGGTCTCAAGGATATAATCATGAGAATAGTACAACAGTGCTCTATGACTGTAAAATGACAAAAAAGGAACAAAACAGAAATTAAACCAATATCAAAACCAGGGTCACAATGAAGCAACCAACAATGAGGACATCTATGTGAAGCTCAACAGCTTCTAATAGGAGGGGTCAAAGGAGGGTATTACCCCAAGTAGAGAGACTCACTGTGTTTTAGGAGTTGCTATGAAAGACAAGACAGAGAGATATTAAAGGGAGAAAAAAATGGGTGGTGGAAGGAAGGGGTTTTAGGAAAAGAAGGATAGGGTAATAGAGAGATAGAGTAGTTAAGAAAAGGAGAGAGGTGTGATCTAGGGAGGTTTGAGGAGGGAAGAAAAATGGATTATACTTGGTCAACGGCAGTTATTAAGTATAGCAACTAGAGGGTATTAAGTGGTGGACCAGGCAATCCTCTTGGGGGTGAAGAGGCTATTTCTTCTTTTCATACATTGTTGCTTTGGCGCGTTGGCTCTCTCCCACAGAGTCATCTTCGGTAAATCTAATGAGGAGATGTTCAAGACTGCGTCCCAGTTTGCAATATCTAGAGGAGGAATGTCCGTTGAGGAGAGGACTTCTTGGAGGTCTTCGTATGTAGAGATTCTGATGGTTTTTCATTGAAAGACCAAAGGGAAATGTCCATCTGTATGGGATTTGCTTGTTGCGTAGGTGATCAGTGAGAGGTTTAAGCGTTTTCCTCTTCTAGAGGGTGATCGAGGATAGGTCCTGGTATATTGTTATAGGGCAATCATTAAAGAAGATGCTATTTGCGGACCTAGCGGCAATGAGAATTCTTTCTTTATCCACAAAGTTTAGGAAACGACAAATAATGTCTCTAGGTGGTTCGGAGCTTTTGGGGTTTTGTCTGAGAGCTCTGTGGACCCTTTCAATTATAAGAGCTGAGTTATCATCGCTCCCCAAACGAGAGCCTACAATTTGTTTGATGGCAGGCAGTATTTCCTCATTCATCACTGCTTCAGGTATACCCCTGAATCTGAGATTATTTCTTCGGCTGCGGTTCTCTTGGTCTTCCATATTTACATATAGTGAGTTAATATGTGTCTGGCAGATGGAGAGGGATTGAGCCACCGTGGAGCTGTGCTCTAATGCAGCTGCTTGTGTAGCTTCAAGAGTTTCTACTCTATGGCCTACATGCTGGATTTCCTGTGTCAGGATTGATATATCCTGCTTCAACGGGAGTAAAGCTTCTGCCAGAGCTTGTTTGATAAAGAGTCTGGACACCAGTAGGGATCGGGGGGATCATATGTCACCCGCCTCACTTTCCGCATCTGACTGACCTACTTCCCTGTTCAGAAGCGCGGTCGTTCATCATGCCGTTTTGGATTCTTTAGCGCTAGGCAGTGTTGCTTGCTTCTTGAGGAATTTAGCCATACCCGAGTTTGGGTTAGCCATTTTGGAGGTAGCACCCGGTTCAGCGGGTCTATGTCCTCCGATTGTGACCATGTTTTGGGTCTCTGTGCTTGCGTGTGCTGTTCCCACAGCAAATCAGTATACAGAGCTCAGCAAGACGCGGCCATTCAGCTTTGGCGCTAGCTCCGCTCCGGACCTTATTGATTTCTATGGGAGAGTTTTCTAGGCATGCTTTGTGACCTGCGCAGAGTTCATTGTACTGGCCATTAGACATAATGGCCAGTACAAAAACTGCAAGATTTTTGGTTTTAGTTTAGAAATAAAAAGTGATATGGAAATTAATATTAACACCATCAAAAATTATTTAAAAATATGTTAAACATCAAAAAGTGATTTAAAAAGCAGGTCATTTTCTGATGATACATTCCCTTTAACAGACCAAGATCAGTTCTGCTGTGAGGTTGTATAGCCCTGTACAACCTCTCTGGGATCTGTAATACTCCTGTACCTGGGGACTACGAGGTCATCCCCAGTTATAGAAGAAATCAGAAATTAATTTACTAAAAGGTAATGCTAAATGCCCACCAAAGGTATAGGAGGCACAAAGTGTAACATAAAATAAAATAAAGACAAAGTAAAATAAATAAATGACAAACAAAATCTACAAGGCAGCTTCTAGTCCTGCCCATGACCACCATAACCCATATATCACTTTCATCAAAACAACCAACATGGAATATGTACCCAGTCAGGAACTGGTTAAAAGGTTTGCTTGACTTTAAAACTGTCTGATTTGTGATTTATTTTTTTATTAGATTTGTGTCCGTATCAATTCTACCCAAAACAAAAGTGATGCAATTGCCTTGAAAATTGATAAGACACGCTACTTTTTCAATATTATCTTTTTTTTTTATCTCCCCACCCCATCTTTAAAAGAGCATGTATCAGCAGAATGGTACCCATTAAACTGGCCGACCTGTTGTTTGTGCGCTTGGCAGCTCAAGGCATCTGTGTTGGTCCTATGTTCATATGTGTCTGCACTGGTGCAATGTTGACGTTGCCATTACATCTAGAGCCTCTGCTCTCTCTGCAACTGCTGCACCCTCTGCACTTTGACAGAGCCAGGCAGTGTAAATTTGATCACGCCTGGCCTGTCAATCAAAGTGGAGAGGACACAGCAGTTGCAGAGCAAATAGATCCTTTTAATGTAATGACAATGTCCATGTCACTCCTCGAGGCTCATTTGCATATCATAAAACGTCAGATTTTTTTCAGCAATGCAGGCACATATGAATATAGGGCCAACACAGAAGCCTTCAACTGTCAAGTGCACATGCAACAAACCAGTTTCATAGCTGTAAATCTGCTGGCAGATGCCCTTTCAGCTATTTAACACAAGGACACCAATAGCAAATAATGTAACACTGACATATAAACAGAGAATTTGCAGCCTTCAGAGTTTTCACAGAGTTTTTGTTATGTTGCGGCCTTGTGATAAAATAAAAAAAATAAAAATAAATCTTGATAAATCGCTCAGTACCCCATTATGACAATATGAAAACATAATTTAATTTTTTGTTGTTACTTTATTAAAAAGGAAAAACAAATATTCCACGTGGACATAGGTTTGGCTGTGATTGCAGCCTCAAGTCTTCTTGGGTATGATGCCACATGGTTTGCACACCTAGATTTGGAGATTTTCTGCCATTCTTCTCTACAGATCCTCTCAAACTCTGTTGGGTTGTCTCAAAGCCACTCCTTTGTTGCCTAGAATAATTTTCCCGCTGGAAGTTTAACCTTCATCCCAATCTTAGGTCCAGAGCACTCTGCATCAGATTTTCATTAATATCTCAGTAATTTTATCCATTGAGCTTTCCTTCAACCCTGACCAGTCTACCTGTTCTAGCCACTGCAAAACACCTTCACAGCATAATGCTGCCATCCCCATGCAGGAAATTAGCAGCACCTGGTTTCCTCCAGACATGATGCTTTGAAATCAGGTAAGGTTTTATCAGACCAGAGACTCTTGTTTCTTATATTCTATGAATCCTTTAGGTGTTTGCTTTGGAAACTCCAGGGGGGCTTTCATGCGTCTTTTACTGAGATGAGACTTCTTTCTGGCCACTTTATCATAAAAGCCCAGATTGGTGGAGTGGTGCAGTAATGGTTGACCTTCTGGAAAGTTCTCCAATCTGCACATAGGATCTATGGAGTTCAGCCAGAATGACCACTGGGTTCTTGGTCATCTCTCTTACCAAGGCCCTTATCCCCTAATTATTGTACTTAGTTTGAAGGGACGGCCAGCTCTAGAAAGAGTCCTAATTGTTCTAAACATTTTCCTTTAAAATCTACTGAGGCCACTGTGCTCTTGGGGGCTTTCAATGCAACACATTTTTTGTACTCTTCTCCAGATAGTAATTATACAACCAGTTATTTCTTCCTCATGCCTTGTTTTTTTTTCTCTGATATGCGTTTCCAGCTGTGAGACCTTAGACCGGGATATATCTTTCCAAATCATGTCCAATCAACTAAAATTACAATAGGTGGACTTCAGTCAAGGTGAAGAAACATCTAAGAGATGATCAAGAGAAACGGGAGGCTGTCAGAGTTAAATTTCAAGTGTCCTTTTTAATAAATTTGCAAAAATGTCTAAAAATTCTGTTTTTCCGTTTCTCATTATGGGGTATTGAGTACAGATTGATGGGGGGAACTTTTTTTGCACAAGGCACCAAGAAAAGATTTTTGCACAAGGCTGCAACATGGTCTCCAAACTTTCCTTGATAAATATGAGGGGGATAAAATTATTTATGCCTCAGTTGTCCCTACTGACAAATCTGGTGACCTCTTCAAAGGGTCTGAGTACGCAACATGCATCTTTGATGAACTGCCACTGCCTGACTGAGGTCATCTGTTGAATAATGAATTTGATGAATTGATTTATGCTGCTTGTACAGGTGCTCTAGCATATGCATGATGGAATTCCAGTGAGTTGGAACATTGCAAATCAAGCAGTGCAATAGCAGACTGTTCTGTCATTCCAAGTCCAGGACAGAGTTCCTTGTCACATAAGAATGGCAGAAATCCAAGTATTGTCTTGTGGACATGGTCAGCACCATTATACCCCAACATTTATTGTGTGTGCCATGCAGGGTGCATGTGTTACTTCCAGCATATGCAAGGCTGTTCCTGTCATTGTAGCTGATCAATTTGCTCAGTCAGAGATGGCAGGGTGACACCCAGTGGGATGTTTGCTGCTTTATGCACTTTAGCAACTTATTGGCTGTGTGGCTACTCTCGCCTAGGCAGTTCTGTACTAACACTAAGCATGATAACGATTCACTTTACACATATCATAGGAGAGAGGGGGAGTTAAAGCAACGCTCTACCCTGCTTCTGTTGGGTATTAGAGGATGCAGCACACTATATGTGCAGGGTCTGCTCTCCTGAATATAAATGTCCAACTGCATAGATAGGTTTAGAGTAGGTCCTGCCTGACTGAGACCACCTTGGCGCTGGTAGGTGGGCAAAGATGTGTCTAAGATTTTATCATATCAGATTCAGGGCTTAGTCTATATATAATGTTTGCATCTATTGTGTTAATTCAGTATTTTATGGGATTTTTCTTTTATAAATGTAACCATGCACATCCGCATATTCATTTATTATATTGTGCAGGATGTTTTTTTAATCTCTTTCTGTTATTTTTGTTTAGACTGTAGTATACACTGAAGGATCAGCACCTTTAAGTGTGAAAGTGCCTCTATTGTATCTTGAGGATAGCATTTTTGTGCACTTACAGTCATGTGAAAAAATTAGGACACCCTTTGAAAGCATGTGGTTTTTTGTAACATTTTTAATAAAAGGTTATTTGTTTCATCTCCGTTTCAACAATACAGAGAGATTAAAGTAATCCAACTAAACAAAGAAAACTGAAGAAAAGTCTTTTCAAGATCTTCTGTAAATGTCATTCTACAAAAATGCCTATTCTAACTGAGGAAAAAGATAGGACACCCTCACATGTATTCCCTCTTAAATTGGCTCAGATCTCACACAGGTATATCACACCAGGTGCACATAATTAGTAGATCGTTACTCTGCATGTTGAATGAGGCTTGCCCTATTTAAACCTCAGACATTTAGTTTGGTGTGCTCCTGACTGTTGAAGTGAGAGTGAGCACCATGGTGAGAGCAAAAGAGCTGTCAGAGGACTTCAGAAAAAAGATTGTAGCAGCCTATGAGTCTGGGAAGGGATTTAAAAAGATCTCAAAAGATTTTGAAATCAGCCATTCCACTGTCCGGAAGATAGTCTACAAGTGGAGGGCTTTCAAAACAACTGCCAACATGCCCAGGACTGGTCGCCTCAGCAAGTTCACCCCAAGAGCAGACCGCAAGATGCTAAAAGAGGTCTCCAAAAACCCTAAAGTGTCATCTCGAGAACTACAGCAGGCTCTGGCTACTGTTGATGTAGAAGTACATGCCTCTACAATCAGAAAGAGACTGTACAAGTTTAACTTGCATGGGAGGTGTGCAAGGAGGAAACCTTTGCTTTCCAAGAGAAACATCGAGGCCAGACTGACATTTGCCAGAGATAAAGTTGACAAAGACCAGGACTTCTGGAATAATGTTCTTTGGACAGATGAGTCCAAAATTGAATTATTTGGACACAACAGCAGAGGACATGTTTGGCGTAAACCAAACACAGCATTCCAAGAAAAGAACCTCATACCAACTGTGAAGCATGGAGGTGGAAGTGTCATGGTTTGGGGCTGCTTTGCTGCAGCAGGACCTGGTCAGCTCACCATCATAGAATCCACGATGAATTCTACTGTGTATCAGAAGGTGCTTGAAGAACATGTGAGACCATCAGTTAGAAAATTAAAGCTGAAGCGGAACTGGACCATGCAACATGACAATGACCCAAAACATACTAGTAAATCAACCAAAGATTGGCTGAAAAAGAAGAAATGGAGAGTCCTGGAATGGCCAAGTCAAAGTCCAGATTTGAATCCCATTGAGATGCTGTGGGGTGACTTGAAAAGGGCTGTACGTGCAAGAAACCCCTCAAACATCTCACAGCTGAAAAAGTTCTGCATTGAGGAGTGGGGTAAAATTTCCTCAGACCGATGTCGAAGACTGGTAGATGGCTACAAGAACCGTCTCACTGCAGTTATTTCAGCCAAAGGAGGTAACACTCGCTATTAGGGGCAAGGGTGTCCTATCTTTTTCCTCAGTTAGAATAGGCATTTTTGTAGAATGACATTTACAGAAGATCTTGAAAAGACTTTTCTTCAGTTTTCTTTGTTTAGTTGGATTACTTTAATCTCTCTGTATTGTTGAAACGGAGATGAAATAACCTTTTATTAAAAATGTTACAAAAAACCACATGCTTTCAAAGGGTGTCCTAATTTTTTCACATGACTGTAGGCCCCCTCTATCTCACAGGCGACCTTGATTAGGTGGTACAAATAGCTATGCAAGCTCTTTCTGTCACTGGTTGTTTGAATACACACAGAGGTAAAAAAAAGCAGCACACTATATGTGCAGGGTCTGCTCTCCTGAATGTAGATGCCCAACGGCATAGGTTTAAAGTCGGTCCTGACTGAGACCCCCTTGGCACTTGTAGATGGGCGCACATTTGTGTTTTGATCTAAATATATTGGCTGACAGTCTCACATTTTATCATATCATAATGAGGGCTTATTTAGTATATAATGTTTGCATCTATTTTGTTCTAGTGCATAATATTCTGTGAACCAGACCGACAAAATTGTGAAGGTGCCAATGAGAACTTGTCTTAAAGATGTGGTGCTGCAGCAAAAAAAAAAAATTGACCGAGTGGGCTGTGAAATAAATTTACTATTTCTGCCTGTAATAGCTGTGCCAGTTCTATAATGGCAGCATAATCCATTAAATGATAGGGCAGGGGCTGCACCACCAGCAACTTGGCCAGGTGGGAGATAAGTTTGAAAGCTAAAGGATTCCTGGGCACATAGAGTTGCTTCATGGCCACAAGTTCCATTATTGATGGCTGACTAGTGATGGACGAACATCCGCTGGGAATGTTTGCGAACCACAAGTTTGCTGCGGGTCCCATTCATTTTAATGGATTGTATTATTCGAATGTATTAATATTATACAGATGTATTATTCGAATTTGCAATCTCCATTCATAATTTTTTTTCAAAGCAAAATATTGGCAATATAATTTTCGATTATGCGCATGCGCACACCAGTTATAATTATTTTTTCCAATACTGTTTGACGCTGTGTGTAGCAGAGGGAACGCAGCAAAACAGGCAAGCAAATGCTGTTGTACCCAAATGCACTATATACAGATGTAGCAGGGTTAGCACTCCCGCTCTTAACTCAAATTTCTTAACTCATCACTTTATCTTGAGACAAAAGCCATTGAAAAGCAATTGAAGGTGTTTGCTTAGATTAGATAACACAACTCAGAAATCTCAGAAAATAGGAGTGTTAACTCTACTCCATCCTTAGAAAGTATATTATTGGTATATAACACCCCGCTTCTATCAGTTTTTTTAAGGGGGGTCTGGTATATCACACCAGTTAAAAAAAAAATTCTATTTGCGTTTGTCAATCTATGTAGCTGCAGTATTGCTCCAGAACCGCTCACCACTGCTGCACAATACAAATCCACTATAATATGCTTTCTATGTTAGAAAGTGTATTATAAGTGTATTACACCACTCTGTACTGCACACATATCAATAGTACACCTATACCAGTCCTTAAAAGAACTTTTGTGGACCTATTTGATAGCGTTTTTGTCCCTAACAGTCTGCCCCTGCTCCACACGGCAACCTTTCCCTACACTGACAAAAGACTGAATGTAAAATGGCAGCCAGATCGGGTCTAATTATAAGGTAGGGGGTATGTCCATGTGCTGAAACTTTTCAATGGGCTGTCCTGTACCAACTGATGGATGTATCATGGGGCAAAGTTCACAATGTAAAAGAATATGGCAGGTGTGAATATCGCCATATGTTTGCATGTTCAGCGAATCGCGAACGGGCAAAGTTCGCCTCGAACCGACCGCCGGGCGTACCGCAAGGCCATCACTATGGCTGATGACAGAAGGAGTACTGTAGTCTGAGATGGAGAAGCAATAACTGATGATGGCATTATTCAGGACACTGTACTGCATGTGGATATGGCCTCACTGCCACAAAGGAGACCAGGAAAATGAGCACACTCTTGTTCCCACTGCTGGTGGCCAGTTCTAGTTCCCACTTATTCAGGTGGTGCTGCTTCCTGTGCTGCAAAAAAGCCATGGTAACAATGTTTGTGCTTGAAGATTTTGCAGATCTTGCACACAGCAATGCTTTTGTCTGCCAGAGAAAAACTGCCTAGCGTGAGATACTCAAACAGAGCTAGCAGTAAGTGAGCTTGACTTAGGTCTTGTAGGTTTTGAGCCGGGCCCACAGTATCTGCAACATTTCCAGTTCCCAAGCTGACCTTCATAGAAGCAGAACTGGCCCTGACAGTTTTTATTTTTCGAGATTGTCTCTGCTCTTTATACCTGCCATGGCCACCATCCTCCTCTTTAGATATCACCACTCCCTCAGGATCGTTTCTGTTCAAAATGCAAATATAGTCATCAACCTCCCTACCACTTTTTTCAGACTGTGATATGTGATGGTGGGTCTCTTGGTACCCCTCCTGATTTCCTGTTCTCTATTTGCCCCAAGTGTCACTGTCTCCAGGGCTACTACTGCCCCTACCACCCTCTCCAACATGGCTATGTGTGGTATACCTTTTATCTCCTCCTCATGCCAGTCCAAACATTGACTCTTCTCACATAACTCTTTACCAGGGAGACTATCTTGAGTACATTCCATATCTTGTGGAGTTTTATTTTATTTTCTTAGTTAAAAAGAAGCCACTCCACTCGGAGGGGACAGTGAAGATAGAGATATTGCAACGGAAAGGCTTTTCTGAGTCTGCGAGAAAAAGATGCAGGAGAAATGTTGTGATTGCTGGCTCCAAGGCACAGTGTCAGACTCAGAAGTGAGTTCAGTATCATCTGGCTGTGATGGAGAGGAGGAGTGTGAGCCATCAAGTCTGCAATCTCAATTGTCATCCTCTGTCCTCAATAATGATGTGACTTCTACTTGAAACCAGGGAAAACTGTGGCCTGCTGCTACTACAACTAATGCTGTTTCTGTTTGCATTAGTGCAGTCATCCTCATTCTGACTCTTGGACAGTCCTGGGTCTCCACTCTTCTGTTTACCAGACATTTAATTATGAGGTCAATATAAATATAATGTCACAGGCTTGATACACAGACAATGAAAATGTAGCTAACCCCTCTCCTTCAACAAACACGCTGCACACTGGCATTGACAATTTACAATATTAATCTAATGCATTGAAGGAAACTGATATATTAATGTAGTACACTGAATTCACTAAAACTGCACAGTGTATTGAAGTAATACAGTGCATTCACTAACATAGGTATACTAATGCAGTTATTGTAGTACAATATGTTCACTAACATGGGTATACTATACTAAATTTTTAGAATCTTAGAGAGGGCTCACCCGCTGCTCCAGAATGGTATGGGTGCACCTGCAGGAGGATTCACCCAATCCTCTAAGTAATTTAAAAAAGCAAGTAACAAGTAGGGCACACCAGACACTTAATGTCACACGGAGGGTTAATTTGCACGTTATTTATTAAATGTAGTACATATGATAATTAAAATTAGTAATTAAAATGCATTAGAATACACGAAAAACCTAAAAACTTGAAAATAATTTAAAAATTAAAACATATAAAGTCCTTAAATATATCCAGTGATGAGTAAATGAAACGTTGTAAATATAAAGGAGTCTTTCTTGAGAGTTATTATAAACTCGCTTTTTATGACCGGAATCAGTCAGTTCGGATCCCTAAGAGGATTAAATCCTCGAGTAGTAGTAGCGGTACCGCTGACTTTTCCCACAAGTTTTTTACTGCCTATTTACAAAATGGCCCGAATTGGTGTACTCACTATTTCAGTTGGTATCAGGCTTCTTAACCTCACTCGTGGCGTCCCACGTGCAGTGAAGATAATGTAGGCAGAAGTAGATGCGGTTTAACTTGTTGCGGTAAATGTTAAAGTTTTTTCGGGATCCTCGGTGGTCAGATGTTAGCTGCGCTGTTTTTAAGGTGCGCTGTTTATGAGATGGTCTGGTCACTCTAATCTTCGGTGCAGTGACAGTCCAGATTTGCAGAGTTATACCAGATTACCAATCTCGACAGCAAGTATCCAGCTTTCCTGAGTGTCAGCATAAAAGAACACCGATCCCTTTCTTCAAGCGCTTTTTATCCTCGGGTGCCGTATTTGTTTCTCATGGGATTATGTTACCATGGTAACATAATCCCATGAGAAACAAATACGGCACCCGAGGATAAAAAGCGCTTGAAGAAAGGGATCGGTGTTCTTTTATGCTGACACTCAGGAAAGCTGGATACTTGCTGTCGAGATTGGTAATCTGGTATAACTCTGCAAATCTGGACTGTCACTGCACCGAAGATTAGAGTGACCAGACCATCTCATAAACAGCGCACCTTAAAAACAGCGCAGCTAACATCTGACCACCGAGGATCCCGAAAAAACTTTAACATTTACCGCAACAAGTTAAACCGCATCTACTTCTGCCTACATTATCTTCACTGCACGTGGGACGCCACGAGTGAGGTTAAGAAGCCTGATACCAACTGAAATAGTGAGTACACCAATTCGGGCCATTTTGTAAATAGGCAGTAAAAAACTTGTGGGAAAAGTCAGCGGTACCGCTACTACTACTCGAGGATTTAATCCTCTTAGGGATCCGAACTGACTGATTCCGGTCATAAAAAGCGAGTTTATAATAACTCTCAAGAAAGACTCCTTTATATTTACAACGTTTCATTTACTCATCACTGGATATATTTAAGGACTTTATATGTTTTAATTTTTAAATTATTTTCAAGTTTTTAGGTTTTTCGTGTATTCTAATGCATTTTAATTACTAATTTTAATTATCATATGTACTACATTTAATAAATAACGTGCAAATTAACCCTCCGTGTGACATTAAGTGTCTGGTGTGCCCTACTTGATACCTGCTTTTTTATACTAAATTTTTGCAGCAAAATGCATTTACTGAAAGCTCACATCTTAAATTATTACGTGTTCACTAAAATGGGTATACTAATGCAGCTATTGCAGTAAAATGAGTTTGCTGAAACTGCACAGTATATTGAAGTAATACAACACATTTTCTAAAACAGTATACTGATGCAATTTTTGCAGTACAGTGCATTCATTAACATGGTTAAACTAATGCAGTCATAGCAGTAAAATGTGTTTGCTGAAACAACACTGTATCTTGAAGTAATGCAATATGTTAACTAACATGAGTATACTAGTGAGGAGCGGCAGGGGCAATATTCGAATTTGCAATACTTCGCGAGAATTTACAATATTCGTCATATATTCGTGAATTTGCGAATTCAAGATTATTTTCTTGATTGTGAAAATTGGCTATGTATTATTCATGTAATGCGCACAAAATACCAGCGTGGGGTAAGCAACTTTTTTATTGGTTGCTAGGGATGTTGCTAAGCTGTGACAAAGCCTTCTCATTGGCCCACACGCTAGAAGAAGGGAGGGATGATCACCTGATGTGTACTGTGTTAAAAAACAAACAAAAAAAAATGAATATTCGATTTTACAAATATATAGCACTATATTCTAAATATTCACGAATTCTCGAAGTGCCGATATTCGCAATAAAAATTTGCTTTTCGAATATTCGCGCTCAACACTAGAGTATACCAATGCAGTTATTGCATTATAATGTGTTTTCTGAAACTGCAAGGTCTCTTGAAATAGTACAACATATTAACGTAAACAGGTATATTGATTCACTGAAGTGCACTGAAATTCCCAAATACAAATGGTAGATACATTGTAACTGTTTTGTAGGAAAAATGTTAAAGTACTCTGGCAAAGTCCACTTAATAGATCTGCCATTGCTGACAGTGGCTATTTATCGCCAGCTGTCACTGTCTGTCTTCTTATGATGTTCCATACTGTATTGCTGCTGCTACTGTATATATTACATCTACAATGCTGCACATCTATTGCCTTGCCACTACTATTACCCCTCCTTGTCCAAGAGGTTCTACATCCACACTTTACTGATGCCACTCCCAAAAAAAGAACATTTTTGGAATATTGTTCAAAACAAGCTGCAACTTTTTCACAATAGTGATCAGGTCCAAATGAGGTGCCCAATTGCTGTATGTATAATAATTAAAACACCAAGGCCTGTTCTACAGGATTTTGAAGAAGTATGATAAATATCATGCAATGCCCCTAAAAACATACTGTATATGTATAGAATGTTCAGCTAAAATCTCACAGCACTATAATATATGTAATAAATGCAGATTAGGGCACGTTCACACGATCCGGAAAACACTGATGGCGCCTATGTGCCTTCCGCGTCCGTGTGCCTTGCGGAACGGAACAGGAGGCCTATTATAGAAATGCCTATTCTTGTCTGCAAAACGGACAAGAATAGGACAGGACTCATAATTTTTGCGGGGCCACGATACATAGCAACGGATGCGGACAGCACACAGAGTGCTGTCCGCATCTTTTGGGCACCCATTGAAATTAATGGTTTCGTATATGGACCGTATGTGAAAAGCAGAAAACAGCCTGTATATGGAACGCAAAATACGAGCCCTAACACTGAGAAAGAGTGCTGGCAAGAGGGGATAATAAAAGGGTATATTAGACCATACATTGGTATTATGCCCTATATATGCATTCATATAAGCTTTAAGTAAATACAAAAATGAGCAAATCTGTTGAACTCTCTGTAAGTCAATTGAAAATATAAATGGAGCTCTGGGCCAGGGAGAACTAAACCATGACAATGTTAGTTGTCATCAGTCATTTCATTTAAAGCATTCCCAATGCATATTTTGGAATCAGTTGGGCTGCTGGTTGTGTATATAATGCTCAACTTGGTTTCTCCCCCTTTAAAGAAGCAAATAACAATGTGTATATTCTGGGAACAAGCAATGTTAAATTGAATAATCTGAGCAGTTCCAAAAGTCATTTAACCAGTTTACTGATTGATGGCAGTGCCACGAGCTGATCTTTAGTACTTAGGCTATTTCCATTTTACCTACATACCAGACTCTGTTCACACCACATTTTTGAAGTGTGCTGCTGTTTAGCTGCTTTGTTGAAGAACAAGGTCCAGTTAAATCCTATTTTTTCCATAGGTAACTGACAAATTGCAATACTCATGATACCCAGCTGGTGGCTCAGAAAAAGAACATCATGTAGCTGCTGTGCAGGCCCTGGGTAAGAATGGCACAACCAATTTAATACATGATCATAAAAAACAGGCAGATGGCAGACTTTACATCAGCAATGAAATTGGCTATTGTGGGTTTTACAGTGACACAATGACAAAGTCTAAATTCATATAATGCAACCACATGAGTACATGTCTGCTGCTATAGGCCGAATAATGCTAGGTTCGCATGCCAGATCATCCCCGGATGCCAAGACAGAAACCTTCTGTTTTCTGCCATGGTTCTCCAATTTTAATATGGTGGACCCTCTTCCACTTCAGACCTGTTGGATGGGGTTAAATGCTAGAAGTTTTTAGTTGTGTTTGTGCAATAAACACAGCAAGAAAGGACATGTCATGGAAATAACCTGCAACCACGTGAGCTGCACAGTGGCTTTCCACTGAAAATTGTCTCACTTTTTGGCATCAAATCTGTGCAAATTTCCTTGGACAAATACCCATTTGTAGACAAGGCTAATAAGCAGAAACCCTCTGTTTTCCTCTGCTATGGAATCTCCGTGGTACCTTTCACACCCCCGAAAGACAAGTTATTCTATGTATGTGCATGTATGAGGTTTTTTTTTAATCTTTTTTATGTGTTCTGTGTTACTTCCATATGTGTTTTAGAGAATATGTTCAGAGTTTTTTCCTTTGTCTAAACTAACCCTTTTTCTAGTTAAAGAAATGATATGGAGAAAATGCTTTCCACAAATAAAGTGGCATAAAATTGCCATAGGTTTTTTTGTGTCTATCCAGTGGTCTGATAGAATGAGATATATTTATCTTTGATGGAGCCAGGACTAGTGTTGAGCAAACCCAAACTGTAAAGTTCAGGTCGGTACTGAACTTTACGATTTTTGGTACCCGAAAACGAACTATGCCGGAAAAGTTTGGGTTCGAGTTTGGTGTTTGGGCATTTAATAAAGCTTTTTAAAAGGCTGCAGGGCAGCCAATAAACAAGCTTTTAAGCTGTGTGCCCTTAGAAGCCATCATAGCCATGCCTACTAATGGCATGGCTGTGATTGGCCGGTGCATCATGTGACCCAGGCTCTATATAAGCTGGATCACGTGTAGCACCGCCCATCAGCTCTCAGTAGTGAAGGGACTGAAAGAAGGCAGCTGAAGTAAGGGACAGTGTTAGTGCGATTTTTTTTACTTATTTTTTGTGGGTGCAATACACCATCTTTGCAACCCTGACACAGAAAGCTAATCATAAAACTGGCTGTTAATTCTATGGGTGACCTATAGTGATGAGCGGCAGGGGCTATATTCAAATTCACAATATTTCACGAATATTTGAGTGAATATTTGTCATATATTCTCAAATTATTTTCTAAATTGCGAAAAATCGGCATTGTAATATTCGTGTAATGCACGCGAAATACAGGCGCGGGTCACTTTTGCAACATTTTCCAAGTTGCTAGAAGTTTCCTGAGACTGGAAAAAATGGTTGGCATGGCAGAACATAAAAAATGGCTAAATATGCAGTTAGAGTGCTCCAATATATTTGTGATAGCGTTAATCGGCACTAATGATGCAAATATTCTGGCGCAATACGTGAAACTTCACATTTTAGCAGGTCTGCATGTATGTATGGACAGCAGAACCTATCACATTACCTAACACCCTGCACTGCTACAGCTACACTGTATCAGGATATAACCTACACTGACTATCTGTATTCTATATATAAACTATCTAACTATCTATCTACTGTAGTTTGGAAAGCATAGAGCCCAGCAATGACACTGCTGTCTCTCTCAGAACTTTAAAAACTGTAGAAAAACACTGCTGGGGAGGTTCTTATATAGTAAGGGATAGGCAACTTCCCTATTGGTTGCTAGGGATGTTGCTAAGCTCAAACAAAGACATTTTAGCCTACTCATTGGTCCACAAGCAAGAAGGGAGGTTACTGATGAAAAAAAAAATCTAGAATATTCAAAATTACGAATATATATCACTATATTCTAAATATAGATTTGCATCATTTAATTTTCTGAACATGCCCACAACTTTGAAGATTTTTTATTTTTTTTTATTGTGAAGTAAACAACAAATAGGATAAAAATAAAAGTCAATGTGCATAACTATTCACCCCCCTAAAGTCAATACTTTGTAGAACCACCTTTTGTGCCAATCACAGCTCCAAGTCGCTTTGTATCAGTCTCTATGAGCTTGCCACATCTTACAACTGGGATTTTTGCCCATTCCTCCTTGCAAAACTGCTCCAGCCCCCTTAAGTTGGATGGTTTGCGCTTGTGAACAGAAATCTTTAAGTCTGACCACAGATTTTCTATTGGATTGAGATCTGGGATTTGACTACCCTATTCCAACACATTTACATGTTTCCCCTTAAACCACCTAAGTATTGCTGTAGCAGTGTGTTTGGGGTCATTGTCCTGCTGGAAGGTGAACCTTCATCCTAGCCTCAAATCACGCACAGAGTGGTACAGGTCTTGCTCAAGAATGTCCCTGTATTTAGCACAATCCATCTTTGCCTCAACTCTGACCAGTTTCCCAGTCCCGGCTGCTGAAAAAACATCCTCACAGCATGATGCTGCCACCACCATGTTTCACTGTGGGGATGGTGTTCTTTGGGTGATGTGATATGTTGGGTTTGCGACAGACATAGCGTTTTCTTTGATGGCCGAAAAGTTCAATTTTTCATCTCATCAGACCAGAGCACCTTCCTCCATACATTTTGGGAGTCTCCCACATGCCTTTTCGCCAACTCACAACGTGCTTTTTTGTTTTTAGCTGAAAGTAATGGCTTTTTTCTGGCCACTCTGCCATGAAGCCCAACTCTATAGAGCGTACGGCTTAATGTCGTCCTATGTACAGATACTCCAGTCTCTGCTGTGGAACTCTGCGGGATTCTCCAGGGTTACCTTAGGTCTCTGTGCTGCCTTTCTGATTAATGCTGTGAGTTTTGGTGGGCGCGTGTCTCTTGGCAGATTTGCTGTTGTGTCATGTTCTTTCCACTTGGTTATGATAGATTTGGTGGTGATCCTGGGGATCATCAAAGATTTGGATAGTTTTTTATAACCTAACACTGACTTGTACTTCTCAGCAACATTGTCCCTTACTTGTCTGGAGAGTTCCTTGGTCTTCATAGCAGTGTTTGGTTAGTAATACCTCTTGTTTAGGTGTTGAAGCCTCTGGGGCCTTTCAAAAAAAGGTGTGTGTATGTAATGACAGATCATGTGACACTTAGATTGCACATAGGTGGACATCATTTCACTAATTATGTGACTTCTGAAGGTAATAGGATGCAGCAGAGCTTTTTAGGGGCTTTCTAACAAAGGGGGTGAATACATACTCACATGCCAAAAACACCTTCACCACCAACTTCAGCACAGCCAGGGGGAAATGACAGCAGGCTGTTTTGAAACTCATCTGTTTGGGGGGAAAATCCTTCACCACACAGGAGCTGTTGACGGGCATGGAACAACAGACTGATGAGTGGTTGGTGCCACTGAGCCTCAAACCCGGCCTGGAGGTGTGCGATAATGGGCGAACTGTCAGCAGCTCTGGGCATAGCTGATTTGATACACATCCCTTCACTGGCACATGTGCTCAATTTGGTGGTGCAGAGGTTCCTGAAAAATTTCCCTGATATGTCAGAGATGCTGCAGAAAGCGCGGCTTGTCTGTGAGCGCTTTCAGTGTTCTCACCCTGCTGCTGCTTGCCTGTCTGCGCTGCAGCGTAACTTCGGCCTTACTGCTCACCGCCTTACATACAACGTGCCGATAAGGTGGAACTCCACCTTGCACATGCTGGAGAGACTGTGCTAGCAGCAACAGGCAATAGTGGAGTTTCAGCTGTAGCGCGCACGGGTGAGTCACTCTGCGGAACAGCATCTCTTCACCACAAATGAGTGGGCCTCCATGCGGGACCTGTGTGCCGTGTTGTGCTGTTTTGAGTACTCCCCTAACATGGTCAGTGGAGCATGAACGCAAGATGCATGCACGCTGGTAGACACGCTGCTGATGGCATTCCCACATGACACCTCGGGCTCAGCGGAAGATGGCAGAGGAGGAGGAAGAAATAGCCAATGCAGCTGGTGCCGAAATGTGTAAAAGCTTTGTCAGCATGCCACAACAACCAGCACCACCAGCTGATTTGGAATGTCTTAGCAGAGGCAACATTTCAGCAACATGGTGGAATAGTACATGTGCATACGTCTACACGTACTGACTGATGGGTCTGACCAATTCAACTTCTGGGTCTCCTAATTGGGCACATGGCCTGAGCTTGCCCTTTACACCTCGGAGATGCTGGCCTATGTATTGTCCGAACATGTGTTCAGGTGAACACAGACAAGCTCATATTCATTAAAATGAACCAGATATGGGTCCCACAGGACTTGTCCGTACCTTGTGCAGAATAGACAAGTATACCAGCCGTACTCCAGCACATTTTCTCTTTGTTTTCTTTTTTATATTTCCCAATGTTTTGGGGTCTTCCCAAATTTATAAAAAAAAATAAAAATTGTGTTGGCTACCGCCTCCATCTCCACCACCACTTCCACCTAAACCGCCATGTCCACTGCCTCCTCAGCCTCCTACTCCACTTTGACGTCCGCCTCCTAGCTCAATATTATTACTTTTCACTTTTTAAAAAAAATTCTATGTTATTTTAATTCATTTCCCTAACCACATTTGTTTGCATGGCAATTGTCCTGTTCTTACCCCTATTTTGTTTCCTTTTGCAGCCCTCTAGCCATTTCTATGACTTTTTTAGAATCAATGTAGTGCCCCAAAATTTGGGTCCCCATTGACTTCAATGGGGTTCGGCGTCAAGTTCGGGTCTAGTTTGTGTCCCAAACCTGAACTTTGCGGTGAAGTTCGGCTGAACCCGGCGAACCTGGACTTCCAGGTGTTCACTCAACCCTGACCAGGACCGCTTTTGAGACCCCCTCCCCCTTCATAATATATCAGGTCAAACATAATTTTTCTACTATACCATTCATAATGTACATACTTTGTGACTATTTTCTTATACTACCGTACAACAGCAGCATGGGTGGCATCACTGCTAGCAAATCAACAAACAACAATTCAATAAAATCATGTGTCGAACATAGATTCTGTCTGCTGTACAAATTTAATGTTAAATTCTTGAGGTTTCTGTCCTCTAATTCTTCCAGTACCCTTGCTAGTGTGAATTGGCTGAGCTAAAGATGATCATGTGAATAAATAATTATAGATGAAGCATTATATTCATTAACAACAAAGTGAGAAAATTAGCTTTCATGACTGGAGGCTAATCTCATTCAGTATGTTCTCAATCACGTCTATTAACCATGGTATGGTTCAATGTACTGTATAACCACACTATACATGGCATTTAGAGTACAGTTACTAAGCAACAGCACACTGATTACATGAATGCTACTATACATTCATTGTACATGGCATCTTAAGCTGGCATGCATGTTCCTTTTCTTTTCTTTTCTTTTTTTTAACTAGCAGAACGACCCGGCTTTGCACAGGTATATTTTATGTATTTAATTTAATGTTTGTATGTGTCGTTAAAAGATATCGACAGTATCCACTATAATAGTGACATCTACAGCACCCCACCCCCTTAACACTGACCCCCCATAGTGCCACATCTCCTTAAAATGGGACCTCCACAGCAACCCACCCCCTTAACTTTGACCTTTACAGCAGCCTGGCCCTTTAACAGTGAGTTCCACAGCATCACACCCCCTTGACGGGGACCTCCACAAGGGCCCGCATCCTTAACAGTGACCTCTACAGCACCCACCCCTTAACACTCACAATAGGTTACAGTCTCCTTAACTGACCTCCACTATTCACAGCCCCCTTAACAGAGACCTCCACAGCAACTGCCCCTTTAACAGTGACTGCTACAGTACCACACTGCCTTAACAGTGACCTCACAGTACCCTGCTGTCCCTTTAATAGTGGCCTCCACAGTCCCTTCCTCCCTTAAAAGTGACCTCCACAGTGCCCAACCCTTTAACAGTGACCTCCACAGCAGCCTGCCCCTTAACAGTAACATCCACAGCGCCCTCCTCTTTAACACTGACCTCCACAGCGGCCTCTCCTTTATGAGTGACCTCCACAGTACCCTGTACCATTAACAGTTATTTCCACAACAACTCACCCTCTTAACAGTGACCACCACAGAGTTCCAATCCCTTAAAATGTAACCTCCACAACACTCCGCCCCCTTAACATTGACCTCTACAGCAACCCGCCCTTTAACACTGACCTCCATAGCAGACTGTCCCCTTAACTGTGGCCTCCACCATTCCCTGCCCCATAACATAACAGTTTGGATTCCAAACTACTTCTCAGGCGAGTTCCTAGAATATATTTTTTTTGGGCACAAGTTAGGGAAAAATTATTATTATTTTTTTTTTTCTCTTACAAAATCATTTTCCGCTAACTTGTGCCAAAAAAAAAATATTCTAGGAACTCGCCATGCCCGTCACAGAATACCTTGGGGTGTCTTCTTTCCAAAATGGGGTCACATGTGGGGTATTTATACTTCCCTGGCATTTTAGGGGCCCTAAAGCATGAGAAGAAGTCTGGAATCCAAATGTCTAAAAATGCCCTCCTAAAAGGTACTCATTGGAATTTGGGCCCCTTTGCGCACCTAGGCTGCAAAAAAGTGTCACACATGTGGTATCGCCGTACTCAGGAGAAATAGGGCAATGTGTTTTGGGGTGTATTTTGACATATACCGATACTGTGTGTGAGAAATTTCTCTGTAAATGACTTTTTAAAAAATGTTATACAAAGTTGTCAATTTACAATTTATGGCGATACCACATGTGTGACACTTTTTTGCAGCCAAGATGCGCAAAGGGGCCCAAATTCCAATGAGTACCTTTAGGATTTCACAGGGCATTTTTACGCATTTGGATTCCGTGAGGGGTATGGTGAGTTCATGTAAGATTTATTTTTTTGTCACAAGTTAGTGAAATATGAGACTTTGTAAGAAAAAACAAACAAAAAACAATTTCCGCTAACTTCTATGAACTTGCCATGCCCCTCAAAAGTGATCTTTATAGCCCCGCACCGATTTTACTGTGTTTTTCTAGTGAAAAAAATAATATTCTGTCACTGCGGTGGGGCAGACTGAACACATGTGTGCGCACAAGATCAGGCCTGATCGGGCGAACACTGTGTTTTTTGTAGAGTCTATAGAACACGTCCTATTCTTGTCCGCAATTGTGGACAAGAAAAGGCATTTTCTATATAGTTCTGGCAATGTGCGGATCCGCAAAATGTGGAAAGCACATTGCCGGTGTCCGAGTTTTACGGATCCGGGGATCCGCAAAACACATACGGACGTCTGAATGGAGCCTTACAGGGGGGTGATCAATGACAGGGGGGTGATCGGGGAGTCTATATGGGGTGATCAGGGGTTAATAAGGGGTTAATAAGTGACCTGGGGGGTGTAGTGTAGTGTGGTGATTGGTGCTACTTACAGAGCTGCCTGTGTCCTCTGGTGGTCGATCCAAGCAAAAGGGACCACCAGAGGACCAAGTAGCAGGTATATTAGACGCTGTTAAAAAAACAGCATCTAATATACCTTTTTGGGGTTAAAAAAATCACATCTACAGCCTGCCAGCAAATGATCGCTGCTGGCAGGCTGTATATCAACTTCTCATCTGCGCATTGCTGTGAACGCGCGCACATGCACGCGCGCATTTATGCGAAATCTCGGCTCTCGTGAGATGACGCATCGATGCGTCCAGGGGGAATAACCCGGCCGCCCGCAGGACGCATCCATGCATTAGGTGGTCGGGAGGAGGTTAAAGCTGACCTACAGCAGTTAAGAAAAATGGCTGGGTTGTTCTGGAAACCTGGTGTAATACTGTGTGTATGTGGAGACTTGGGTCTGTGAGCTTCTATTGGCTGATAAGGGTCTTGTGACCGTGTGTATGGTAGTTGGGATATGAGGAGAAACACCTGGAGGCTTCTATTGGCTAATGTAGGTCATGTGATATGCCATATTTGCATTTTTGGGGGAATATCTCAGGAACGGTACATGCTAGAGAGCTGAGACCCGGTCTAAAACCTTCCCGGACACCTGATGTACCTGTGTGCCAAATTTTGTGATTGTAAATGCGATGGTGAAGATTCCTTTAGCAGGCATACAGTACATACACACACATACATACACTCAGCTTTAAATATTAGAGAATACTTCTTTGTTCAGTTAAAGGGGCTTCAGGAAATTAAAGATTGATTACTTAAATTCAGGATATGTCATCATAAATATCATATCAGTGGAGGTCTGAGTCCTGGGACCCCATCTGATCAGAAGTTTGAAGGGGGTATGTATTTCAAGCAACCTCTGCAGCCTCTTCACTGTATACAAAGCACAGTGCTATACATTGTGCTTGGTATTGCTGCTCAATCTCATTAACTTGAATGTGACAGAGCTGCTAATAGTCGGATCACCACTGGTTAGATATTGGTCATTAGTATTGAAATCCCAGAAAACCCCTTTTATCCAGAAGATAATAGTAATTAAAGTGTTGAATATAAAACAATGAGCAGCTAGCTTTCGGGTCTCTTGAGTCCCTTTGTCACATAGGGTAGACAATTTACAAATTGTAATAAATGAGGTTCCCTAGACATATTTTCAGTCGTACATTGTGTGGTCATCACTAGAGTTGAGCGAACACCTGGATGTTCGGGTTCGAGAAGTTCGGCCGAACATCCCGGAAATGTTCGGGTTCGGGATCCGAACCCGATCCGAACTTCGTCCCGAACCCGAACCCCATTGAAGTCAATGGGGACCCGAACTTTTCGGCACTAAAAAGGCTGTAAAACAGCCCAGGAAAGAGCTAGAGGGCTGCAAAAGGCAGCAACATGTAGGTAAATCCCCTGCAAACAAATGTGGATAGGGAAATGAATTAAAATAAAAATTAAATAAATAAAAATTAACCAAAATCAATTGGAGAGAGGTTCCATAGCAGAGAATCTGGCTTCCCGTCACCCACCACTGGAACAGTCCATTCTCAGATATTTAGGCCCCGGCACCCAGGCAGAGGAGAGAGGTCCCGTAACAGAGAATCTGTCTTCATGTCAGCAGAGAATTAGTCTGCATGTCATAGCAGAGAATGAGGCTTCACGTCAGCCACCACTGCAACAGTCCATTGGCATATATTTAGGCCCAGCACACACACAGGCAGAGGAGAGAGGTCCCGTAACAGAGAATCTGGCTTCATGTCAGCAGAGAATCAGTCTGCATGTCATAGCAGAGAATCAGGCTTCACGTCAGCCACCACTGCAACAGTCCATTGTCATAAATTTAGGCCCAGCACCCAGGCAGAGGAGAGAGGTCCCGTAACAGAGAATCTGGCTTCATGTCAGCAGAGAATCAGTCTTCATATCATAGCAGAGAATCAGGCTTCACGTCACCCACCACTGTAAGAGTCAATTTTCATAAATTTAGGCCCAGAACCCAGGCAGAGGAGAAAGGTCCCGTAACAGACAATCTGGCTTCATGTCAGCAGAGAATCAGTCTTCATATCATAGCAGAGAATCAGGCTTCACGTCACCCACCACTGTAAGAGTCAATTTTCATAAATTTAGGCCCAGAACCCAGGCAGAGGAGAAAGGTCCCGTAACAGACAATCTGGCTTCATGTCAGCAGAGAATCAGTCTTCATATCATAGCAGAGAATCAGGCTTCACGTCACCCACCACTGTAAGAGTCAATTTTCATAAATTTAGGCCCAGAACCCAGGCAGAGGAGAAAGGTCCCGTAACAGACAATCTGGCTTCATGTCAGCAGAGAATCAGTCTTCATATCATAGCAGAGAATCAGGCTTCACGTCACCCACCACTGTAAGAGTCAATTTTCATAAATTTAGGCCCAGAACCCAGGCAGAGGAGAAAGGTCCCGTAACAGACAATCTGGCTTCATGTCAGCAGAGAATCAGTCTTCATATCATAGCAGAGAATCAGGCTTCACGTCACCCACCACTGTAAGAGTCAATTTTCATAAATTTAGGCCCAGAACCCAGGTAGAGGAGAAAGGTCCCGTAACAGACAATCTGGCTTCATGACAGCAGAGAATCAGTCTGCATGTCATAGCAGAGAATCAGGCTTCACGTCAGCCACCACTGCAACAGTCCATTGTCATAAATTTAGGCCCAGCACCCAGGCAGAGGAGAGAGGTCCCGTAACAGAGGATCTGGCTTCATGTCAGCAGAGAATCAGTCTGCATGTCATAGCAGAGAATGAGGCTTCACGTCAGCCACCACTGCAACAGTCCATTGGCATATATTTAGGCCCAGCACACACACAGGCAGAGGAGAGAGGTCCCGTAACAGACAATCTGGCTTCATGTCAGCAGAGAATTAGTCTGCATGTCATAGCAGAGAATGAGGCTTCACGTCACCCACCACTGCAACAGTCCATTGGCATATATTCAGGCCCAGCACCCAGGCAGAGGAGAGAGGTCCCGTAACAGAGGATCTGGCTTCATGTCAGCAGAGAATCAGTCTGCATGTCATAGCAGAGAATCAGGCTTCACGTCAGCCACCACTGCAACAGTCCATTGTCATAAATTTAGGCCCAGCACCCAGGCAGAGGAGAGAGGTCCCGTAACAGAGGATCTGGCTTCATGTCAGCAGAGAATCAGTCTGCATGTCATAGCAGAGAATCAGGCTTCACGTCAGCCACCACTGCAACAGTCCATTGTCATAAATTTAGGCCCAGCACCCAGGCAGAGGAGAGAGGTCCCGTAACAGACAATCTGGCTTCATGTCAGCAGAGAATTAGTCTGCATGTCATAGCAGAGAATCAGGCTTCATGTCAGCCACCACTGCAACAGTCCATTGGCATATATTTAGGCCTAGCACACAGGCAGAGGAGAGGTTCATTCAACTTTGGGTAGCATCGCAATATAATGGTAAAATGAAAATAAAAATAGGATTGAATGAGGAAGTGCCCTGGAGTCCAATAATATATGGTTATGGGGAGGTAGTTAATGTCTAATCTGGACAAGGGACGGACAGGTCCTGTGGGATCCATGCCTGGTTCATTTTTATGAACGTCAGCTTGTCCACATTGGCTGTAGACAGGCGGCTGCGTTTGTCTGTAATGACGCCCCCTGCCGTGCTGAATACACGTTCAGACAAAACGCTGGCTGCCGGGCAGGCCAGCACCTCCAAGGCATAAAAGGCTAGCTCTGGCCACGTGGACAATTTAGAGACCCAGAAGTTGAATGGGGCCGAACCATCAGTCAGTACGTGGAGGGGTGTGCACACGTACTGTTCCACCATGTTAGTGAAATGTTGCCTCCTGCTAACACGTTGCGTATCAGGTGGTGGTGCAGTTAGCTGTGGCGTGTTGACAAAAGTTTTCCACATCTCTGCCATGCTAACCCTGCCCTCAGAGGAGCTGGCCGTGACACAGCTGCCTTGGCGACCTCTTGCTCCTCCTCTGCCTTGGCCTTGGGCTTCCACTTGTTCCCCTGTGACATTTGGGAATGCTCTCAGTAGCGCGTCTACCAACGTGCGCTTGTACTCGCGCATTTTCCTATCACGCTCCAGTGCAGGAAGTAAGGTGGGCACATTGTCTTTGTAGCGTGGATCCAGCAGGGTGGCAACCCAGTAGTCCGCACAGGTTAAAATGTGGGCAACTCTGCTGTCGTTGCGCAGGCACTGCAGCATGTAGTCGCTCATGTGTGCCAGGCTGCCCAGGGGTAAGGACAAGCTGTCCTCTGTGGGAGGCGTATCGTCATCGTCCTGCCTTTCCCCCCAGCCACGCACCAGTGATGGACCCGAGCTGCGTTGGGTGCCACCCCGCTGTGACCATGCTTCATCCTCATCCTCCTCCACCTCCTCCTCATCCTCGTCCTCCTCGTCCTCCAGTAGTGGGCCCTGGCTGGCCACATTTGTACCTGGCCTCTGCTGTTGCAAAAAACCTCCCTCTGAGTCACTTCGAAGAGACTGGCCTGAAAGTGCTAAAAATGACCCCTCTTCCTCATCCTCCTCCTCCTCCTCCTGGGCCACCTCCTGTTCCATCATCGCCCTAAGTGTTTTCTCAAGGAGACATAGAAGTGGTATTGTAACGCTGATAACGGTGTCATCGCCACTGGCCATGTTGGTGGAGTACTCGAAACAGCGCAACAGGGCACACAGGTCTCGCATGGAGGCCCAGTCATTGGTGGTGAAGTGGTGCTGTTCTGTAGTGCGACTGACCCGTGCGTGCTGCAGCTGAAACTCCACTATGGCCTGCTGCTGCTCGCACAGTCTGTCCAGCATGTGCAAGGTGGAGTTCCACCTGGTGGGCACGTCGCATATGAGGCGGTGAGCGGGAAGGCCGAAGTTACGCTGTAGCGCAGACAGGCGAGCAGCGGCAGGATGTGAACGCCGGAAGCGCGAACAGACGGCCCGCACTTTATGCAGCAGCTCTGACATGTCGGGGTAGTTGTGAATGAACTTCTGCACCACCAAATTCAGCACATGCGCCAAGCAAGGGATGTGCGTCAAATTGGCTAGTCCCAGAGCTGCAACGAGATTTCGCCCATTATCACACACCACCAGGCCGGGCTTGAGGCTCACCGGCAGCAACCACTCGTCGGTCTGTTGTTCAATACCCCGCCACAACTCCTGTGCGGTGTGGGGCCTGTCCCCCAAACATATGAGTTTCAGAATGGCCTGCTGACGTTTACCCCGGGCTGTGCTGAAGTTGGTGGTGAAGGTGTGTGGCTGACTGGATGAGCAGGTGGAAGAAGAGGAGGAGGAAGCCGAGAAGGAGGAGGTGGCAACAGGAGGCAAAGAATGTTGCCCTGCGATCCTTGGCGGCGGCAGGACGTGCGCCAAACAGCTCTCCGCCTGGGGCCCAGCTGCCACTACATTTACCCAGTGTGCAGTTAGGGAGATATAGCGTCCCTGGCCGTGCTTACTGGTCCACGTATCTGTGGTTAGGTGGACCTTGCTACAGATGGCGTTGCGCAGTGCACACTTGATTTTATCGGATACTTGGTTGTGCAGGGAAGGCACGGCTCTCTTGGAGAAGTAGTGCCGGCTGGGAACAACATACTGTGGGACAGCAAGCGACATGAGCTGTTTGAAGCTGTCTGTGTCCACCAGCCTAAATGACAGCATTTCATAGGCCAGTAGTTTAGAAATGCTGGCATTCAGGGCCAGGGATCGAGGGTGGCTAGGTGGGAATTTACGCTTTCTATCAAATGTTTGTGAGATGGAGAGCTGAACGCTGGCGTGTGACATGGTTGAGACGCTTGGTGACGGAGGTGGTGGTGGTGGTGTTGGTGGTACATCCCCTGTTTGCTGGGCGGCAGGTGCCAACGTTCCTCCAGAGGCGGAGGAAGAGGCCGAGGCGGCAGCAGCAGAATAGGCCGAGGCGGCAGCAGCAGAAGAGGTAGCAGGGGGAGCCTGAGTGACTTCCTTGGTTTTAAGGTGTTTACTCCACTGCAGTTCATGCTTTGCATGCAGGTGCCTGGTCATGCAGGTTGTGCTCAGGTTCAGAACGTTAATGCCTCGCTTCAGGCTCTGATGGCACAGCGTGCAAACCACTCGGGTCTTGTCGTCAGCACATTGTTTGAAGAAGTGCCATGCCAGGGAACTCCTTGAAGCTGCCTTTGGGGTGCTCGGTCCCAGATGGCGGCGGTCAGTAGCAGGCGGAGTCTCTTGGCGGCGGGTGTTCTGCTTTTGCCCACTGCTCCCTCTTTTGCTACGCTGTTGGCTCGGTCTCACCACTGCCTCTTCCTCCGAACTGTGAAAGTCAGTGGCACGACCTTCATTCCATGTGGGGTCTAGGACCTCATCGTCCCCTGCATCGTCTTCCACCCAGTCTTGATCCCTGACCTCCTGTTCAGTCTGCACACTGCAGAAAGACGCAGCAGTTGGCACCTGTGTTTCGTCATCATCAGAGACATGCTGAGGTGGTATTCCCATGTCCTCATCATCAGGAAACATAAGTGGTTGTGCGTCAGTGCATTCTATGTCTTTCACCGCTGGGGAAGGGCTAGGTGGATGCCCTTGGGAAACCCTGCCAGCGGAGTCTTCAAACAGCATAAGAGACTGCTGCATAACTTGAGGCTGAGACAGTTTCCCTGGTATGCATGGGGGTGATGTGACAGACTGATGGGGTTGGTTTTCAGGCGCCATCTGTGCGCTTTCTGCAGAAGACTGGGTGGGAGATAATGTGAACGTGCTGGATCCACTGTCGGCCACCCAATTGACTAATGCCTGTACCTGCTCAGGCCTTACCATCCTTAGAACGGCATTGGGCCCCACCATATATCGCTGTAAATTCTGGCGGCTACTGGGACCTGAGGTAGTTGGTACACTAGGACGTGTGGATGTGGCAGAACGGCCACGTCCTCTCCCAGCACCAGAGGGTCCACTAACACCACCACGACCATGTCCACGTCCGCGTCCCTTACTAGATGTTTTTCTCATTGTTATGGTTCACCACAACAACAAATATATTATTTGGCCCAATGTATTGTATTCAAATTCAGCGGGATATAAATTTGAGGCCTAGTATTTAGGCGCTGGGTGACCGGTATGGATTTAGTGACAGAATTAGACTTGGAAATGCACAGAAGCGTGTGTGTGAAGTTATTCTGAATGACCCAATGTGCACCTTGAATATTATATACCCTTTTTGGGATAGATTTCAAATAGCTCTGATATAGCAGGAACCACTAAATTATGAAATTGCTAAATTGGGAATTGTACTTCAACCCAGAACAAAAAATGTGCTTTGACGGGCACTAAATAACTTTCCCAGCTACAACAGGACAGCGGTAACGAGAGATTTAGAGGGATTTAAATTTGAGGCCTAGTATTTAGGCGCTGGGTGACAGGTATGGGTTTAGTGACAGAATTAGACTTGGAAATACACAGTAGCGGGTGTGTGTGAAGTTATTCTGAATGACCCAATGTGCACCTTCAATATTATATACCCTTTTTGGGATAGATTTCAAATAGCTCTGATATAGCAGGAACCACTAAATTATGAAATTGCTAAATTGGGAATTGTACTTCAACCCAGAACAAAAAATGTGCTTTGACGGACACTAAATAACTTTCCCAGCTACAACAGGACAGCGGTAACGAGAGATTTAGAGGGATTTAAATTTGAGGCCTAGTATTTAGGCGCTGGGTGACAGGTATGGGTTTAGTGACAGAATTAGACTTGGAAATGCACAGAAGCGTGTGTGTGAAGTTATTCTGAATGACCCTATGTGCACCTTCAATATTATATACCCTTTTAGGGATAGATTTCAAATAGCTCTGATATAGCAGAAACCACTAAATTATGAAATTGCTAAATTGGGAATTGTACTTCAACCCAGAACAAAAAATGTGCTTTGACGGACACTAAATATCTTGCCCAGCAACAACAGTACAGCGGTGGGTAACGAGAGATTTAGA
Source organism: Bufo gargarizans (assembly GCF_014858855.1). Classification (NCBI taxonomy): domain Eukaryota; kingdom Metazoa; phylum Chordata; class Amphibia; order Anura; family Bufonidae; genus Bufo; species Bufo gargarizans. The sequence continues at coordinate 302,560,297 of NC_058081.1, forward strand.
GGGATTTAAATTTGAGGCCTAGTATTTAGGCGCTGGGTCACCGGTATGGATTTAGTGACAGAATTAGACTTGGAAATGCACAGAAGCGTGTGTGTGAAGTTATTCTGAATGACCCTATGTGCACCTTCAATATTATATACCCTTTTAGGGATAGATTTCAAATAGCTCTGATATAGCAGAAACCACTAAATTATGAAATTGCTAAATTGGGAATTGTACTTCAACCCAGAACAAAAAATGTGCTTTGACGGACACTAAATATCTTGCCCAGCAACAACAGTACAGCGGTGGGTAACGAGAGATTTAGAGGGATTTAAATTTGAGGCCTAGTATTTAGGCGCTGGGTCACCGGTATGGATTTAGTGACAGAATTAGACTTGGAAATGCACAGAAGCGTGTGTGTGAAGTTATTCTGAATGACCCTATGTGCACCTTCAATATTATATACCCTTTTAGGGATAGATTTCAAATAGCTCTGATATAGCAGAAACCACTAAATTATGAAATTGCTAAATTGGGAATTGTACTTCAACCCAGAACAAAAAATGTGCTTTGACGGACACTAAATATCTTGCCCAGCAACAACAGTACAGCGGTGGGTAACGAGAGATTTAGAGGGATTTAAATTTGAGGCCTAGTATTTAGGCGCTGGGTCACCGGTATGGATTTAGTGACAGAATTAGACTTGGAAATGCACAGAAGCGTGTGTGTGAAGTTATTCTGAATGACCCTATGTGCACCTTCAATATTATATACCCTTTTAGGGATAGATTTCAAATAGCTCTGATATAGCAGAAACCACTAAATTATGAAATTGCTAAATTGGGAATTGTACTTCAACCCAGAACAAAAAATGTGCTTTGACGGACACTAAATATCTTGCCCAGCAACAACAGTACAGCGGTGGGTAACGAGAGATTTAGAGGGATTTAAATTTGAGGCCTAGTATTTAGGCGCTGGGTCACCGGTATGGATTTAGTGACAGAATTAGACTTGGAAATGCACAGAAGCGTGTGTGTGAAGTTATTCTGAATGACCCTATGTGCACCTTCAATATTATATACCCTTTTAGGGATAGATTTCAAATAGCTCTGATATAGCAGAAACCACTAAATTATGAAATTGCTAAATTGGGAATTGTACTTCAACCCAGAACAAAAAATGTGCTTTGACGGACACTAAATATCTTGCCCAGCAACAACAGTACAGCGGTGGGTAACGAGAGATTTAGAGGGATTTAAATTTGAGGCCTAGTATTTAGGCGCTGGGTCACCGGTATGGATTTAGTGACAGAATTAGACTTGGAAATGCACAGAAGCGTGTGTGTGAAGTTATTCTGAATGACCCTATGTGCACCTTCAATATTATATACCCTTTTAGGGATAGATTTCAAATAGCTCTGATATAGCAGAAACCACTAAATTATGAAATTGCTAAATTGGGAATTGTACTTCAACCCAGAACAAAAAATGTGCTTTGACGGACACTAAATATCTTGCCCAGCAACAACAGTACAGCGGTAACGAGAGATTTAGAGGGATTTAAATTTGAGGCCTAGTATTTAGGCGCTGGGTGACAGGTATGGGTTTAGTGACAGAATTAGACTTGGAAATACACAGTAGCGGGTGTGTGTGAAGTTATTCTGAATGACCCAATGTGCACCTTCAATATTATATACCCTTTTAGGGATAGATTCCAAATAGCTCTGATATAGCAGGAACCACTAAATTATGAAATTGCTAAATTGGGAATTGTACTTCAACCCAGAACAAAAAATGTGCTTTGACGGACACTAAATATCTTGCCCAGCAACAACAGTACAGCGGTAACGAGAGATTTAGAGGGATTTAAATTTGAGGCCTAGTATTTAGGCGCTGGGTGACAGGTATGGGTTTAGTGACAGAATTAGACTTGGAAATACACAGTAGCGGGTGTGTGTGAAGTTATTCTGAATGACCCAATGTGCACCTTCAATATTATATACCCTTTTAGGGATAGATTCCAAATAGCTCTGATATAGCAGGAACCACTAAATTATGAAATTGCTAAATTGGGAATTGTACTTCAACCCAGAACAAAAAATGTGCTTTGACGGACACTAAATATCTTGCCCAGCAACAACAGTACAGCGGTAACGAGAGATTTAGAGGGATTTAAATTTGAGGCCTAGTATTTAGGCGCTGGGTGACAGGTATGGGTTTAGTGACAGAATTAGACTTGGAAATACACAGTAGCGGGTGTGTGTGAAGTTATTCTGAATGACCCAATGTGCACCTTCAATATTATATACCCTTTTTGGGATAGATTTCAAATAGCTCTGATATAGCAGGAACCACTAAATTATGAAATTGCTAAATTGGGAATTGTATTTCAACCCAGAACAAGAAATGTGCTTGAACGGACACTAAATAACTCGCCCAGCTACAGCACTAGGGACAGATTTAGCTGGATATAAATTTGAGGCCTAGTATTTAGGCGCTGGGTGACCGGTATGGATTTAGTGACAGAATTAGACTGGGATATGGCCAAAAAATAAACAGACTATTGCTGGTTAAATGCACTTGGTGTGACAGCTTCACCCTGATGTAGGCTTTAGCCAAAAAACAACCACACCATTGAGGGTTAAATGCACTTGGTGACAGGCGCAGCTTGCCCCTGATTTTGTATATGGCCAAAAAATGAACAGACTATTGCTGGTTAAATGCACTTGGTGTGACAGCTTCACCCTGATGTAGGCTTTAGCCAAAAAACAACCACACCATTGAGGGTTAAATGCACTTGGTGACAGGCGCAGCTTGCCCCTGATTTTGTATATGGCCAAAAAATGAACAGACTATTGCTGGTTAAATGCACTTGGTGTCACAGCTTCACCCTGATGTAGGCTTTAGCCAAAAAACAACCACACCATTGAGGGTTAAATGCACTTGGTGACAGGCGCAGCTTGCCCCTGATTTTGTATATGGCCAAAAAATGAACAGACTATTGCTGGTTAAATGCACTTGGTGTGACAGCTTCACCCTGATGTAGGCTTTAGCCAAAAAACAACCACACCATTGAGGGTTAAATGCACTTGGTCGCAGCTTGTGCTGGCGCACCACAAGACACAAAATGGCCGCCGATCACCCCAGAAAAATGAGACTGACAAACGGTCTGTGCAGCCTAAAAACAGTGAGCAATTGAGGATCAGCAGCTCAATGATCCACAGCTGCAGATCGATCAGTTAATCAAGTCCTTTGGAGGAGTTAATCTGCCTAATCTCGCCCTACTGTCGCAGCCGCAACCTCTCCCTACGCTAATCAGAGCAGAGTGACGGGCGGCGCTATGTGACTCCAGCTTAAATAGAGGCTGGGTCACATGGTGCTCTGGCCAATCACAGCCATGCCAATAGTAGGCATGGCTGTGATGGCCTCTTGGGGCAAGTAGTATGACGCTTGTTGATTGGCTGCTTTGCAGCCTTTCAAAAAGCGCCAAGAAAGCGTCACAAAAGCGCCAAGAAAGCGACGAACACCGAACCCGAACCCGGACTTTTACGAAAATGTCCGGGTTCGGGTCCGTGTCACGGACACCCCAAAATTCGGTACGAACCCGAACTATACAGTTCGAGTTCGCTCATCCCTAGTCATCACCTCTCACAGCCAAGCATTAATTAAAAGCCAATACACTTCTTGTCTACAACATAATCTGTTATGCAGAGGTGTCAATGTAGCGAGAAGCAAATAAAGTAAATCAGAAAACAAAAGAAACTCTTATGATGACCTACATCCCTCAGCTTAAAGCAGTAATAAAAACAAATGCTGGGAGAACCTTATTTTAGAAATTTCCCTCAAATTATTCAAAGCTGAATTTAGAAACGTTATTATCCCATTAGGTGTTCAACAGGAATTAAAGCAAAATGAAGGTAAAATTTAAAAATGTTACTTTGTTTTCTTTGCAGAATTTTGGTTTTAATAAATAACTATTAATAAATGTAATACATTTCCCTGTAGCATTTGGTAATAGAAAAGCAAACCTTGAAATTGATTACCCTGATTCTGCAGTTTCACAGCAGGCCTCAGAAGGGAAGCCATATGGTTTTTGGAGAGTAGATTTTAGTGGAATAAGTTGTTGCATTTGAAGAGATCCTGAGGCACCCCAACAGTCAAAATCCCCCAAAAGTGACCCCATTTAGGAAACTACACAACCTAATTTTTTTTCAAAGTGTGTAGTGAGCAGTATGACCCAAAAGATATTTCATAGAATTTTGAAAAATTTGGCTGTGAAATGGAAAATTTCATTTTTCTAATAAAAAGATGCTTTGAGACCAATTTTTAGATTTTCCCAAGGGGTAACAGGAGACGATCAATCTTCTGAATACAGCGACACCCCATATATGAATGCAAACTGCTTTTCAGAAAGACTACAGGGTTCAGAATGGAAGGAGAGCCATATGGATTTCGGAGGAAAGATTTTGGGCCCTATGTCGTCTTTGTAGAGACCTTGAGGTATACCTATAGTGGAAACCCCAAAAAGTTACCTCATTTTAGAAATCACACCCCTCAACAAATTTAAGGAAGGGTCTATTGAACATTTGAGAAAGGGGAAAGAAAAGTCACATAAATATTGTAGGTAAGCATCTGAAAATGATAGCCCCTGTTATAACCCCAATATCCTAATAATAGGTTGTCAATATCAGATCAGGGGGGTTCTGACTCCTGACAACCCCTTCTAATCAGATGTTTGAAGAGGAAGTGATGCTCGGGCAAGCACTGTGCCCTTTTGAATGTTTACCTGCACACCATTTACTTTGTAGTAGCAGTGCAGGGTAATTATAGCTTCCACTTCCATTGAAGTGAATAGTTGTTGTCACACTGCACTGCTTCTACAAAGTAGAGGTAGATATGGATATCTATACTGAGGACAGGTCTTCAGTATCATGAAACTAGACAACCCCTTTAAAATTAGGTAAAGTAAAAGTTTAAGCAAAATATAAAAATGGTGAACAGCATTTTCACTTGACAGAGTGTATCTTGGCAATCCTTACCTGCCTGACAAGCCACCTATAAAAATATTAATCTGTGAAAATGATCTCATTCTCCAGGGAAGAAGGCAAGGTCAAGGGTATCATTGTATTGCACCTTAATTTTGGATCCAGTGAGGTTTCAATTAAAATAGCAGTTTAGGGAAATAATATTGCCACTAAAATTACTGTAATTATCTGGACAATTCCTTTTAGTCAGACCAATCCCCCATTTGATAAACTTATTCCCTTGTGCTGCTGGGATCCACAGTGATCAAAGGAAATCTAAGACCGTGATCAATTCCCCCTACATCACTACTGCAGGGTAGAATATACCACAATGTGCCGGTCTTCCAGCGTGAGAGACACTTTTAGTAACTAATCTCCTTTTCAGCTAAACAATAATACTGAAAGAAGGACCACCTTTATTAAAGAGGCCATCCAGGATTAGAAAAACATGGCAGATTTATTAAGAAAATAACATTTCTGGTACTCAAGTTGCTATACAAAAACAAGCATGGAAACAATCTTTTTCTGCTGTAAGTAATGTATATCTGTAGAGAGTATGTGTGTATAATATATATATATATATATATATATATATATATATTGTACATTATAGGGTTTTAAACAACCCTTATGCTCCTAATGTTATATGGAGAAATCAGTAATTACATCATTTTGTGTGAGGAACATAGCTGGTAAGGTCGAAAGGAAAGTTATCTCCTCTGTATCTAACACAAAATGTGTATTGATTGGACATGCTGAACTTTTATTCCATGGGATTATTGAATATCATTCGGTCTCTGGATCAGTGGAGTAATGGGTAGGCATGTAATTGACCCGTGTTAGTTATATGCAATACAAAGTTGTCGTTTCATCGAGCTAGCTAAAGACTGATTGACTTTTTAGAACTTTCTTAGTTCCTGAAATTAGATGCTGAGGTTTTTATACCAACTATTGCACTTATTTATTTCAGCCTTAATTCACAATAGATTCAGCTTTCATTTGCTTCTGTATCTCCATGTGGATGAACATGCTCAATTTTATCTGACCATCATTTGAGATAATGAGTTGTACTCTGAAATTCAAGCATTCTCATTTTCTCACTTTATCCGGTTATTATGAAACAGAGAAACTCAACCGACAATGACAAAACAAAAAAGATTAAAATGGTTACATTTTAAATGGATCTCCAAATAAAGAGCAATTCAATGTATAAAAAAAATCTTTTTTTTTTCATGTAATTGCATTTATTTTTAGCCCAATCATTTTCAAGTTGCTTTCTATAAAAAAAAAAAATAATCTAATGGCTAGCTCTCCACGCCTCTCTCTCCTCTCCAGAATGATCATCTAAAGTCAGTTATAACTACATCATACAACAGTTCAACTTATTTGTTTGCTGAGCTGAACCTCTATGTGGGCATAATTTCAAATAGTAATCAACCTGTCAGTAAAACCATGCTGCCCTATATAGCACAGTTTGGTGATCTGTCTGATCATAAAGGGGTTGTCTCACTTCAGCAAACAACACTTATAGTGTGGATTAAGCTGCGTATTGTGATTGTCCATATTGCCTCCTTTGCTGGCTGGATTTATTTTTCCATCACATTATACACTGTTCGTTTTCATGGTTACGACCACCCTGCAACAGCGGTGGTCATGCTTGCACACTATAAGAAAAAGCACTAGCCTATGTGCGGTCCCACGGTCCCGGCCACCAGAAAGGCTAGCGCTTTTTCCAACAGTGTGCAATCACGACCACCACTAATGGATTGCAGGGTGGTGATAACCATGGAAATGACCAGTACATAATGTGATGGGAAAATTAATCCAGCCTGTAAAGAAAGCAATATGGATAATAACAATAAATTTGTAGCTGGCTTGTATTAACTTTTTCTACATAATAAATGCTGAAGTGAGACAATTTCTTTAAAGGGGTTATCCAGGAATTGATAATAATGACCTATCCTCAGGAGTCCTGGCAACCCCACCCAACTGTTTCAGGGAGCTTCTGCGTGTAGACCATATAACCTATCTACAGGCTCACAGAACACTGGCCTCTTCTAGCAGCCGATTAGCAGGGTCTCAAGTGTCAGATCCCTGCCAATCTGATATTGATGACCTATCCAGAGAATAGATCATCAATATAAATTCCAGGATGGCCCCTTTAATGAACTAAAGCATTGCCTTGTCATAGACAAAGCATAGTGGGCCATGACCCAATGGCCCATGTTATTTGCGGGACAGCATAATGTTGCATGTTAATGCATTGTTCTGCTATTAGCTGCCATTAAGAAAAATATACAGTACATGAGGTCAATTGCATGTCACATTCTCAATCTAGACAATACTCTTCAGTTTTTCATGTGATTTTTATGGTAGAATTTTAGACCAGAATTAGGCTACTTTCACATCTGTAGCAATGAGATCTGGCTGCCTGATCTATCAGAGAATGCTGTGAATCCGCTTAACACAAACCAGTGTGCAGTGGTTTCTGTCTGGCCGATTCTTATTGGAGGTTGGGAGAGCATTCTGTTTGCATCTGGCAATGCCGGACCCGTATAATTCCAGCAGAGAATCCATGCTGCTGATGTGAAAGTATCCTTAAAGATGTATAATGGTTTTAAGAAAGGGAAAGACGAGTTGGTAAACGATGTCAAGCTTCCCAGCTAAGAAGAAGAACCCATCACAATGATTTTGTATCTTAGGAGCCCAGCTTCCATATAGGTGCAAACAGAGATAGATGTTAGTTTCTGATACGACTACCCACTGGGTGTCTAAGTATAGAAGGAATATAGATTTAAATGAATAAAATACAAGTTATACTGCATCTTTGCTCATTATACATCTACTCAGCTCCCCCTGTTTTACAAAATGCTGCCTGCAGATCAAACTGCATGTTCGGTGATGGGTTGAAGCTTACATGGCCAAGTACACACAGTTTCTGGTGACATTTTTTAGCAACAGAATAAAACACAAAGTATTCTAGGGTTTGCAGTAACTTTTGTAAAAAGGAGTAGGACCTATCCATCACTTCTTTATTGTGTTTTGTCCTCATCGTCATCATGTAAAAACAGTGGCCACGGATTTCATATGTAGTATCATAATAGTTTCCCAAGGGCTCCTTCAAGTAAACTGGCCCACATCCCCTTATGTGAGTGCATGCGGTGTGGCTTCATATGAAAGATGGTATGAAACTAAGAGTTGCACTAAAATTTCAACACAATTTTAGTGTAAAATTCTGTCACAAGCAAAGCAAACCAATAGGTGTTATAAAGTTACACAAACTATGAAGCCATGAACGAGATATACCATCCAGCCTGAGTCACTGTGATAAATCTGTGGCAGGTCTAGACAGCCTGTCTAAAGCTGCTTCATCTATAGGACTAATAAATCTGTCCCACTCTATATGTAGACACATCAATAATTTGTAATTGACTTTAAATTAATATATGGTCAGTGTGTTTGACCTAAAAAGACACCTCCGCAAAATGCCATGTGAATCTAGCCATAGGCTAGGGCAACAATCCAGAAGGTGGCTCAACAAAAAGCTTTCGATCAGTCAAGTGACCAAGTATATTTGGGCTACTTGACTGGAACTTGCTGTCACATGACTATTTTAGAACTGTGGTTTAGTTGTCAAAACGCACAAAAATCGCTAAAAGTTTATGTGTGACTTGGTTTGTGATCTATGATGACAATTTCATGTGCAGGTTTTTTTTAAGTCATACAAAGAACCACCACCTGCAATGTCCATGCCATAGCACATATGTAACCACAGTCTAAAGTCAGTTTTTGGACCACTTTGTGTACTGGCTCCTTAAAATGACAAGACTAGTGTTGAGCGAGCATGCTCGGCCGAATACCACATGTGCTCGAGCGCCATGCTCTAGTCTCCTCCCCCCACATTTTATGGCTTCTAAGCAGCCAATAAACGTTCAGGTAAGTACTGCCATCACTGTAATGCCAGTAGTCATGTTGGCTACTGGCATTACAGTGATTGACTGGCTGAAACGCGTCATCGGGTGCTATATAACACCTGATGAAGCGGGTTCGGCTCATTGCAAATCAGGGAGAGCTGCACTTAGGAAGGGACAGATAGTGTAGGGAGTTTGTGATTGCAAATTATTCAATTTTAAAACATTTCAAAGACCCAAATGTCCTTTTAAGAAATATTGTGTGTGGTGGCAGCAATTTAATCTTGCAAAGTAGTCTTCGATCTTTTTCCCCATACTTTGCGATTTTTTTTTCTATAGAGGGTGCCTGCAGTGACTTGTGACATCTGTTAAGCAATACCTTCTGTGTGTCATGGGCAGAGATAGGAAGAAAATTATTGAACACAATTATATTGTTCCCAAAATGTATTCACACTTTTCCTATAAACGGTCCTTGCAGTGAATTGTCACTCTGTGCTGCAATAGCATGTGTGTGTGTCAGGACAAAATATAGTAAAAATATAAGTGAAATCTATTTTTCTTTTTCCATACTTTTACGTACTTTTTCCATATACTGTGATTGCTGTGAACTGTGACATCTGTGCAACATCTTGTGTGTCAAGCATGCATATACCATTTAATAATAAGAAGGCAAGCATTAAAGGACGGGGAAGTGGCCATGATGCTGATGGTGCACGCAGAGGCCGTGGCCCTGGGCGCAGAGAAACTGTGCCTGCTGCCAGAGCACAAGAAAAATAATCATCCAAGATACCTAGCTTCATGTCCCAGTTTGCAGGGCGACGCAGGACACCACTCTAGTCTTGAAGTGAGACCAATGTGAGCAGGATTGCAGCAGATAGTGCTTCCAGTCGGTTAAGCACCACCCTGTCTTCCACCAAGTCCATTCTCAGTAGCCAGGAGTGTGGTCCACACAATCCTCACCCTGATCCTCCTTCCTCCCACCATTTACAGTCTGGCCAAACAAGTGATCCCACACTTTGATATTCCGAGGACCTCTTTTCATCGCCATTAATTAGTTTGGCCCTCTCGCCAAGCACACTTGAAGAGGGACCTGAGATCTTGTGCCCTGACTCCCAACCTCTTGAGCATCCAGAGTCACAAAAACATGATGCTGGGGAATGGCAATTAGTGTTTAATGAGGTGGATGATGATGAGACAGGGTTGCCAATGACTCAACGGAAATTACTGCCTCAAAAGGCTGAGGAAGAGGATGACACACAGTTGTCAATCACTGAGGACTTAGCACAAATACCCAGCCACCCACCCACAGGCCATAGCACTAAATGCGCACCTTTCAAAATTACTGGCCTTGGAAATGTTGCCATTTACTCTTGTGGACACTGAGGCCTCCCGCAGCCTAATGTTGGCAGCCGTCACTCGTTATGCAGTCCCCAGCCGCCACAATTCTTCAAGGTGTGCCGTGCCAGTCTTGCACTAACCTGTGTCCCTTAACATCACATGTGCCCTGACCAACGCAGTTACTGGGAAGGTCCACTTAACCACGGACACATGGACAAATGCTTTCGGCCAGGGACGCTACATTTCCCTGACGGCACACTGGATAATGTTGTGGAGGCCGGGAGCGACTCGCACCCTGGGATGGCACAGGTGCTACCAACGCCAAGGATTGCGGGCCCCAATGCCATCAGGGTTTCCGCCACCACCTACGTTAGTGGCTCCAACCCCCACTTCTCCTCCCCTGCCTCCTCCTCCTCCACTTCCATCTCCAAATTTTCCATGTGCAGCACCAGTCAGTCATCAGTCGGTAGCTAGAAGCAGTGCAGCACTGCAGTGGGGAAGCTACAACAGGCCATGCTGAAGCTGATCTGCCTAGGTGATCAACAGCACATTGCCGCAGAGCTGTGGCAGGGGATAAGAGACTAGACTGAGCTGTGGCTCTTGCCACTCAATCTAGAACCAGGCATGGTTGTGTCTGAAAATGGCCGAAACTTGGTGGCGGCTTTGGAGCTGGGCAACCATAGACACATTCCATGCCTTGCTGACGTATTCAACCTTGTGGTTCAGCGGTCTCTAAAAACATACCCCAATGAGCTTCTGGTGAAGGTGCGCCAACGTGTGTGAACATTTCTGACAGCTTCATCCGGTCTGTCAACACTGCAGCAGCGCTTGAAATTGCCAGCTCATCGGCTGTTGTGCGACGTGAGCACGCGCTTGAACTTGTTGGCCAGGTTTTGTGAGCAGCCAGTTGTGAAATACCAGCTGCAACATGGTCGTCTCCTTTCCAATCAGCTTTCGCTATTCACAACAAACGAGGAGTGGGCATGGATATCTCACCTCTGTGTGGTTTTACGCAACTTTGAGGAATCAACACAGATGGTGAGTGGCGATAACACTATTATCAGCGTCACCATCCCACTTCTGTGTCTTCTTAAATGCTCGCTTCTCACAATTAAGAATGATGCTTTGCATGTGGAAGAGGTGGAAATGGGGGAAGGCATTACACAGGTTGATGATAGCCAGACCACCCTCAGTTTGTCTTTTCAGCACGAATTGGAGGCTGAAGAGGAGGAGGAGGAACAGGAGACAGTTGCCTTCACTACAGAGGGTAGTACCAATGGAATTTTTAGTCCATGAGTTCTGCGTGGGTGGACAGAAGAGGAGGAAGAGGATGGGAAGATTGGGAGTGATCCTCCTGATGACAACAGCGAAGTCTCACCTGTTGGTACTCTGGCACACATGGCTGACTTCATGTTAGGCTGCCTTTCCCGCGACCTGTGCAGTATACGCATTTTAAACAACACAGATTGCTAGTTGCTCACCCTTCTTGACCCCCGCTACAAAGAGAACTTCTCATATGTAATTCCTCTGGTGGAGAGGACGAGCAAAATGGTGCACTACCTAAAGATCCTTGTTGAAAAATTGCTCCAAAATTTTACATCTGACAAAGCTGGCGGCAGAGTCCGTACTTCCTTGGCCAACCAAGGAGGGGAGACATGGGGAACACACAGCAGTTCCAACAGGGGCAGGGCAACACTTACCAAAGCCTGGGACAGTTTCATGGCACCCCGCCAGCACCCTCACCCTGATGTGCGGCCTACTGCCACAAGGAGAGAAAAATTTTGGAAGATGGTGAAGGAGTACATAGCAGACCGTGTCAGCATCCTCAATGATCCCTCAGTGCCTTACAACTACTGGTTGTCCAAGCTGGACACGTGGCACGAACTGGCGCTCTACGCTTTAGAGGTGTTGGCCTGCCCTGTCACCAGCATTTTGTCTGAGCGTGTATTTAATGCTGCTGGTGGCATTATAACAGATAAGTGTATCCGCCTGTCAACTGAAAATGCTGACAGGTTGACTAATATAAAAATGAACAAGGCCTGGATTGTCCATGACTTCTCAACTCCATCAGAGGAATGCTGATGAACATAAAGGCACTTTACATGTGTTTTTAATGTAGTTAATAGACTGTATTCCCATGCACCCCTTCCACCACAAACCAGGCTATATGGTTGAATCTTCCTTTTCTCATCCTCCTCCTCCTCTTCTGTCATATCAACATGCATTGCTTATTTATCACATATAATGCCCTCACATATATGGCCTTCAAATATAATTTTTTAGAAAGTCCGTTCATCAGCAGGCCTTCACATATCATTTTTTAGAGGGTCCGCTCACCAGCAGGTCCTTACATCTAATTTTTTACAGGGTCCGCTCACCAGCAGGCCCTCACATGCAATTTTTTTTACAGGGTCAGCTCACCAGCAGGCCCTCACATATAATTTTTTTAGAGGGTCCGCTTACCTGCAGGCCTGCAACTCAAATCTTTTACATGGTCAGCTCACCTGCAGGCCCGCAAATCAAATCTTTTACAGGGTCAGCTCACCTGCAGGCCCGTAACTCAAATCTTTTACAGGGTCAGCTCACCTGCAGGCCCGCAACTCAATGTGAATGAGGCCCTCCTTTATGTGATATACAGGTTGTATTGGAGTGCCTCTTCCTTGTAATTTTTGGCAGAACTTGCACTTTATAGACAAGTAAATATTCAGGAAAGAATGTTTTCTATACATTTTTCCTCTAAAATTGATTTATTTTCCCTTGGTTTTGTGCATATTATTGTCATTATGTATAAGTGTCGTAATATTCGGACAACATAGTTCCCAGCAGCGACCAGCGTGTCCAAGATGCATCCATACATCCTCCCCATGCTGTTACATAACAATTTTGGTGGTGTTACCAGCAATTTCTGACATTTTCTTATGAACCAAGCACCCTCCTCTCTTCAGAGCAGGGGGTACCTGGTTTAATGCTCGGGTTCTCCCATTGACGTCCATTATACTCAGGTGCTCGGTCAAGCACCAGCATATCACAATGTGTTCGGCCCGAGCACCCGAGCACTATGGTGCTCGATCAACACTAGACCAGACCAATTTTTTGTCTATTTTTTTTTTTTTTTTCATTTTAGACCAGTGTTATAAAAGTCTGAGCCCACCCTAAAGCATTAGAAAATAAGTATTATTGAGTGTGTGTAATAATTAAGACCTTGACTACTGATCACTTTTCTAAGAATTGTGCATTTTATTGTTGGCTTTGGAATATTTTGTTGTACAATAATATTACTGTGTATGCTCCTAACTAGTAACGAGTAATAAGTGTTTCCATCAATCCAGTAATGATTGCTTTAGCACTTTGATTTAGCATTGATCTACGTCAAGTAAAGTTCTGTGGCAGCTGGAATACTTGAGGGCTTTGAAATTGTTGTCTATCTTCATGTACTCAAAAAAATAACATAGTCCATATGGACTTTATAGAATTGTGTCCTCCACACTCCCAAAACATACCACTGCAAATGAGCTAGAGTGGATAGCTGCTCACAAACAGCCAAACCAGATGGTTCAGTCTAACAATTTGAGGCTTTGAATTGCTTACTTTGGGCATTTTACTAATTCTGTTGAACAGATTCATAGAGATATCTGATTCTGAGAAAGCTAGGTGATTTCCTGTATGGCTGTCTTTACTATTCCCAATTGGATTGAAGTCCATAATGTCAAATCTGTCACTGACATTATGGATTGTTACATTCCACATACCTACATTAACTCCTAACTTGGCAGACTTGCCATTCAGGACACTAGAAAAGCTGAGTAAGTATCTCCTGTAAATGTTATTGTCCCCCTAGTGCCCATACTATCCCTCGGCTTTGCCCGAAAATGGGATAAATGAGGAATGGCTAAATAGCATATGAAAACAAGCCAGCTGCCAGAATCTTAATTAAAATCAGGGACATTTGTGTATGTTGAGAGACGCTCTTTAAAATGCAACATGTGAGTTTTTTGTCTACAGCATCCACATGTATCACCTTAAATATTAACATAGATGATCAAACTACTTACAAGGATGTGTCAAAGAGGGTGTATTGCTAAGGAGAACCTGATGCTCCCCAGAGACTGATTTTTACAAACAAGCACATATTGTTAATAATTAACAAGTTAAGGAATGGCTTTACTTGCAAAACTAGGGCAAGGTGGTGTAAATTGTGCTTATGTTTGTCGGATGCAATTTACAGTAGCTGTCATTTTTACACACTGTGGCATGCACTGTGTGACACTGTGCTGGAGGCTTTTCAATTATATGCAAATTATACAAATTAGGAGTAGTTTATGCAGATTTTGAGAGTCTACCCCAGTGCAGTAATTAAAAGGAAGGCATAGCAAATAAAACGCATGCTAATGAGATTTTGCGGTATGAAGTTTTGCTGTTTTTTTTACTGTCAGTTGGGAGCTAGCAGTAAAAGGAAAAACTGACACTTCTCTTTTATCCCAAAACACATGACAAATCAAATGATGGTGATGGAAGCCAGTAACCATGTACTTTATTATTACTGAAACCTGGATAAACAAGATAATTAACTGCATGCGGATGTGTCCCATCGCTGCTTTCCACGTGATGTATTGCACTCTCAAATCAATATGAAGATCTTAATTGCTACAACAGGGGAGGAAAAAGTAAAACAACCTCTAGACTGCCAACACCTTCCCACAGGGGTGCACTATGTCTACTTCTATTTTACATAGTAACACAGCAGAGTTGAGTTTGGTGCTAGGGTATGTGTTAGTGTGGCGCTTGTATAAATGTGATTATTGATTTTTTATTTTTATTTTGTTTGTTTGTTTTTTAGAGTATAGCTGCACTGGGAGGTTCCCTGATGCAGTTTTGTAAGTAAAAAGCAGCGGTAAATCATATAGGGAAAGAACAGATACTACTTATCCACTTTTTTAAAGTCACTCTTGGTTTTGGCAGAAAGCCTGACCATGTGACTGTACACTAACTTTGTCTTGAGGCGCAGTCCTCAAAATCCTGTGCCTTCTTTGCCTGGTATGCAATTTAGGCAACAGGTACCTATATAGCAGTGCTGTTGCATGTTGGTATATTTTATTTATAATATTATTAAAACCTATAACTGTCTAATATGTGCTATTTGCAAAGTAACTGTCTCGAGGAACCTTCTTTAAATAGTTGCCCCCGCTATAAACAGCAGGTATAGACAGATCAGGTACATTTGTTGCAACTCCTTGTACTTTATTTCATTGTAATGTCACAATACATTCAGAATATGGAGATAAAAATGTCTCCCATATGTAAAGTAACTATAGTAGCCTCAGTGCATATAGTAGATCCACATACTTGATGCATGAACACATAGGAGGGGAAGACCAAGGAGTACAAAAGGAATACTATGTCCTATAATTTGACACATCAGAAAGACATCAAGCTTTGTTGTTGAAGTAGATGTATCAGCAAGGAGCCTGCAGTTTACTCAGCTGCATAGCCTGCTATTTGCAGACATGAACTGGGTATGGGGGATGGAGGAAATGGGATCATGTAAAAAAATAAAAAATAATCTGGAACAATGAATGTCAAGGAAAGCTACAATAGGAAACAGTTCAGTCACAGTAGCATAGGAGTAATATTGAAACATGGAGAAGGTTGGGGCATCTGCTGACACAGCTGAGTGGGTGTTTTTATGTCATGACATTAGCTACAATACACAAAGGAGGAAGCACACAATACAAACATCTGATAATCAGTTATGGAGAGCTTTCTATTGGATATGCTGTACATCACTGTTCATTGGTGGTATGGTTATAGTTACCTTCTTTCTCCGTGTATCACATAGGAACTCCTGAAGAAGCCAAGTAATTCATTCTCTATAATAGCATTATAAACGATCTTCAGGTTATAACTTTTCTGTGCCTCCAGGGTCCTGTTTAGAACAACCACTAAGACCTGGTTGGATGGATAAGCAAAGAAGTTTGAAACTTTGACTTCCCCTGCCACCTTGTCCTCTGCTACTTGGACCATCTCCACATTTAATCTGTGAGCATGGACCACAATATATCTGCTAGAGTTCAGACATTCAATCTCCACATTAAGTTCTCCAGAAAAAGTGAAGTTTACCATAAATGCAGAAATCATCAGATTATAGTGCAGTGGTCTTAAGTGTGTTGGTAATCTCAGGTAAGTCCATGGCTTCCAGTCTTCTTCCTGGTCCTTATCCTGCAGATGATTGGTCCCATCCCCAGCATCCTTACCTACCTCCAGATTTTGGTTAAACCTGGCTGCTTCCAGGATGCTGTTGTTAATTGTCCTAGTGGATCCATCTGTACATTCCTCAAACCTAACACTAAGGAACACTGCAATGCTAGTCACAACGATCAAAGCCAAGATAGACAAAGCAAAGCCCAGAAGTAGCTTCCTGTGAACAGTGATCTGCCTCTCAGTGGTCCTTGGTCTCACAGCCACAGTATCTGCCCACTGGTCCTGCAGACCTCTGCCGTTCCTCATTCCGGAGTCTTGTATCACCATGGAGCTGTGAAGTAAGCTGTTTTTTTGTCCCTTATTGGTCACATCCATAGCAGCTCATCCTGGAACTCCAGACAAATACAGGTACCAGACAATCACTTTGCATGCAGATATCCCACACTAGAACTTGGGGCATCACATTCCACTTCATATTCTGGAATGAAAGAGTGAGACAGTTAACCCTTATTGCAGGATGTCATCAATGGTGGAATCCTTCTTGTTCTAGTTAGAACGCTGTCACTGAGCAGGAGCTGCAGGAACTTGGCAAGGAATGGCTTTGGTTCTGGACAAGCCACTTTGTTTATACTGGGATATTCAAGGCAACTCTGGGCTTATGAGGGGGAGGAGAAGTGACAGGACTGCATGACATTTCACAGAACTCCAATCCTAGGCAAGGAAATCACACACACTTCTGATTGGGCTGGTGTCCCCTTCTCATAAAAAGAGCACAGATCCAAGACACAAATACATCCCGGGGAAGTTGCTGTGCTTCCAGCAGGCTCGTGTCCTAGAGCATCCCCATCTGGCCAGCACAGCTTTCCTGAGCTCACTCTACTCGGTGGATGCGGATTCTTCTTGCAGCATCTGCTCTCCTCTGTGTCAAGCAATGCCAGGGACAGTGCACCAGGACTGCTCAGTCACCATGATCCAGGGATCCAAGCAGGATGCTAGCAGACAGCAGACAAGGCAAGTGTAACAGTGTATGGACTAGTGTTTCCTAGCTAGTGATGGAAGGTTAGAATGATATACCAAACCCCCAGCTTGATGTAGTGAGTGTATGAAATGAGCAGAGCAGATGCCCCCACCATCTGCATGTCTCATTAATATCCCTCCTATACTACAGTGGCTGCAGGTTTCCCTCTGAACCTCTCCTTCCTTCTCATTCTTCCTTTTCTATTTGTTTTTCTTAATCCATTTCCTGCTCTTTACCTCCCCCATATCCAGTTCATGAACATATGTTTGGCAATAACAAGATTTGCAGCTGGGGAAATGTAACCTCTTTGCTGATACATCTACCTTGGCAATAGTGCTTGATGCCTTCCTAGTGTGTCAATTCCTTGATCTTCCTGTTATGTGTGCATGCATCAAGTAAGTGTGGAGTTTCATCATTAACTGTGAGCATCCAGCAGGCATAGCTACATCACACACAGGATCTAGTTTCATCACACTGTGTTTAGAATACAGCAGGAAAGGGACAGCAATTGAAACCATGTTCAAATTTGTCGAGCTGTCTGTATGGCATAAGATGTTTTGTAAGTAGGATATTCTGAATAATACATAGACAATGGAAGTGAACGTATATAACAATGTTTTTAGTCATTAAAACAACAGCAGTGAATAAGTGCCAACTGTGCCAAGGAACCAGAGGAGTAACTCTGTTTGTTTATTTATTTATTTGAATTATTATTTTTAGCCATTCCATCATTATAAGTAGCCTTGGAAAGCTTGGTGATAACCAGTATAATACATATATTTGTAGTTATACAATAATATAGAAGGGGATAGATAAATGGTAAATCTTAGAAATCTAAATGTTGAGAAAGTTGGGTAAAAATCCCATTTGAGCAGTGACCGTGGTTGCATTGAATGGCACCAAGCTTTCCTAGAAACCATTATATCTAAGAAAAGGCATATTAGAATTTGTAACAGATTGACAGAAATTACAGCATGTAATCCGTATGCATGGAATGCAAGCAACCATTAGATTTGTTCAATTAGCCAACGTTCAAACTATTTTACAGGTTTTGTGCTTTACCACAGAAAGCAGCCATCTAGTTGAAACATATGGAATTACTCAGCTTTCCAAGGTTACATGCACACGACAGTGAAAAACGGACATGTCTGTTTTACGACCAATGGTAGTCTATGGGGTTAGTCACACAGCAGTTTTTTTGACTCAGTGAAAAACGGACGTAAAAAAATAGAACATGTTCTATCTTGTCCGTTTTTTACTGAAAGGCTGCCCCTATACAATTGAATGGGTCAATTTTTAAAGTCCGTTTCTCAGAAAGGCATCAGTGAAATAAACGTCCGTTAAAACATGTCTGTCGTGTGCATGTAGCCTAAGAGTCCTGAACGGTAAGTCATCCTAATTATGTAATAATATACAGTCAGAGGATAGATCACTGTGTAAGTTGGCAAGTTTGCTTTTCTGTAACCTAAGAAAGCTAGGTGATGATCCATGCGTAAGCAAAATTTGTTGTCAGTAGAACTTCCAAGCAGAAATAAAAACTAAGTCACAGCTGAACAGATTGTTTTACAACTTGAAATGAGTGCTAGCTCATGCATTTACCAGTTTTTGCAACTGAAGATCTTAATTTATAGGTCACAAAAACAATTATATCTGTTTGCTGAATATTTCACAACATTTACACAATATGGCAAGCACTGTTATTTGGGGATATGGGGGAGGAAGAGAATGGGCAAGCACTGAATCTGAAAAATGTATCAAAGAGTGCGGGTAGAAGAGAGGTACAGAGGGAAACCTTGCAGTCACTGTAGTCAAGGAGGGATATTAATGAGACATGCAGATGGTGGGGGCATCTGCTCCTCTCATTCCTATACACTCTATACATCAGTGAGCTAGCTGTTTTATCTTCATTATAACCTTACATCACTAGCCTGAAAATACTAGTCAATAAACTTGCATTGTGATAGGTTTCACTCCCTAAATGATGGTGGCTGAGTGGTCCTGGTTCACTTTCTCCGCCAAGAGCAAATGCTGCAAGAAGATTCCACATCCAGTGTGTAGTGTCTGCTTACGCAAGGTATGCTTCTTCATTCTACAAGGTTTTCTAAATCAATCAATTCCCCATGCTTTCCATCACCATTATCAAGTTGACATCTGTAAGTCTGGCAATAACAGGGTCTGCAGCTGTGTAACAGTGCTTAGTGCATTCTGATGTGTCAAATCATGTTAAATCATACATGGAATTGAGGGCATTAGGACCACCGTGAGCTGCTCTTCTCTGACACCATCATCAAGTGCTTCACCTGTTGGTCATGTAGAGCTGAGTTGAGTTCTCTCTTCTGTAAACATTTAGCAAATCAACAATTTATTGGCAGTTTTCAGCCTTACCTCTCCTGAAAAATTATTTATTATTACTATATTAATTATTGATAAATATGGTATCAATTGCAGCAACCACACTGATACCTAATAACAATTTCTATTATCAGAGTGAGTCACAAGAGTGCATCTCCTTTATCGTATGGTCTCACTTAAAGGGCAAGATATGGCCATCATGAAGCTGAAAAACTCACCTACATGGTCAACAGTTTTCAATAGGATTAATAAAATTATTTTTCACCAGTCACTCCAGTCTGATGAACGCCCTAGTATATGTCGTAATCAAATTGCAATCAGATTTGGTCCATTTGTAATGCAAAATGATGTCTCAAGTTTGTAAACCTATTTTGAAGCAAATGTGCCAAAAACAAATATCCAAGTCGCAATTGAAATTCCCTCCTAGTCTGCAACATTTGAGTATATGGAGAAAGCAGCTACAACAAGTACATCTCACCACCTTTCACATACAGGTGAGCTAAACGGGATGGTAGGTATTCTTGATGGTCTTCCTTTATAGTCTATGATTTCTTGTTTCCTTTCAGAAACTTTAGTGTATCCTCAGATCTTGTAATTCCACAGAACTTTTCAACTTGATCAGATCAGAAGACATAGTGCAGACCATCAGAGTAAATGGGAACACAGGATATTTTATTCACCATACTTACCATATGCCTCACTATGTTGTCTTTGCTCTTCTGATCTAATCTAGTTGAAAAGTGCTGTAGAATTACAAGATCTAAGGATACGCTAGGTGTGAACAGGGAAGCATATATTGGATGACCATCAAAAATACCTACCATCCGTTTTACCTCCTTTGTCCCCGAAGACAGGCCCGGAGAACGTGTCAGTGACACTCATCTGAGTATGGAAGGTGGTGACTTGTACCTGGTGGCATTGCTTTCTCCATATACCCCAATTGTACAGCCCTGGAGCAATTTTTTGGGGTGACTATTTTATCTTGGAACTTATTACACTAGTTCCTTTCACTCTTAGGCTGTGTTTGGAAAACAAATTTAGAACTTTCTAGTTTTATATATATATATTTTTTTTTTCAGAAGAACGATCTACTGCCCCTTCTTTCTTGAAGGGGTGTGGCTTGGTGGGGGAAAGGGGTGTGTTTACCAAAGGGGTGTGACAGAACATGCAACTATATGCACCAAATTGGGCTAAAATTTGGTCACAAAAATCAAAGTAATACAATGAATAGGTGGTATAAAGTCAAACAAAAATGTCTAGCCACACACCAACTTTATCAACCAGCAAGAGTCACTGTGATCAACTTGGTGCATCTTTATACTATCTAGTGTAAGTTTACACTAAGCGGCACATTTATTTATACAGGTGTTTTAGACGCCGGTCTTAATAAAGCTCCATAGCTGGCAGTGGTTCTGTAAAAGTTATGAAGAGGCGCCAGCCTCTCTGTAACTTTGGCTCATCCAGCGCCGCTACTATATGTAAGACAACTTCTTACATTTAGACCATTTTCTATGCTTGAAACAGGCGTAGAAAATTGTAAATGAGACAGGCCTGTGGGCTGATCCACTTGCACTCAACTCTTTAGAGCTGGCGTGAGCGAGGCAAAACTGCAGATTTTGGGGCAACTATCAGAATGATAAATGACCTCCTAAATCTTAGAAAGGATTTAGACAGCGAATCTCCCCCATTATGTGAAATTATTTATACAGTCTTTCTCTATGGTCTGCAGGCAGCATGTTCCAGAGCTGGAGGAGCTGAGCAGATTGCTATATAGTTTTATGGGAAATGATTTCTTAAAACTTGTATTTTAGTCATTTAGATCTCTACTGTTTCTATGCTTTAGAGTCCAGTGGGCAGACCTATTCAATGGCTGACCAGTATCTCTGAATGTGCAGTCATACAGAAAAGGCTGTCAATCAGGGAGTAGGACTGCCCATCAGACTCCTAAGCATATAAAGAGCAGAGATTTAAATAAAAATGTAATACAAATTAAAAAATTAAATACAAATTATACTGAAACTTTTCCCACAAAACTACAGATGTAGCAGGGTTAACACTCATGCTTTATGAGACATGCTAAAATATGCTCTGAAATAAATGCAACTAAATGTGTTAAGCAATTGCTTTTCAATGGCTTTTGTTTCAAGATAATGCAATGAGTTAAGAAATTTGAGTTAAGAGTGTGAGTGTTAACCCTGCTACATCTGTATATATCAATTTGACTAGCTCTTCTTGCTTTATTACATGCTACTTATAGATGGCCAGTATTTTCAGTGTGATGAAAATGTAGGTGCTCGGACTTTTTTTCTTGCTTCAATGTCTGAGATAACTGCTACTATAAACCATATTATTAGGTATTTATATCCCTAATTCTTTGTCATTTGGTCTGCCAGGGAGTCATCCCACCTACCTCTCTCAGTTCTTAATCTTCTGAAACTATTCTTCACACTTTATACCCCTAGATTCAATCAAGAATATGTCTGTGCTGTGAGAGGAATGGTAAGGGCATTGTGAATTACCTAGCAGTAAATCACAGTGCCCTTTCCAACCCTCTCATTGTATAGAAATGTTCTTAATTGATTCCAAGTGTGAAGAATTGTTTAGAAGATTGACTAAATAGAATGCCTTGATGGGTTAGTCATAGGTGACATCATTTGTGGGAAGAAGTTACAAGCTCCCTCTAGTGTTTAAAGCCTGAATGGAAAAGTAAGAAATCATAGATTGTGCCAAAATCAGGTAGGAGTCAAAAACACAGAACAGGTAATATCTTTCCATTATACGTAATCTCTATGTAACCTCCACCTTTGGTTTGGGCTCACAGTCACTGGTGGAAATCTCTGACCAAACACTGACTGTGCAAAAACAGCCTAAGCAAGCAATCTGTGTTGCTAAGGCTGTTTTATAACAGCTACATGTAGCAAATTCAAGAATTAAGAGATGTAAAGCCAAGAGTCTATAATAGCTTTTTTAATCACATGCATTACTGTTACGAAACATTCATCTATTATGAATGTAAGAGCTTGAGAGAAAATAGAGAGAGACTGCTAATATAACATCTGCCATCTAAAGGTTACAAACTTGCATCTGCTCATCATTGGTTTACTTAGGACACTGCAAGAGAAACAAGTCATTTGGGGGAAGTCAGCCTAGATACAACTGGAAATTATTGCTAGTTCTAGCTAAACTCAAACAACGAATTTGCTGAGAGGGAATGTGTCAGTGTAGGTTAGGGGGTCTGAAGAGAATAAATAGGTGTATTTTACCAAGTGTCTGATAAGTCATAGGAGGATTATTATAGCAATTCAGATACCAGCAATGTGTCACTCGGGCTTATTGTTCTCAAGTGAGCCATGAATTCAGCTTGATTTGATGTGTATATATTTATGCACTTAATGTTGTTGTTTGTGGATAACGTCAGAAAATAGATTGTATATTATCAAAAAAAATCTATATTGTCAGTTAATATTTGTTATTTCATTTCAAAGGTAAAATGCGAGCTCACAGGAAAAGTGACATATTCTGGAAATGCTTTTGGGAATACGATGTCAGTCCACACATTCAGGCTTGTCCGATTGTTTTGCCTCATTTCCTTAAACAGGACCTGTCACCGCAAAATGCAGTATGATCTGCAGGCAGAATGTTATAGAGCAGGAGGAGCTGAGAAGATTGTTATATAGTTTGGTGGGTAAAAAATCAGTAAAACTTGCAATGTATACAATAACATTTCAGCTTTTTCTAAGTTTAGTTGTACACGGGGAGGTGATTGATAGTATTCTCTGTGGAAATAACACTCATTTCAGATAATCTGCCCATGTAAAGGTGCAGCTGAAACTGTCAATCGTGTAGTCATCTAAATAGTTCCTGGGCAACAAATCCTGATGTCTAAACAGCAATCTGCTCTCCTGAAACAATGCAGCTGTATGAGGACGAGCGATCATAATGGCAATCCTTGTCCTCATACTGTGGAGGCGATTACTGCATGTAAATGAGCAGCCAACTGTCAGGAAGGAATGCTTCCTTTCTGACAATCTGCTGCTCGTCGGCCCATGTAAATCAAACTGAAGTATGTATACATAGATACCCATCAGTCACTGAGAGTTGTACACATTGGTGGCATTATCAGTGATTAATAGCATTCTCTGTGTAAGTGTATATACATAAATAGTTGTCAGTCACTGATAGTCATACATGGGGGAGGTGTTATCAGTGATTGATAGCAGTCTTTCTGTTAGTGTATATACAGAGATAGCTGCCAGTCACTGATAATTGTACATAGGGCAAGTGTTATCAGTGATTGATAGCATTCTCTGTGTAAGTGTATACATAGATATCTGTCAGTCACTGATAGCTGTACACAGGGGAGGTGTTATCAGTGATTGATAGCATTCTATGTGTAAATATGTAAACAGAGATAGCTGTCAGTCACTGATAGTTGTACACAGGGGAGGTGTAATCAGTGATTAATAGCAGTCTCAGTGTAAGTGTGCATACAAAGATAGGTGTCAGTCACTGATAGTGGTACATGGAGGAGGTGTTAGTAGTGATTGATAGCGTTCTCTGTATAATTGTATATAAATTGATAGCTTTTGGTCACTGATAGTTTACATGGGGAGGAGTTATCAGTGATAGTATTTTTTGTATAAGTGTGTATACAGAGATATGTCAGTCACTGATAGTTGTACATGGGTAGGTGTTATCAGTGATTGATAGTATTCTCTGTGTAAGTTTGTGTACAGAGATAGCTGTCAGTCACTGATAGTTGTACACAGGGGAGATGTCAGTGATTGATAGCATTCTCTGTGTAAGTGTGTGTATACATAGATACCTGTCAGTCACTGATAGTTGTACATGGGGAGGTGTTATCAGTGATTGACAGCATTCTCTGTATAAGTGTGTATACATAGATAGCTGTCAGTAACTGATAGTTGTACATGGGGAGGGGTTATCAGTGATCAATGATAGTATTTTTTGTGTAAGCGTGTATACACAGATAGTTGTCAGTTACTGATGTACAGTTGTACACAGGGCAATTGTTAGTGACTGATAGCATTCTCAATGTGTATTTGTGTATAAAGAGATAGCTGTCAGTCACTGATAGTTGTACACAGGGGAGGTGTTATCAGTGATTGATAGCATTCTCTGTGTAAGTGTGTATACATAGATAGCTGTCAGTCACTGATAGTTGTACACAGGGAGGTGTTGTCAATAATTTGTAGAATTCTCTATGTAAGTGTGTATGCATAGATAGTTGTCAGTCACTGGTAGTTGTATATGGAGGAGGTGTTATCAGTGATTTATATTATTCTGTGTGTATGTGTGTGTATACAGAGATAGCTTTCAGTCACTGATAGTTGTACACAGGGGAGGTGTTATCAGTGATTGATAGCATTCTCTGTGTAAGTGTGTATACAGAGATAGCTTTCAGTCACTGATAGTTGTACACAGGGGAGGTGTAATCAGTGATTAATAGCAGTCTCTGTGTAAGTGTGTATGCAGAGATATTTGTCAGTCAGTATGCAGAGATATCTGTCCCAATGCATTGTGAATGGAAAGCAATCCATTCAGTATGCATCAGGATGTCCTCAGTTCAGTCCCTTTTGCGGTATTTGGCTGCGGTATTTTCTACGGCCAAAATTTACGGAACAATTGCCGGATCTGGCATTAATTTCCATTGAAATGTATTAATGCCGGATCTGTCTGACAAATGCATTGCAATACCAGATCTGCAGACCGGGAAACGGATCGGATTTCCCGGGCTGCGCATATGCAGACCTTTAAAAATGTGAAAAAAGTAAATACCGGATCCATTTTTCCGGATGACACCGGAGAGACGTATCCGGTATTGCAATGTATTTATCAGACGGATCCGGAAGCAAATGATATGCGTTTGCATACAGATTTCTGATTCCTTCTAACGTTAGTGTGAAAGTACCCTAAGTGTGTATAAATAGATAGCTGTTGGTCGCTGATATCTGTACACAGGGAGATCTTAATTCAGAAAGAGCAGGGGCTAAAATGTACTAATTTGCTGAATATTTTCTCACAGAATGGACCAGAATAGAAAATGCAGTGAGAATCTAAAATTGGGCATGCAGATCCGTGAAAAAAGACGGACATGTGAACAGCCCTTTAAATGATTAGCAAAGAAAATACAGTTGCGTGCATGAGGACTAAGACTTTAAAATATTTTGCATAACAGAAAGTAGGAGCCAAACTAAAAGTTTGTAAGGCATTGCCAGAACCATGGCAATCTCCTGATCATTGTGGCTGCCTCACTCAGATAAGGCACCATAGCCATGGTCAAATAATACAAGTAGCGAAGAGCTTCAAAGATTCCCAGTAAATACATATTAGAAGACTTATAAAATACATTGTTTGCTCAGTTTCTTGATTTATATGCAGCTTTCGTGTTGCACTTCATTTTATTTTTCATAGAACAGTAATTACCAAACAGGCCAGAAAGTCTTGTTCTTCAAATATATCTCCTCTTAACCGTTAATCCGAAGTGCAGGAGTCATTAAATGCTAATAACTCTCACAAGGAGTAAACTGCAGACAAGATATAACATTTCTTCCTTAAAATGTCCTTAAGATATATTGGTTTGTTTTCATTTTTTTCCTTTATGTACATTACAGAGCTTTATGTGTCCTCTGCGATATTAATGGATTGCAAAATGTTCTTATGCACAGGCTGTTTCCGATATACATGGTAATTAAGGAAGCAGATCATTTGTATAAAGATCAATACCATGCAATTTATTCAGGACCTTGGGAAACAAGGGGTCATTAATTTTTGTTCTTTCCTGTAAAAACAATAATTCAGGCTAGAGTGAAACAAAATGATTTCATTACTGGAGCCACTAATGTTTAACTTTGCATGCTGTAATTTTTAAGCAAAGCATTGTGCTACATTATTTATCCACGATATATCATGTAAGAGAAATATCTAAACAATAGAAAATATGTTTGAAACATATGGTTGTGATACTGTGCATGCAGTCATTTGCCAATAAACTGTTTAAGTTGTGATTGCTTTTCCCAATAAAATCTGAATTTTAGTTTGTGTGTTTTTTTAAATATAATGCTACAGTTGCTACAGTTTAAAATCATCCTCTCTAGCGCCATCTTGTGGTGAACAGAACAATACCAGCTAACATCACCTATCAACCTGTATTGGCCTAACTACAAAAATGAGCCTTACGCTCTTTTCATGTACTTACCGTATATTTGATTGCATTACTTCCATACTTACTGGTTGTATTATGGTCCAATGTTATCATATTGGTGCTTGTTTCGCATATCTCAAATATGCAGTGTCTGTTGCTTTTTTCCAACTTACAGATACAAATGGCTCATTAAAGTCTGGAGATTGTTCAAGATGTGGATGGCTCTGAATAGCATAGGTATTGCATCAGCATGTAATATGTATGCATTTGTATTTAAAAAGCTTTATGTGATTCCTGCTTTTTCTGCTTCTTCTAAGAAGACAGTCCATGATGATTATGGAAGCATTACTGTTGCAGATGATATGAGAATCACAATAGTAAGCATACTACATAAATCAATGTACCCTCAAGCAGTGGCTTGGGAGCGCTGAATTACAGTATGAACACATGCACCAGATGGGAATACTGACAGAGTAAGGTTCCCATACAGGAGGAGCTTTGCCCCTTATGCCTCTCTAGTTGAAAGCCAAAAAATGTATTAGCTGAGTCCTTTAGGCTGGGCTTACACATTCAAAAGCTGGCAGCCGAGCTATGCAGGGAGTTGGTGTGGTTTGGCTATATGGAAATTGCTACACAGTGCGGTTGTACCCTATTACTTTTTCATTTACAGGGTTGAACACAGTCACGACCATATCTTCATGGGACATTTTCTTTGTAATACAATTAAGTAGATAAAAAGAAATGAAAAAAGACACAAGGGCATATAGTTGACTGTCATCCTACAGTGTTGATCCATAAAAATGCAAAACCCCTTATGATGTAGTAGCCAATTGGCTTATTTTAGGGGGAAATCCTTCCTAATTCCAAATAAGATCTATGCACAATCTCCAACTGCAGTGTCTTACTGCAGGGCAGTGCTCTACCGCAAAAAGTGAGCTTGCTGCATTTTTTCTATATTTAGGCTGCTAAAAAAACTAAACTGCAAAACTGTGATTTACTGTGTATTTGTTTAGTGATCAGATTTGAGATAACATGCTTTATCCACCAGCCACTAGGTGGAGCTGTTTCCTCTCCCCACATACAGGAGTGAGTCAGCAAAGAGTAAAGCCATTCTGTGCCTAGACAGGGAGGTGTGAGGGGCTACAAGCTGACACCAGCTTTTGAATAAATCATCCAGAGATAAGAGAAAGATAAAATAAAAGAGCAAATACATACTTCAAGAGAAGGCCAGATGTAAAACGTATGTGTGGTGTAGAAGCCTATGGAAGATTGCTGTATGATAAGGACCACCAAGCTCCAAAGCCACATGTTAAGAAGTTTTCTTCTGGTGCCTGGGCACAACTAAGGAGCAGACTGGCCATCTGTTTAAGAAAGATCCATATCCCAATGAGAACACTGTGGACGTGTACCTTGTGAGTACGGCAACATGTGAAAAATATGCACAGAATGTAGTCTGATGTTGGGGTCCATCCCGTACAGGGGCTTAATTACCATAGCGGTAGACCATGCGACTGCTATGGGGCCCAGGGAAAGAGGGGGCCCAGTCTTATTTGGGATTATCTCCTCTTCTACTGGAGGTGAAAACGTAGTCAGGACTCTACCATCTAAAGGAACAACTTTTAGCAAATAAAGTAGTGGAAAAAATGGCCCAAGGTTCATTGAAAGGGTTTAGGCAGAAACCCTTCTGTCCAGTCTGGCCAGGTTTGATCCTTGCTATGGGGCCCTTACTTCTCTATGTACTCCACTGATCCTGTAGTTTCATTCCATAAAAAAAGAAGACAAAGTGCTACAGCCCCATGCCTCGATGCTTTGTCAAAAAATCAGCTAAAGCAGAAAAAGTGCTCCTGTGAGAAAACTGTGCCTGTTATCTTAAATCTGAGTAATGGTACATGTAAGGCCTTAATACACTTGAACTTGTATCTTCAATAAAGAATTGCTTGCTCTTAACTTGGCCTGATTGTTTCCTGCGCTGCTTCACTGCACCAACATCTGTAGCTGGATCAAGGGACAATGCCTTGCACCTTAAAACCCTCGACACCAAGGGCACTTCAACCGTCATTGAGCACCCCAGAACTGGAGTGTGTCCCTAAGGGAGGAAAAAGTGAGCCCTTCCACATCACTGCAGGCAAGTCTAGGAGGCATCAGAACCATGAGTAATACCCCTAAACTCACATACATGCCCCTGCGGCCTGGTCGCTGCACAACATTTTAGGACACATTACTTATAGTATGTATTTCAAGTTAGAAAAATTGGTCATAAGCACCAGGAGAAAAATATCTAGGCACAGACACTTTAAAGAAAATTGACACCATGATTTGCAACTATTATCTATAGTAATACATAAGTAGTATTGCAATTAAATGCTATGTACACTTTTGGAGGGAATTTTTTTATGATTGCATGTTACTCATTTTTGGCTCAAAATCATTTTTTTTCAATTGGCCTTTATTAAAATATTGAGCTGTTCTGTTTTTCCAGCTGTGTGACTGGTACTTTCACTCTGTGCTGGTCATCTAATAAACCTTATCTCTAAACTACTGAGAGGTCATAAACACTTATTTGAGCCACATTCTTATCAGTAAGACAAGAACTGAGCTATAATTAGTTTTTATAATGTCTGAGAGCGGAGATAAGGAGCTTGTTTGCTCCTGGTCTGACGGAAAAGACAGAAACTCCAAAGGGTGCTACTAGAACATGTCAGTTCTGTACAGAAGAAAGGATGCCATATTTTAATAGACCAAATAAAAAATATATTTTTAGCTCAAAATGAGTACAATGCAACAATAAAAAAATGTCCCCAAAGGTGTACAAACCCTTTCAATATTCCATAATGGAATTTTTTTTTCCTGCTGCTCCACATTTCCCTGCTGTCAGCACTCAAAATTGCATTGAAAAACACAGTCTAGGCTGCGTCAACACTAGTGAGGACCCTTGCACAGCAGTCCTCACAATGTACATCAATTGGGCATTAAACGCTGACAGTAGGGAATAGAGGGCAGGAGAAAAAAAATATGATCTATATTGAATATCTGCAGTACTATTCATGTATATAGATAATAATTCAGTATTGTAATTCCCTTTTTGTGATCCTTAGGATTTCTTGGAGAAGCATGCTAAACAAATTCTGTAAAATGATACACATTTTTCTCAATGTAATCCCAAGAAAAAACTTGTGGTCCAGCTTCCCATAAAAAACTTGCAGCTTTATTAATAACAATAAAAAAAACTGTTATCCAAAGACGAATCACATACAAGATTCAATATGTCTATATATTTTTCTCAAGCAAAACCGCTTCAATCTTTTTAGGACTATAAGACTCACTTTTTTAGCAGGAACAAAATGTGCTTAAAAGTGCCTGAATCTTTTAGAATGCAGATACGGTGCTTCAGAAGTACCAGACCCCCATGACTGCTTCCTTAACCCCTTAAGGACACAGCCTTTTTACACCTTAGGACCAGGCCATTTTTTGCAAATCTGACCAGAGTCACTTTAAGTGCTGATAACTTTAAAATGCTTTGACTTATCCAGGCCATTCTGAGATTGTTTTTTCGTCACATATTGTACTTCATGACACTGGTAAAATGAAGTAAAAAAAAATATTTTTTTTGCACCAAAAAATACCTAATTTAACAAAAATTTGGAAAAATTAGCAAATTTCAAAGTTCCAGTTTCTCTACTTCTGTAATACATAGTAATACCCCCAAAAATTGTGATGACTTTACATTCCCCATATGTCTACTTCATGTTTGAATTATTTTGGGAATGATATTTTATTT
The DNA here is from genome assembly GCF_014858855.1 of Bufo gargarizans. NCBI lineage: Eukaryota > Metazoa > Chordata > Amphibia > Anura > Bufonidae > Bufo > Bufo gargarizans. Next base: position 302,591,062 of record NC_058081.1, read on the forward strand.
TTTGGGGATGTTATAAGGCTTAGAAGTTTAGAAGCAAATCTTGAAATTTTTCAGAAATTTACAAAAACTCAATTTTTAGGGACCAGTTCAGGTCTCAAGTCACTTTGCGAGGCTTACATTATAGAAACCACCCAAAAATGACCCCATCTAAGAAACTACACCCCTCAAGGTATTCAAAACTGATTTTGAATACGTTGTTAACCCTTTAGGTGTTGCACAAGAGTTATTGGCATATGGGGAGGAAATTTGAGAATTTTATTTTTTTGTCTAATTTTTCATTTTAACCCATTTTTTCCACTAGCAAAGCAAGGGTTAACAGCCAAACAAGACTGTATCTTTATTGCCCTGACTCTGCCGTTTACAGAAACACCAAATATGTGGCCGTAAACTACTGTACGGCCACACAGCGGGGCGTAGAGTGAAAGGTGCGCCGTTTGGTTTTTGGAAGGCTGATTTTTATGGACTGGTTTATTTACACCATGTCCCATTTGAAGCCCCCTGATGCACCCCTAGAGGAGAAACTCCCTAAAAGTGACCCCATCTAAGAAACTACACCCCTCAAGGTATTCAAAACTGATTTTACATACGTCGTTAACCCTTTAGGTGTTGCACAAGAGTTATTGGCAAATGGCGATGAAATTTGAGAATTTCATTTTTTTGCCTAATTTTCCATTTTAACCCATTTTTTCCACTAACAAAGCAAGGGTTAACAGCCAAACAAGACTGTATCTTTATTGCCCTGACTCTGCTGTTTACAGAAACACCCCATATGTGGTCGTAAACTACTGTACGGCCACACAGCGGGGCGTAGAGGGAAAGGTGCGCCGTTTGTTTTTTGGAGGGCTGATTTTTATGGACCGGTTTTTTGACACCAAGTCCCATTTGAAGCCCCCCTGATGCACCCCCAGATTATAAACTCCATAAAAGTGACCCCATCTAAGAAACTACACTCCTCAAGGTATTCAAAACTGATTTTACAAACTTTGTTAACCCTTTAGGTGTTGCACAAGATTTAATGGAAAATAGAGATACAATTTCAAAATTTCACTTTTTTGGCAGATTTTCCATTTAATTTTTTTTTTGCCAGTTACAAAGCAAGGCTTAACAGCCAAACAAAACTCATTATTTATGGCCCTGTTTCTGTAGTTTACAGAAACACCCCATATGTGGTCGTAAACCGCTGTACGGGCACACGGCAGGGCGCAGAAGGAAAGGAATGCCATACGGTTTTTGGAAGGCAGGTTTTGCTGGACTGTTTTTTTTTACACCATGTCCCATTTGAAGCCCCCCTGATGCACCCCTAGAGTAGAAACTCCAAAAAATTGACCCCATTTTAGAAACTACGGGATAGGGTGGCAGTTTTGTTGGTACTAGTTTAGGGTACATATGATTTTTGGTTGCTCTATATTACACTTTTTGTGCGGCAAGGTAACAAGAAATAGCTTTTTTGGCAGCGTTTTTTTTTTTTTGTTATTTACAACATTCATCTGACAGGTTAGATCATGTGGTAATTTTATAGAGCAGGTTGTCTCGGACGCGGCGATACCTAATATGTATACAACTTTTTATTTATTTATGTACGTTTTACACAATGATTTCATTTTTAAAACAAAAAATATGTTTTAGTGTCTCCATAGTCTAAGAGCCATCGTTTTTTCAGTTTTTGGGCGATTATCTTAAGTAGGGTCTCATTTTTTGCGGGATGAGATGACTGTTTGATTTGCACTATTTTGGGGTGCATATGACTTTTTGATCGCTTGCTATTACACTTTTTGTGACGTAAGATGACAAAAAATGGCTTTTTTTACACCGTTTTTATTTATATTTTTTTACGGTGGTCACCTGAGGGGTTAGGTCATGTGATATTTTTATAGAGCCGGTCGATACGGACGCGGCAATACCTAATATGTATACTTTTTTTTTATTTATGTAAGTTTTACACAATGATTTCATTTTTGAAACAAAAAAAATGATGTTTTAGTGTTTCCATAGTCTAAGAGCCATAGTTTTTTCAGTTTTTGGGCGATTATCTTAAGTAGGGTCTCATTCTTTGCGGGATGAGATGATTGTTACAATTTTGGCATACATGCTACTTTTTTGATCACTTTTATTACCTTTTTTTGGGAAGTAAGGTGGACAAAATTTCAATTTCATCATAGTTTTTTATTTTTTATTTTTATTGCGTTCACCGTTCGGGTAAAGTAACATGACCGTTTTATAGATCAGGTCGTTACGGACGCGGCGATACCAAACATGTGCAGGGAATTTTATTTTTTTAATTTTTAATCAGTGATAAATGTGTTTTTTGATTTTTACTTTTTTTTCACTTTTTTTTTGACCCAGACCCACTTGGTTCTTGAAGATCCAGTGGGTCTGATGTCTGTATAATACAGTACTGTACTCTATATAGGGCTCTGTACTGTATTTTACTTACACTGAACAGATCTATGCTTTCAGCACAGATCTGTTCAGCACCATGGACAGCAGGACGCCTGAGCAGGCGTTCTGTTGCCATGGGAACCTTCCCAGTCTGCTCAGTAGTGGTCAGAACTGCGCAGACGGGGAAGGGTAAGGACGGGGCTGCGGGGGGCTGTCTGGGGGCTCTCTCCCTCTCCATCGGGGGGCTGCAAAGGCACTGCAGCCCCCCGATCGGAGAGGGAGGGAGCTCCCTCTTACTGTTAACTTTTTCCATACAGCGGTCCGTACGGACCGCTGTATGGAAAGGGTTAAACGGCTGACATCGCATCACCGATGTCAGCCGTTTATACCAGGGTGCCAGCAATGTGCTGGCACCCTGGTATACCCACTCTACACCAACGATTATTCAATCGGAGGCGGGCGGGGGATCGCGATCCCGCCTGCCGCACCGCCCGCCTCCCGCACCGCCCCCACCGCCCGCAACACCCCCCCTGCACCTCCCACCGGGCTAAAATCATTCAGAGGTGCAGGGGGGTGATAACTATATATTTTCGCCACACTAAAGTTTCTGATCGCTGCGGTCAGGGACCGCAGCGATCAGAAACTGCAGAAAGCGCAACAAACCGCAGGTCTGAATTGACCTGCGGTTTGTTGCGATCGCGGACATGGGGGGGTCACGGGACCCCCCCGCGCATTTAGCCGAGGTGCCTGCTCAATGATTTGAGCAGGCACCTTGTTCCGATCACAGCCGGCCGCACGGCAGTGATCGGAACAACACATGACGTACCGGTACGTCATGTGTCCTTAAGGACTCGGGAAACATGCCGTACCGATACGTCATGTGTCCTTAAGGGGTTAATGATCCAGCAGAGCTCTTTTACTCAGCTTCTCAGCTTTGTTGGATCTATATGAGAGCTGTGCATTTGAGGACTTCTCTGTCTCCCTGCCTGACACCAATATGCAGTGTCGTAACTAGAACTTATTGGCCCCGCCTAAAGTTTTTGAATGGAGCCTACCCAGCAACCCCCACCTTCCATGCTACTCTCACTCATGCGCCTAGTCAATATTGTTTTCTCAGTCTAGGTAGCCATTCCATTTCCTAAGTAGCCTATATATATTGTTTGCCATGTCACTGTATATGCTGTCACTGTATATAATGTCATTGTATAATGTTGAGGGAGCCCTGACAATAAAATCTTTTAATCCTCCTCCCGGGAGGGCACCTTCCGAGTTCGGGCCTCATAACAGCAGTTTCCTCAGCCAATATGTTTAATCAGTGCAGGAAGGAGAGGAGGCTGAGAGATCATTCAGATCATGGAGAGTGGTGTAAGAAACCCCAGGTAGCAGGGAAATACATGAAAGCTCTTATTGTACATGTAGGACCTTTGATCATGTCACCAGTTTGAGGAGTCAGACCTTATTATGATTTTGATTCTCCTATCACTTGATCACAAGCACCATTGCTATTTGTTTCAATGGTCAAAAGATGCCACACTAGGATTAACAGGAGCTGACTTTAAACTTATAACTCCCTCTACCCTTCTGTCTAAACCTAGCGTCTTATGGTCCAAAAAATGTGATAATTTATTTCAATAATTTAAGCATAATCTGTCAGAAAATAGGAAGGTTTTAAAAAGTTTTGAACCTATCAAATGCATGCCATTACATTTAATAATATACCAGCATTAGATTTGGATAGAAGTTTATTAAGCATGGAAATTACTTATTAATGAAGATAAATATTTGACCAAAAAGTGCATCTACAGACCAAAAACCAAAGGCAACCAAATAACAATGATTAGAAAAATAGATGACAAGAATGAGCATAACACTCAAGTTTATAGCTTTCAGATTAGGTTTGATTTCAATTGTTATACAAAACATAACATATGCAATCTTTTGACCGGTCATATGCCCTACATCAGGCCTAGCATAGAATATGACATAGACTGTAATAACATTTATAGTAGACTATTACCACTATTATAGTTTCATAGTTATAGTTGCATAATATAATATTGAATACATGAACCTACGTGCAACACCTGACACTGTAACATATCAACATTTAGCAATTCTCTATGACTGTTGGGCTGTGTTTAGACCATTGTAAATGAAAAATGATGCTGCAGACTAAATTGCATTATTCATTGTTCCCTGTGTTTAGTTTCATTGAAAATCTGGCTGAAGTAAAAGGCATCTGTTACAGCCCCATAGTTTGAACGAAAAACATCAATATTCTTTTGTGATTTTAATCATATGTCATTGATGGATGTAAGTTTAGCTGTGAAAAACAAACATGTGTATTAGTGTAAAATACATTTGATGCATTAACAAGTCATCACAGAGTGATTATGACCATTGCCCTTACCATGAATGATACCACACAAGAAAGCTTTGAAAGGTCAATCCACTGTCATCCTGGTGTGCATACAATGTATATAGATCAATCATATAAGAGCCTGATGTGATTAAGGATATTGTATCTGTTGGAGACCGCCAGGCTACTGAAGAGTCCTGTTGAGTGACCTTCTATATTGTAGCCCAGATGCTTTGATATATTGATAGAGATTCCAGTAGAGGGGGGGTCACAATTGTGTTCTTGTGCCCACACATTTACTCATCCTTATGTTTAACAACATTCTTAGGAGATTTTTGTATGCTCTTATGTTCTATCTGAAGATACCATCCCTTTGGAAATATCACCATTAGGTCTCTGTCATAATTGCTTTAATATTTTTCTGTTCCATGACATACTATGACATTTTGGGAATTATGCAATTGATTTATAGATGTAATAGTACATACTGATACATACTGATATTGTATTTGCTGTATTATACAGTTGTCAACCCACTGTGGTGGCCATGATTGGAGTTCACTCTGATCCCTGTGATGCAACCAGGGATGCCCATGAGGCCTAAAAAAGGATTGCATGGTCTACCATCATATTATAACTATTAGAGTCTGCCAGAGGCAGAACCTAAAATTATAAGTTGCCTGACATGCATTACACTGACAGGTACAATACACTGTTTATCATGTATAATAGGAGACAGCATGCCTATACATTTATGTGATTGCTTATTTTATTTAATTCATTTTCAACACCAGTGGTATAAAGCACATTTCAGTGCATAATATTAATCAGTGCATCATTTCAGGCATGCATTGGACTAGATTGAAAAAGGGCAGCCACTAAAACAGCCCAAAACCATGTTGCACTGATGAATATTATGCACTGAAATGTACTTTATACCACTAGTGTTGAAAATGAATTAAATAAAAGAAGCAATAATACTAATCTATTAGCGTGTTGTCTCCTATTATACATGATAAAGAATAGAACAAGCCTTCTGGTGGAGGGAGACCAAACCCGGGACACACACACACACCAAAGTCTTTGATGGGAAGAGTTCTGTGGTCAATACCTTGTTTACTCTGGTATAATACACTGTAATACATAAGTATTGCATTGGATTATGTGAGTTGTGGCGAAACCAACCTCGCCACTGGGTTTTGGAGGGGGCTGTTTAAAAGCCTCTTGCCTCAGGATTATGGCCCATAGTAACTTTTAAACCCCTGAACCTATTCCAGAGAATTTTGGATAGGTTTGTCCCCCAAGTTATACAGTTTAAATTGATGTAAGTTATATGTATGGACAATGTAACCTCACAAAGTTATAACAACTTATAATAAGTGTAACTTGTCAGCTTGGGAGGAATATGCTGGGTGTGGTTCTATTGTCCCATTGTCCCATTGTGTGTTTAAATGGTGATGTCTGCCCTGTTGTCTCCACATGTGTATTGGTGATCTCCCCTTTGTCCTGAGAGATAATTGGATTGTCTTCGGTCGTCTCCCAGGCAGAGAGGAGGAAACCATGATGCATTGTGGGGATATGTTGTATCTGTTCTGTGTCGCAGTCTCCCTTCTGGTCCTCTAGGGGGCGGGAACGATTGGTTGCTGTATTTACATTGTGTGTTGTGAATTACTGATTGGTTGGATTTCAAAACCCTGTGGGCAGTACTATGTTTGGTTTTTTTATCAATAAAAGAGGCTGTACTTGAAGTACAGTCAGACCACTGCTTGACCCTGATCACGGAGCCTTGTCTCGTCATTGGGGGGATTCCCTGTATGCTGTTGGAGACTGATTGCCAGGAGTGTAAGCTGACTGAATGCTTTTCCTGTTCGTCTGCTGACAGCTATTTGCGAGGTTCCAGTTTGGAGTGCTATTTTGTATCCAGTTTGGGAGGTTGGTGTTCTGCAGTAGCTGTGCCTGTCTCTCATAAAGGGGCATATCGCCTAAACGGATTTCAACCCCTTGTCTGCTGAAACGGTCCGTTACATGAGTAAACAGGTTAGTATTTATAATTGTGAAGTCCTCTATCTTGTAATTTAACCTGCTTGGTGAATGCCGTTACAAAAAAATAAAGAAACAATAAAAATGAAAAATTACTGTCTGTTGTGCATTCTACTTGTAAAAATGATCAAAATGTTGTATGTAATCCTAAATAGTGCCAATAGAAATCTCAAACCCTCACACAGCGGCTCTATAGATGGGAAAAACAAAAGTTGTGATAGAAAAGCAAACATTTTTAAGTGCTTCTATTGTACAAAAGTGGAAAACATGAACAACTACAAAAGTTTGGTATTGCTGTACACATGTCAATCATACCATAAATTCCATAAACACAAAACCAAAAATAAAAGCTGAAAAAGTTTAGAATTGCTGCTATCTTTTTCCATTCCTTCAAAAATAAATAAACATTTCCAATGCTTTATATCTATCCCAATATAGTGACATAAAAAAATGCAGCCTATTCCATAAAAACAAGCCTTTACAAAGCTATGTTGATGGTAAAAAAGAAAACAGTTATGGCTCTGTGAAGTCTTGGGTCCAAAATAGATTGAAGAATTACTTGGAAAACTTTAAGGGTGGGAGATTTTGGGACAGCCCGTGTTAACCCCTTCTGGCCCAGCACCATACATGCATATCACAGAGCAGGTGTTTAAAGATGGCGCCCATTTGTAACTAAGCGCCATAGCATCTGAGAGCACAAAGACCTGGAAGTGTGCTTCCAAGCATACACTGGCTCCCTCTAGTGGGGATCAGGGGAATCTAGTGGGAATCAGGGGAATAGTGTGTGCGGCAGCCTCTGTCCTTTTTAAATTATCTGAGGCTGCCCACATAAGTTCCTATGGAGACCCTGCCTGTGGCAGGACCACATAGGAACACAGTGTACTCCTCATAGAGCTCAATGATAATGCATTGGGGTGTATGAGGGGTGTATAGATGAATTATAAAAAATTGCAAAAAGAAAAATGCTTTAAAAAATATTTTTAAAATTTAGAAATATAAATATTCATACCCCCCTTCTTTTGCCAAATTCAAAATAAACGAAAAATAAATATCATGGGCAATCGCATCTTGTGAAAATGCCCTTATTATTAAAATATAAGAATATGGCAAATAAAGAAATGGAAAAAAGTCAAAATGGCTTATTTGCCTTTTTTTGATTGCTGGGAGGTGATCCCACAATTAAAAAAAAAAAGTAATCAAAAAGTTGTACACACTCCAAAATGCTATCAATGAAAAGTATAGATTGCTCCGCAAAAATGATCCCTTGTACAGCTGGCGATGGCGATGAAAATAAAAAAAAAACTATTTTTTAATAAGGTTTTTATTGTTTATCAATATTAAAAAGAAAAAGTATGTAAATGGAGTATTGCCATAATTGTACTGTCCCTGAGAATGAAAGTAACAGGTCAGTTTTATTGCAGTTTATGGCTCCACAGTCCACAGCTACTTTGAAGCTCCGGTCAAGGACAGCTGGCTTACAAATAGACAGCGGGTACTTTCAGATGCGGCCACTGTAAGGCCTGTGCATAAATTAGACCGGATAACAATTATTTTTACTGACAGCTCAGGCAGTACTACCTATACCTTCCGCAGTTTTGAAAACTGTAATATGAATTGAATGGTATTCCTTGCTTGTTGTATTTGTGACTCCATGTATATTGAAAAGACTTGTAGAGAACAATTTTTTTTTAAAATCCTGGAACAGATAGGTGCTATAAGAAATAAAAGGGATAAACCCATAGCAAGACATGTCATCAGAGAGCATGCTGGTGATCCCAAAGTCCTGAACTTCATGGCTATTGAAACCATTAACATTTCTTTCAGGGGTGGTGACATGGGCAAAATCCTGAGACAAAAAGATGGATTTATCACCTGAACACAGTGACAGTGATATTAAAAGGTGCTATTAGAAAGTACAACTTGTCCTGCTTTTTTGCAGGACAAGTTGTACTTTCTAATAGCACCTTTTATTATTGTATTTTATGTAGTCTGGTGAGGAATTGGAAAATAATACCAAAATGGGGTGGAATTGGAAAAAACGCCATTCTGCTAAAGTTTTGTGGTTACATAAAAATATCTAAAAACGGTAGGTATAATAGACACACAAGTCTATATTCGATATCAGAATAACATAGCCCCATTCAGGCTTCATATCAACAATCCAGGTACAATACAGCTACCATCAATCAGTTTCAAGACATTATTCAATTACAGTATGTATACAAAGAGCTTCATGTTCTTCTATTGATTAAAGGAGTTTCCCCTCTTTTAAGGCTACTTTCACTTCTGCGCTTTTCATTTCCTGTATTGAGATCCATCATAGGATCTCAATACCGTAGGAAAACACTTCAGATTTGCCCCCATTCATTGTCAATGAGGACAAAACTGAACTGAATGGAATGCACTAGAATGCATTCCATTTTGTTTGGTTGCGTTCCCATGCTGGACAGAAAAAAGCTGCAAGCAGCCTTTTGTATGCGTCATGGGATGCGGAGAAAGACAGATCCGGCATGAAACACAATGTAAATCCATGGTGCCGGATCAATTTTCTCGAACACAAAAGAAAACAGATCCGTCCCCCATAGAATTACAATGGTTTTAGAAATGGATCCATCATGGCTATTTTAGAGATAATATAACCGGATTCGCTCATAACAGATGCAGCCGGTTGTATTATACTAATGGAAGTGTTTTAGCTGATTCATGACCGTTCCAGCAAATGCAGATTTGAAAGCAGCCTAAAGTGATGGAGCATTAGAAAAATATCCTATTAGTTTATGTTCCATTGGGATCAACCTCTTGGATCCCCATTAATACCAAGAATGAAGGGGATGTATGGATGTTTTTATGTTTAGTCTGCATTAGCTTTCTTCGTACAGTGGTGCACCCTGATGCCCTCTGTTCATGAAACTAAAGCCGGACCATTCATCTGAATGCAGGTATGTGTCACGGACGTACCGAGACATACGGACGTCCCCGCAACAGTGAGTGGCAGGAGATCTGTGAGACTGGCAACACTTGGTTTGATCTGACAGGTTTTCCTCGTGGCTCAATAGGTGTCTGTGTTGTTTATGGTAATGGCCACACCCCTTGCCTCCAAGTGTTGTTTATGTGGTCATTTAACCTTCCTTATTTATAGTTGCTTCTCTCACTATGCTGTGCGGTTTATAGCTTCTGTGCCTGTGGATTGTTTGTGATTGGATCTCGGCTGAGTTCCTGGTGCTTCCATATCCTCTTTGAAGTTAAGTCTTTCCTTTCACTTTTGTATTTTGCTTGGGTTCTGTGTGTTGCATTTCCCTATTGTTTGTTTTAGACCTGAAGGAGACTCGTGTTTGTCATTCCTTTTGGAGGAACAGGCAGTCTCGTCCCTGCCTTTAGTACCAGGGTCCTATAGGGCTAGATAGGACTCTAGGTATTCTTGCGTATGAACTCGCCTACATTTGGGGTCTATTCATACTGGTAGTCAGTCAGGATCTTCCTTCCCTAGTTCTCAGGCCTGATTCCCTGTTTCCTCCTTCCCTCCTATGCTCGATGTGGTGTTTCCCTCCTACACCAAAGCGTGATAGTATGCTGCCGTTCCCTGTACAGCTGGTGGCCAGGGTGCTGTTTTGCAGTGGAAAACAGTAAAAAGAATGTTTTGCTGCACCAGTGCTGTGTCTCCTTTAGTCTCAGGATTGGTTGACTTTACACCATGCCTTGCACCAGGGTCTGAGTCTTATTAACACTAATATCCTCATGTTCTCACTGTCTTTATCTGGGTTTCCTTTAGGAAGTCTAAATTCCTCCAGGAAAGCAATGCTAATCTAATTTTGCAATTTATTTTATTTTTATAAAATTGTTTGTAACAGATCTCCTGGCACCCCGACAGAGTACCTCCGTTTATGGATGCTCCTAGTTCTTCCCAAGGGCTCCAAGCACTCCACTTGACACTGTAAGCACTGCCGACGCCACGAATGGCCGCAGCTTGGTTGGGATCTCGCTATCTTCTACCCACCCTGGACCTACAACAAGGCTTCCAGGTTCCAGTGGGTGAACCTCTCTTCCTTCAGAGAGTGATGCAGGAACAAGCTCTTAAAAGAGCTCAAGGATTATATTCAGGGGAGTATACAGCATATAGCATTCCCCAGTGTAGATGCAGCCTTTTCCCCACACACATGAGATGAGGCTCTATGTTGAAGGTAAAACAGGAACTCTTTAATGGGGCTACATGTTAGCCTTTTATGCAGGTCTTCCAGCAAGGAACACTCCTCTGGGGACCTTGTGGAAGACTGAGACAGTTTTTTTATTAGCCAATCACATGCATTTACAGTATGGAAACACTCCCAGCAATTGTACACCCCCCCCCCCCCCCTCTGCCTGTGATACAATAAAAAAACACAATGGGCTCTGCCTCTGATACAGTTACCAAACACAATGGGCTAACTTAATCACAGGCAGAAAACACACATTTTTTCCAAAACACAGAAAACAACTCAAAGCCCCACATATCCATATAAATTATACATCCCTGGATAGCTCTGATCTGGGCAAGCAACATATCCAGAAATCACCCAGATCTGTGCAGGGGTTCCTGAATCCCATGAAAGTCACATTTGACCGATCAAAAGCATGGATTTCCTACCCAAAATAGTTCCACAGATTTAGGCTGTGCAGCCGGTCTACCTTCTCCTTCAAAGTTTTAGTACATGGACCATAATCCTGAGGCAAAAGGCTGGCAAACAGGCCCCTCCAAAACCCAGTGGTGAGATTATTTCTGCCACACATCTCCCTAACCAGGAACCTGACCTCCGGTTGATACCTGCGTTAGTCTGGCAGCCCACCCATAACCAAATACTGGACCTGTTAAATTTGGTAGCCTATCTCTGTTCAGTGAGTCCACCAAGGTTGTGTTGGTAACTGGTACTCCCGGTGTCTGTGTTGCTCTCTGGCTGGGAGTGGAGGTTGCTTTGTGGGCAGAGATCAGCAGTACTCTGCCCTGGTGCCAGCACTTCAGCTGGGCAAACTGGTGCACAGTCCTGCTCTGCAACAAAGGGACAGGTAGGGCAGAGGCCAACAGCTCTCTGCCCAGATGCCAGTGCTTCTGCTGGAGTAGCCTGTGGGGAGTCAGGCTCTGGAGAAGAAGATAGGGGAGGACAGAGGCCAACTGCGCTCTGCCCAGATGCCAGCCATTCCACTGGTATGTGGTCAGGGAATCCTACCCCCAAGACATGGTTGCGGATATGCTGTGGAGATAAAGGATCACTTAGCTCCTCATACTTGCATTCCTGCGGGGTTGGTCAAGGATCTGTACCGGCCGTCCAGCATCCCTGTAGGTCTGGTTCAGAGACCGCGGTCCCATCTGCCCCATCGGAGTTAGGGGTACTGTCCCCCTTTGGTTGAGGATAGAGACCAGTTTTCTCCTCTCCCTGCAAGGTACACTGCCGCTGGGGAAGGGAGACAATGCTTTCCTCTCCCTACAAGTTACACTGCGACTGGGGAAGGGAGACGATGCTCTCCTCTACCTATAAGGTACACTGCCACTGGGGAAGGGAGACAATGCTCTCTTCTCTCTGTAAAACATACTGCTGCTGGGTAGCAGGACCGACTGTCCCTACTCCCTGAAACTCTGGCTGCCTTTGGGGAACTGGTCCGACCGCCCAGCATCTCTGTTGGGCCGGTGGAGAAACCTTGGTCCCATCTCCACCTGCCATATGGAGTTCCACCCAGAACCCGTTTATCAGGTCCCTTACCTCTGTAGCTAGTAGTGAAGTAGGGGGTACCTCAGCCAGGTCTTCCCCACCACAGGGCTTTAAGCGTGGGACTGCCATCCAACTCTCCTGCAGGTTATTATCAATAATGTGGAGCAGATGTTGGTAGTCCTGCTCCAGTCCACACTCCAGTGTCACTAGATATTCCAAGTCTGGTCTCACCTCGTTGGGGTCAGCCCAATCTTGCATACCTTCCCTAAAGTCGTAGATGTCATAAAATCGGGTCTCCATAGTGCTCCCTAACTCTGGTTCTATGAAAGCCTCCCACAACAGACCAGGGCCATCATAATCATACCCCTCTAGGTTGTCATGCTCTGCCGTCCAGTGTGTATGCCGAGCAGTATACCACCAGAGCGTTTGGTAGGCATTCTCAAGCCACAGATCCTGTCGCACCCGGAGCTTGAGCTCCTTCACCCACTCCTGCAGGGGCTGCTATACCAGGAGGGGCATCCGTAGGGCCAGTTATCCTCGCTGGAGAGTCTCTCACCCCGCCTACGTTGTACGCCATCCAGGGCCTCATACCAGACTTTTTTCCGGACTGTATTCCAATCGATCAGGTACTCCTCCTTGTGTCGAGACGCTGCTTGGTTACAAACTGGTTCCATACTGATGTAGTCAGGGGCGCTGTATGGGGACAAGCGTTGCCCTCAATTTTGTAAATCCACAAACTGTGTCTCTGAGCTGCTGCTCCTAGCACTAGGATGCTATCCCACCCAAGCACTCCACTTGACACCGTAAGCACTGCCGACCACACGATCTGCCGACTTATACCCACCCTGGACCTAAGACAAGGCTTCCAGGTTCCAGTGGGTGAGCCTCTCTTCCTTCAGAGAGCGATGCAGGAACAAGCTCTTAAAAGAGCTCAGGGATTATAGCCAGTTAGTATACAGCGTATAGCATTCCCCAGTGTAGATGCAGCCTTTTCCCCACACACATGAGAGGAGGCTCTATGTTGAGGGTAAAACAGGAACAACTCTTTAATGGGGCTACATGTTAGCCTTTTATGCAGGTCTTACAGCAAGGGACACTCCCCTAGGGACCCTGTGGAATACTGTAACAGTATTTTTATTAGCCAATCACATGCATTTACAGTATGGAAACGCTCCCAGCAATTGTACACAACTCCACCCCCCACCCCCCCCACCCCCTCCCTCCTTTCCGGTGATACAATTAACAAACACAATGGGTTTTGACTGTAATACAATTTCCAAACAAAATGGGCTAACTTAATCACTCATAAGCAGAAAACACACATTTTTTCCCCAAAACACAGAAAACACCCCAAAGCCCCACATATCCCTATAAATTATAGATCCCTGTAAAGCTCTGATCTGGGCAAACAACATATCCAGGAATCACCCAGATCCGAGCAGCGGTTCCCAAATTACATGGAAGTCACATTTAACCGTCCGGAAGCATGTATTTCCTGCCCAAAATAGTTCCACAGATTTAGGCTGTGCGGCTGGTCTACCTTCTTCAAAGTTTTAGTATATGGACCATAATCCTGAGGCAAAAGGCTGGCAAACAGTCCCCTCCAAAACCCAGTGGAGAGATTATTTTCGCCACATTATTAATTTGTTACTTTGTAATGGGGAGGTAAAAACATCCAACTCACCTGCAAAAACAGCATGTGCAAGGATACATTTTGTGTCTGGTCTGCTTCCTTCCATGGTCTGATTTCTCCCCTCATTATCTCCCAAGTGACTAAGGCCAGAAACAGGGGGCATGATCTGCCCTCACACATTGTGTCAAGCCTGCAGCACTCTCACCTTTCTGGCAAGCATATCCCTTCACTGGAGTCACCGGCGCAGAGCCATGTCAGCAAGACAAGCAGAGAAGAAAAAGGGACATCAATATTTTTAATTCCATGTATGGAATATTCCAATAATACTATATGAAATGCTATTTTCATCACATAGTAATACATTTTGTGAAATGACCCATTTAATGCAATAATTTGGCATCTCTTATTCTTTTATCCCAATAGCATAAGGTAGATAGATGCTCTCTGCAATACACAGAAACTGACTGTGGGAGCTGGTGGCACTAACATGACAGGATAGACAAATGGCAAGTGGCTTTGTGTGTTTGTGTTGAGGTCAGCCAAAGACATTTCTAATATCCATCCTAATCAGGGGCTGTAACAGATTGACTAAGAGAGTACAGCAGTGATGGCATGTTGCTGAGCTGGCCCTATTCTTATGGATTGGTGCATTTCATTATACAACTGGGCAACATCCAAAGCTAATGTAAAATATATTGAGAAATGGTTTTGATTATCCAATTACAGTTTTTTTCTATATAACAGTTTAATGCCCTTTTTATTTAATAGATAATATATTTCACCTGCATTTTATTTGGGATAATGTACACAAAGGTATTGTGTTATTACAATGTTTTATGAAGTTATAAAATTACACTATAATTATTCATTTGCAGTTTTATGGTTTACTTTTCTAGCACTTTTCTAGACATTGTATCCAACTGAATAACATTCTAGTAGTCTTCAGAAAAAATATGTTTTTTTTTCAAATGGCAGGGATTGTAAGAGCTGACACATTCATTCTATCATGTTTAGTAAGTATATTACACTGTTGTGTTGGCCGAGGGCTACACTTCTAATTTGAGAAGCCTTCAGGTCTAAAGCATCAATAAGGTGCTTTCTAACAGTGTCCTGGCTTGTGGTGTGACTTCAAATAGAGATTTTTTTTCATAAGAATAATTTATTGCTTACATTTTCAAATTGACTTTTGTTCCTGCAACAGTTTTAGATGTGTCTCTATCCTGTTGTGTTTTTAATGATTTTTTGCTTTGTTGTTGAAATGACTATAGTCAAACTTTATGTACATAACTGCTGCATTCATTGGCACATATCTCCTAATATCAGTGCACCTAGATTATGGCAAAAATCGCACCAATATGTTTAGAGAAGGTTTCGAGAAAATGATCTGCACCTAGCCAGAGAAGAAGTTGTGATATTGGAAAAAGGGATGCAGTTTCATAGGAAATAGGACAATTCATAATGTTTAACATTTAGCACCAAAATTGTACCACAATTCTGGGGTAAAATTCTGTATCAAACTAAGGCTTCACATCACCATTTAGCTTTCCGTTCTTCTGATCGGTCAGAAGAAGAAAGAGAAGATTGAAAATCCCAGGCAAGATTTGGGATCTTCAATCAAGATCGTCATGGGGGCCTCTTTGGACTCAAATGGATGAGTTGAGTACAATTTATTTATTTTTAACCGCCATTTCATTGAAATTTGATTTGTTACTGTGAAGCACAAGGAAATTTGGTTTTGCAGCAAATCTAATTTTCCCTGAAATTCAGATCAAAGTCCACTTAGGATACTTCAATTTGCTGATCACTATTTGTTATGTAATGTGTTGAATTGTTATGTACTGTGTTATGTACTGTGTTATGAATTGTTATGTTAGAAGCAGCACATGGACTTTGCCTCCTATTGCTCTGAAGTCTTCCTAGAATGATCTCAAGCTAGGGGTGGAACTAGCTACCACCTAGCCTCCTACAAGGGCTCAGTGAGAAAGAGGGAAGGAGAAGGACAGAAAGTGAGAAAGATAAAGGAGAACTTGGCATTTGCATGGCTAAACATAGAAGTCAGCAAGGTAACCTGCTACTATAACCATTCTGACTTTGCTGCAAGGAAGGCCACCATTAATATACTGTCACACTTGGGTACATCCTGGCCAGACATGCCTTTGAAACTCTGTCATAGTGGGCACTACAGTTAACATTGCAAGAGTACTATTGCCCACCATACTTTTTACTCAGAGAGAAATTAGCAAGATAGTGTACAAAGAGGGCCATAACTCCTATCCTTGTCTAAATCCATACATCATTATCTGAGAGAATACTGCACTGTATACAGTTGCAACTGTTATAGTTGGATGTACTACAACTCCTACAACAGATATGTTCATTCTTCTACCTCTGACCTGGTTTTCTGACTCCTTGCCTTGCACCAATACAGACACATCACGGACACCCCAAATATCATCAGACGAAAGCCCCAAAACCAAGGTATGCCCTAAGGGAAGAAATGGAATGCCTTATTTTCACTGCATAGCCCTAGGGAGCAATTATCTGAGGAAAGCCACTATGATTGACTCTTCGCTGCATAAGTAAGCCCAGAAAGTCACAAAGCCCTGTTTTGCAAATTTTGAAGCAAAAATACAGGAGTGAAGGTATTATTAAACTCCCCTCCCCCATGCATCCAAAGCTTAGGTCATTGATCAATTGTTGAGCTGGCCATAGCAGCACCGGTATTAGTCTTATCAATGGTAGAACATTTGCAGTCTAAATAAAAATACATTTTCTGATATCTTGTTTATGCAGTTTGCGCTATGATGCCAGTTTCTAATTCCAGAAAAAATTCCAAACGATTACTGTGCAGCTCTCCTGCCCTTCTAACTCACTTTAATATTTCATATTTGATAGAGCATTTTAGTGTAACCAAGTACTATAATGTGCTGTCAAACAGCTCTTTAAAATGTACGGTATTGGGAAGGAAGTGGAGCTACATGGAAGCATGTGTCTGTAGATTACTTTCTTTCCAGGGAACTGAGTAATGTGTAGGGTCTGCAAAACACTTAATAGACAATAAACTGCCCTTCCTTATAGAAATGCAAGAAAGAGAAAGACAAATATGATTTTCACTAGGGAGTTCATTTAACCACTTCAGCCCCGCTAGGTGAAACCCCCTTCATGACCAGAGCACTTTTTACACTTCGGCACTACACTACTTTCACCGTTTATCGCTCGGTCATGCAACTTACCACCCAAATGAATTTTACCTCCTTTTCTTCTCACTAATGGAGCTTTCATTTGGTGGTATTTCATTGCTGCTGGCATTTTTACTTTTTTTGTTATTAATCAAAATGTAACGATTTTTTTGCAAAAAAATGACATTTTTCACTTTCAGCTGTAAAATTTTGCAAAAAAAACGACATCCATATATAAATTTTTCGCCAAATTTATTGTTCTACATGTCTTTGATAAAAAAAAAATGTTTGGGCAAAAAAAAAAAATGGTTTGGGTAAAAGTTATAGCATTTACAAACTATGGTACAAAAATGTGAATTTCCGCTTTTTGAAACAGCTCTGACTTTCTGAGCACCTGTCATGTTTCCTGAGGTTCTACAATGCCCAAACAGTAGAAAAACCCCACAAATGACCCCATTTCGGAAAGTAGACACCCTAAGGTATTCGCTGATGGGCATAGTGAGTTCATAGAACTTTTTATTTTTTGTCACAAGTTAGCGGAAAATGATGATGATTTTATTTTTTCTTACAAAGTCTCATATTCCACTAACTTGCGACAAAAAATAAAAAATTCTAGGAACTCACCATGCCCCTCACAGAATACCTTGGGGTGTCTTCTTTCCAAAATGGGGTCACTTGTGGGGTAGTTATACTGCCCTGGCAATTTAGGGGCCCAAATGTGTGAGAAGAACTTTGCAATCAAAATGTGTAAAAAATGACCGGTGAAATCCAAAAGGTGCACTTTGGAATATGCGCCCCTTTGCCCACCTTGGCAGCAAAAAAGTGTGACACATCTGGTATCGCCGTACTCAGGAGAAGTTGGGCAATGTGTTTTGGGGTGTCATTTTACATATACCCATGCTGGGTGAGAAAAATATCTTGGTCAAATGCCAACTTTGTATAAAAAAATGGGAAAAGTTGTCTTTTGCCAAGATATTTCTCTCATCCAGCATGGGTATATGTAAAATGACACCCCAAAACACATTCCCCAACTTCTCCCGAGTACGGGGATACCAGATGTGTCACACTTTTTTGCAGCCAAGGTGGGCAAAGGGGCACATATTCCAAAGTGCACCTTTCGGATTTTGCAGGCCATTTTTTACACATTTTGATTGCAAGGTACTTCTCACACATTTGGGCCCCTAAATTGCCAGGGCAGTATAACTACGCCACAAGTGACCCCATTTTGGAAAGAAGACACCCCAAGGTATTCCGTGAGGGGCATGGCGAGTTCCTAGAATTTTTTATTTTTTGTCACAAGTTAGCGTAAAATGATGATTTTTTTTGTTTTCTCTTTTTTCCTTACAAAGTCTCATATTCCACTAACTTGCGACAAAAAATAAAAAATTCTAGGAACTCGCCATGCCCCTCACGGAATACCTTGGGGTGTCTTCTTTCCAAAATGGGGTCACTTGTGGCGTAGTTATACTGCCCTGGCAATTTAGGGGCCCATATGTGTGAGAAGTACTTTGCAATCAAAATCTGTAAAAAATGACCGGTGAAATCCGAAAGGTGCACTTTGGAATATGTGCCCCTTTGCCCACCTTGGCATCAAAAAAGTGTCACACATCTGGTATCGCCGTACTCAGGAGAAGTTGGGGAATGTGATTTGGGGTGTCATTTTACATATACCCATGCTGGGTGAGAGAAATATTTTGGCAAAAGACAACTTTTCCCATTTTTTTATACAAAGTTGGCATTTGACCAAGATATTTTTCTCACCCAGCATGGGTATATGTAAAATGACACCCCAAAACACATTGCCCAACTTCTCCTGAGTACGGCGATACCAGATGTGTCACACTTTTTTGCTGCCAAGGTGGGCAAAGGGGCACATATTCCAAAGTGCACCTTTCGGATTTTGCAGGGCATTTTTTACACATTTTGATTGCAAAGTTCTTCTCACACATTTGGGCCCCTAAATTGCCAGGGCAGTATAACTACCCCACAAGTGACCCCATTTTGGAAAGAAGACACCCCAAGGTATTCCGTGAGGGGCATGGCGAGTTCCTAGAATTTTTTATTTTTTGTCGCAAGTTAGTGGAATATGAGACTTTGTAAGGAAAAAGAAAAAAAAGAAAAATCATCATTTTCCGCTAAATTGTGACAAAAAATAAAAAATTCTAGGAACTCGCCATGCCCCCCACGGAATACCTTGGGGTGTCTTCTTTCCAAAATGGGGTCACTTGTGGCGTAGTTATACTGCCCTGGCAATTTAGGGGCCCAAATGTGTAAGAAGTACCTTGCAATCAAAATGTGTAAAAAATGGCCTGCGAAATCCGAAAGGTGCCCCTTTGCCCACCTTGGCTGCAAAAAAGTGTCACACATGTGGTATCGCCGTACTCAGGAGAAGTTGGGCAATGTGTTTTGGGGGGTCATTTTACATATACCCATGCTGGGTGAGAGAAATATCTTGGCAAAAGACAACTTTTCCCATTTTTTTATACAAAGTTGGCATTTGACCAAGATATTTTTCTCACCCAGCATGGGTATATGTAAAATGACACCCCAAAACACATTCCCCAACTTCTCCTGAGTACGGCGATACCACATGTGTGACACTTTTTTGCAGCCTAGATGCGCAAAGGGGCCCAAATTCCTTTTAGGAGGGCATTTTTAGACATTTGGATCCCAGACTGCTTCTCACACTTTCGGGCCCCTAAAAAGCCAGGGCAGTATAAATACCCCACATGTGACCCCACTTTGGAAAGAAGACACCCCAAGGTATTCAATGAGGGGCCTGGCGAGTTCCTAGAAATTTTTTTTTTTTGCATAAGTTAGCGGATATTGATTTTTTTTTTTTTTCTCACAAAGTCTCACTTTCCGCTAACTTAGGACAAAAATTTCAATCTTTCATGGACTCAATATGCCCCTCACGGAATACCTTGGGGTGTCTTCTTTCCGAAATGGGGTCACATGTGGGGTATTTATACTGCCCTGGCTTTTTAGGGGCCCTAAAGCGTGAGAAGAAGTCTGGAATATAAATGTCTAAAAATGTTTACGCATTTGGATTCCGTGAGGGGTATGGTGCGTCCATGTGAGATTTTATTTTTTGACACAAGTTAGTAGAATATGAGACTTTGTAAGAAAAAACAAAAACAAAAACAAACAAAAAATTTCCGCTAACTTGTGCCAAAAAAAATGTCTGAATGGAGCCTTACCAGGGGGGGGGGTGATCAATGACAGGGGGGTGATCAATGAAAGGGGGGTGATCACCCATATAGACTCCCTGATCACCCCCCTGTCATTGATCACCCCCCCTGTAAGGCTCCATTCAGACATCCGCATGATTTTTTACGGATCCATGGATACTTGGATCGGATCCACAGAACGCATGCGGACGTCTGAATGGAGCCTTACAGGGGGGTTATCAATGACGGGGTGATCAGGGTAATCAGGGTGATCACCCCCCTGTCACTGATCACCCCCCCTGTAAGGCTCCATTCAGACATCCGCATGATTTTTTACGGATCCATGGATACATGGATCGGATCCACAAAACGCATGCGGACGTCTGAATGGAGCCTTACAGGGGGGTTATCAATGACAGGGGGTGATCAGGGTAATCAGGGTGATCACCCCCCTGTCACTGATCACCCCCCCTGTAAGGCTCCATTCAGACGTCCGCATGATTTTTACGGATCCATGGATACATGGATCGGATCCACAGAACGCATGCGGACGTCTGAATGGAGCCTTACAGGGGGGTTATCAATGACAGGGGGTGATCAGGGTAATCAGGGTGATCACCCCCCTGTCAATGATCACCCCCCCTGTAAGGCTCCATTCAGACATCCGCATGATTTTTTACGGATCCATGGATACATGGATCGGATCCACAGAACGCATGCGGACGTCTGAATGGAGCCTTACAGGGGGGTTATCAATGACAGGGGGTGATCAGGGTAATCAGGGTGATCACCCCCCTGTCACTGATCACCCCCCCCTGTAAGGCTCCATTCAGACGTCCGCATTATTTTTACGGATCCATGGATACATGGATCGGATCCACAGAACGCATGCGGACGTCTGAATGGAGCCTTACAGGGGGGTTATCAATGACAGGGGGTGATCAGGGTAATCAGGGTGATCACCCCCCTGTCACTGATCACCCCCCCTGTAAGGCTCCATTCAGACATCCGCATGATTTTTTACGGATCCATGGATACATGGATCGGATCCACAGAACGCATGCGGACGTCTGAATGGAGCCTTACAGGGGGGTTATCAATGACAGGGGGTGATCAGGGTAATCAGGGTGATCACCCCCCTGTCACTGATCACCCCCCCTGTAAGGCTCCATTCAGACGTCCGCATGATTTTTACGGATCCATGGATACATGGATCGGATCCACAGAACGCATGCGGACGTCTGAATGGAGCCTTACAGGGGGGTTATCAATGACAGGGGGTGATCAGGGTGATCACCCCCCTGTCACTGATCACCCCCCCTGTAAGGCTCCATTCAGACGTCCGCATGATTTTTACGGATCCATGGATACATGGATCGGATCCGTAAAAATCATGCGGACGTCTGAATGGAGCCTTACAGGGGGGTGATCAATGACAGGGGGTTGATCAATGACAGGGGGTGATCAGGGAGTGTATATGGGTGATCACCCGCCTGTCATTGATCACCCCCCTGTAAGGCTCCATTCAGACGTCCGTATGCTTTTTGCGGATCCGATCCATGTATCCGTGGATCCGTAAAAATCATACGGACGTCTGA
Source organism: Bufo gargarizans (assembly GCF_014858855.1). Classification (NCBI taxonomy): domain Eukaryota; kingdom Metazoa; phylum Chordata; class Amphibia; order Anura; family Bufonidae; genus Bufo; species Bufo gargarizans. The sequence continues at coordinate 302,613,098 of NC_058081.1, forward strand.
ACGGAGCCTGACAGGGGGGTGATCAATGACAGGGCGGTGATCAATGACAGGGGGGTGATCAGGGAGTTTATATGGGGTGATCAGGGGTTTATAAGGGGTTAATAAGTGACGGGGGGGGGTGTAGTGTAGTGTGGTGTTTGGTGGGACTATACTGACCTACCTGAGTCCTCTGGTGGTCGATCCTAACAAAAGGGACCACCAGAGGACCAGGTAGGAGGTATATTAGACGCTGTTATGAAAACAGCGTCTAATATACCTGTTAGGGGTTAAAAAATTCGGATCTCCAGCCTGCCAGCGAGCAATCGCCGCTGGCAGGCTGGAGATCCACTCGCTTACCTTCTGTTCCTGTGAGCGCGCGCGCCTGTGCGCGCGCGTTCACAGGAAATCTCGCGTCTCGCGAGAAGACGCGTATATGCGTCCAGGAGGAGTAAAGCAACCACCTCCCGGACGCATATACGCGTACAGCGGTCGGGAGGTGGTTAATAAACATACAGAATAGATAATATGGGGGTCATTTATTAAGATCGGCATTTTATACGCTGGTTTTAATATACCATTAGCTGGCAGTGGATGTGCTGAATTTATGTACAGGCACCAGTCTCTACATAACTTTGGCGTATCCACTGCCTGTATAATTCTATACCTGCTCCCTTGCTGGTGTACATTCAGACCATTTTCTACGCCTAAAACAGGTGTAAAAAATAATAAATGAGATATGTCTGCCGGCACGCCCCCTTCCTCGCCCACACCATCTACCCTTTTTTAGACCTGCTGTGAGTGGAGAAAAGTTGCAGATTATGGAGAAAATAACCTTTGTTCCTCAATCTGCAACAGATGTACACTAATATGTTTATTCAAGAGGAGAAGTAGGCATCTATGGAGATGCATATTTATTGAAAAAAAATGGAAGAGTCTCAAAGTTTAGTACGAGAGGTACAACTTAAAATAATAATGTTTGTTACTTATTTTTTTACTAGTCCCATTAAAGTTCTCCCTTGTGCTATACCAGTGTCCCTCACTAATGATGCCACCAGAGTGTACTTGTTAATAGACAGTCAGACTGATCCACCTAGGAACCAAAGGATCTCCAAAAAGGCCCGTCCCTGCCAATTTAACCTACTGTACATCTGCTTGAGCCATGCTGTTCAAATGCTTTTTCCCCATAGAAAGACTTGATCCTGTAGAATAAGCCCTTGCATTCGTTCGTCCACAGTGCTTTATTATAAGTGCCATCAATGGAAACACTTCACTATTGATAACATTTCGGCACATGTGCCGTTGATCTCCCATTTAGATGTGTCTCCTAGGTTACAGGACTATTGTTGTCTGCAGCTTTGTTTTCCAGTGAGCAGGCACAGAACATTCTTAATTGTGTTACTTTTTGTAAATAGCTGCCCTGTATTATGTACTTTGAGGTATTTCACATGGACATGCTCTTATTGTTTTCTTTGTATACTTTAGATTTAACCTTTATGAACCCTGGCCTTATGGGGAAAATATTTCTTAATGGATTTGTACAGTACAGTATGTGCTTCTTGTCCTTATGTATGTTTTTAAACCTGAAGAAGGGGTTTAAACCCTGATATGGATTGTCTAAATTGTATCTTATTCTCTGTGTCTGTATATGTTTTTAATAAAGATACATTTACTGTTCTTACCATGGAACCTGTCATTACTTGCACTTTTAAAATCTTTGATCTACTAGTTGCTCTCTATTTCTGGTCATTTTTTTTTTCTTTTTCTTCTTACCTAGTATAATTCTGTTTGTGGAAAGGTTCATGGACGGTGGTTCTAGTGGCTCTGGCACCCGGGCCAAATGGCCATATATGCAAATAAAGTTGTTGCGTCTGACACAACCATCAGGTGAGCACCTCTCAGTTGGAGTTGTCACCGCCACTTCTGTGAGAAGGTCTGACAGACATCCTTCTCTACCTATTGTATGATGTTCTTTGTTTTGGTTTCACTTTCTCATCTCATTTCCTTCTCCCAGGTGTCACCTTTATATTCCCTTCCATACTGCCTCACTTTGCGGTTTATACTACTTCCTGGATTGAAGTGTTCACTGCTGGAGACTTCTGCTGCTGTTTGTTCAGATAAGTCCTTTCATGTATTGTGTTTCCTTGCTGGCTTGATTCTAGGTGACCCTGACTCCCTCCGTATGAAGTGCAGGGAGCCGGTGGTCGTGTCCCCTCACTATTATAGGGTTTTCAGGTGTCAAACAGTCTTAGGTACGGGGACATACAATAGTCTACCTTTGAGACCCTTGTATGTGCTTAGCAGTCAGGGTGAGCTTTTAGGGTTTTATAGGGGTCACTTATATGCTCCTTAGTTTGGGATCAAGCCAGTCGGACGTTTATTCATAACTTCCAGCTATCTGCAACATCATTCCGTGACAGGAGTACTGTATGTTTGTTTACTTCTGTCGGTATACTTCTATTCTTCTAGCACATGGGTTTTGAAGGGACTCGTCAGGGAGGTTATTCCAAACATATTGGAAAGCTAAGCACAGATCTCCTGTGGATATAGGCCTGCTGAGATTCTTCTGTCTATTCCCTGACAAACTTGATAATGTTGCGATCAGGGCTTTGTGAAGGCCATATCATCACTTCCAGGACTCCTTGTTCTTCTTTAAGCAGATGATTGTTCTTAATAACATGGCTGTATGTTTGGGGTCTTGTCCTGCTACAGAATACTTTTGGAGCCAACCACACACCTGATGGTTATATGATGAATAAGCATCTGCAGGGTGCTGTCAGGCTTGTGCAGCATTTCCAGGATCGGACTGCTTCACAGGAAAACAGATTAATCCCCTAGGGGGACCCTGAGCAAGGAGGGCCCCTGATCCCCTACCTTCTACATAAGTAGCACATGACACAGTACATTGTCTGCACTAAATATAGATAGGCATTATACAGCATCTCAACCAGTCTATGTTTGTATACAAAATTAGGTAGGTTAACAGACTACCTAGTTTATTATTATAGAAACACCGGTTAGCTAAGATGACTTCTAGGGACAGAGGTATGTCAGAGAGTATCCTCTTTCCCCAGGGACCTGCCTTGTTGACGTTGCTGCAGGGAATCATCTTGTAGGATCTTGCTGCTGCCGTCACTATGTGCAGGCAAAATTTGAATGTAGCTGTGAATGAATTTAACTGGTGGGCCCTAAGCAACTCAGCCTGACACTGGGTCACCTATCTTTTCTTCCAGCAGCCTCTTCAGTACATGCACGCCTCCTGTTGCTCATAGCCTACAGCAGCCTGCCACAGTTTGTATAATCCTCTCTCTGGGACAGGTGCCTGGGCAATAAGCTCTAGTTGCAAGGTTCCTGAACAGGTTTGCCATTTTCTTGTTTGTCTACCTGTATACCAATCTCTGCTTCTTTCTGGATTTGACCTTTCACTGCCTGACCTCTGCCTGTTTATTGTTTTGTCCCTGTGCTCTAACCTTTGCACTGTTTATTGGATTGCTTGTACTATGCCTACTCTAACCTCAGCTTGTTTCTAACTATGGTTTTACCTGATCTGTCAGTGCTCTGCACCAGTGTCCCTTGAACCCATGGCTCAGCAGAGACTACTCCAAGAGGTAGTGGCTAGAACCTATTGCCCAGGCACCTGTCCCAGTGAGAGGATGCCTTATATAAACTGTGTATGGTTTAAGGAGTGAAGACCAGGGGAACCACTTAGATAACTCCCTTAGATGTAGCTAGAGTCAAATTTGTTCAGCAAATCCAGCACATCCACTTCTGTAACAATATATTTTACACATTATATGTGTAAAATGTGGATACATTTGTGTATGTGTCCTGTCACAGAGTGTTCACTGTGGCACTGTGTTGCCATGTAGTATGGCTGCTGGCTCTATTGTGTACTGGCTGCGGGGCTGTGTGGATGTGTGTCAAGGACCGTATGCTGGTGGAGCAATGCTATTACTCTTTCCATATACAGTATGCTGGTTGCCAGTGCTGTGTGTTCTGGCTGCACTCTTCTGTGTCGGTGCAGCAGTACATATTCTGTCCAGTCCGTACATACTGGCAGTAATGGCTTGTGTTATAAACAGTGTTTATTTGCAGTTTTGCCTGGTCTCTGTAGTAACCCTACAGTCGGCATTTCAGTATGTTTTTGTATCTGCTTGAGTCTGCGGGGTTAACTCCCCAATTTGAATTTGTACTTGTCTTAGTCTCATCTGCTATATCACCTGTCACCTCTTATGTTCTCATCTGTTTCCCTATGTACTTCCTGAGTTGCCTTAATCTGTGGGTGGAATCCTGTTTGTATCCAGACTCTAGCCATGCAACATTACATTTCTGAAGTCCGTTCCATTTCCTTGGCTTTTGTCCATCTGTTTCTGCTTTGTCTTTAATCCTGAAGCCTGATCTTGTGTCTGCCAGTTCGGGTTTCCTGTTATCCTGTCTGAACAGTGTCCTATAATTGTATGTCTGTTTGGGTTGAATATGCTCGGACCACTGGTGCTTTGCACCAGCATTTCTGCTTCCTTGCAGGTCAGCTGCAAAGTGTACCAGGGCCATCCCAGGAGGTAGCTGTCCGGTCACCCCCGTGAGGCGAAGACCAGATCCATGTATAGAGGGTAAAGACCAGGGGCACATCAGATTAACCCCTTAGGGGTCTAAAGTCAAACCGGTCACTTCTCACAGTGATTTCACATCTGCCACTGATTTGCCTGATTCGTAACATGTATGTATGTAAATATGTGTGTATGTATGTATATGTATAGAGATATATATATATATATATATATATATATATATATATATATATTGGGGATTTGCTCTGGTAGGCAGCTTAGCGGATGCAGTATAGAGGCAACCACAAAGTCTTTAACTTAAATAGTTCAGTGTTTATTCACACAAAAGACAAAACAAAATAACAGTTTGCAGTATTGGTGTATGTTCACACCATGGAAAGTTCACAGAATACAAACGTTCACCTGGTTAGCAGTTTTTCATCAGCTATCCACTGCAGGCTTTAGGGGACCTGTTTTCATGCGGCTCTCAACCCTTTAGCACACCTCATGCAGATCCCAAAATCACAGCATCTCCACAGCTTCGCTGTGAAGTGGAGGATAATCCACACAGCTGAGACTGCTGGCTGGGTTTTTATATCCCAAAACAAAACCCGGCCTGGAACGTGGGGAGTTGCCACCCACCCTGCACTTTGGCTGCTCCCAGTAAGAGCTGGCCCGGATCGTCTCTATAGCCATACTAAATAACAAATGGGGTCAGTCAACACTAACTGCTGCTGACACTTAAAATTACCAGCTCTTACCTCACCGAGACCAGGAATCTTGGTGACACATACTTTCCGTCAATGACGGACCCTTGCACCTTCCTACATACCTCCCCCCTTTGTTCAACCCTGAGGGGGTGAACACTTGCCAGACAGTGTACGCGGGACAGGGCATTGCCGTTTCCTGTAACCTGCCTGCCCTATGTTCCACAGAAAACTTAAAGTTTTGTAAAGAGAAGAATCACCTGGTGACTCGAGCATTCCTCTCTTTGGCTTGGCTCATCCACTTGAGAGGGGAGTGCTTGGTCACCAGACGGAACTTTCTCCCCAACAGATAATAGCGGAGAGGCACGAGTGCCCACTTGATGGCCTGGCACTTTCTATTCACTATACTGTATCTAGTCTCGGCTGGGGTAAGTTTTCGGCTCAGGAAAACAACGAGATGTTCCTCCCCATTGATTTCCTGAGAAAGTACAGCTCCAAGGCCTACTTCAGAGACATTGGTCTGTACCACAAACTCCCTCTTGAAGTCGGGCGTCACCAATACCTGGGACCCACACAGGGACAACTTCAAAACGGAGAAAGCCTTTTCCGCCTGCTCATTCCATTGGACCATCACTGATTTCAGTCCCTTCAAAAGGTCTGTCAATGGTGCGGCGACTGTAGCAAAATTGGGAACAAACCTCATATAGTACCCCACCATACCCAGGAATGACTTTACTTGCTGAGTAGTGACAGGTCAGGGCAAAATCCTAATTGCCTAAATTTTGTTCAACTGACGTTTGCACTTCCTCCATGATGGCTTGTCACTGAGCCTCGGGTACCTGTTATGGTTTTAAACTGACTTTTGCCTGAGGTTCAATGACAATGTCATGTCGGACTATTGAAGTGCGTCCAGGGAGGTCCGAGAACACATCCGTGTTCCGACTAATAAACTCCCTGGCTTCCTGAGCCTGTTTAGAGAAGAGGCTGCCAGCAATTTTTACTGTGGCAGCTGCTTCCCTTACTTCAGACAGAGAGGCCGAAACCGCTTCCCCTAGGAACCCTGGTCATGGGCTGTCTTCCGTACAGGTTTCCCTATCTTTCCAGGGTTTGAGCAGATTCACATGGTACACATGCTCCGGCTTTCGCCGCCCTGTCTGATGTACCTTTTAATCTACCTCTCCAATATTTTTCAAGTACCTCGTATGGCCCCTGCCACCTAGCAAGGAACTTAGGAACTTAATGCCTACAGTCAGTACAAGAACCAACACCCGATCACCTGGGTTAAAGTTCCAGACCCGAGCCTGCCTATTATAGACCCTACTCTGGGCTCGCTGTGCTGACTCCATATGCTCCCTAACCAGAGGTAACATTGTTTCCATCTGTCCCTGCATCTGGGTGACGTACTCAACAACACTTTTGTGCAGTGTGGGCTGTTGTTCCCATGCCTCTTTGTCGACGTCCAACAGACTGCTAGGGGTGTCTGCCGAATAGCAGTTTGAACTGCTATTGAGAACCCAGTAGAGTCCTGGGGCACTTCTCACACTGCGAACATGAGATAGGGCAGAAGAAGATCCCAGTCCCTCCCATTTTTAGACATCACTCTTTTTAACATAGTTTTTAGTGTTTGATTAAACCTCTCTACCAGGCCATCCGTTTACGGATGCACGGACGTCCGTAGCTGTTTTATGTGGAGCAACTTACAGACTTCCCTCTTGACCTTGGACATAAACGGGGTCCGTTGGTCAGTCAGAACCTCCTTAGGCAGACCCACTCGAGAAAACATCTCCATTAACTCCTTAGCTATGAGTTTGGCTGATGCATGACGCAGTGGCACCGCCTCCAGGTACCGAGTGGCGTAGTCGAGGACGACTAACATGTGTTGGTGCCCTCTAGACGCCCTCATGGAGGCTAACTTTCAGCAGTGGGAGGCAAACAACAGCAGCAGGAAACCAACCAGCTTCTATTACAGTATGTGATGGCATTACAAGAGGCAGGAGCGTCCCAGAAAGTCCACGATGCCCAGAAATCTGTCCGTGCGGCGATCCCTAAGACGACCTAATCGGACGATGTCAAGGCGTATCTGGCGGTGTTTTCGAAAAGGTGGCCATGCGGGAGAAGTTACCCCGAGACCAATGGGCTGAGGTCATCACTCCGTTCCTGACGTCTGGACCCCAGCAGGTGTTTTTTGACCTACCAGCTGACCAAGCGGCCGACTTCCTGACTGTAAAAGGTGAGCTTCTGGCAAGACTGGGGGTAAATGTATTGGTCCGGGGCCATTGAGTGCGTCAGTGGGAATTTAACCCGGCTGCCAGTATACATGTCTATTCAGGAGAAGGTATGGACAAGTCCTGAGGGATCCATGCCTGGTTCATTTTAATGAGCGTTAGCTTGTCCACATTGGCTGTGGACAGGCGGCTACGCTTGTTTGTGATGACGCCCCCTGCCATACTAAACACACGTTCAGATAATACACTGGCTGCAGGGCAGGCCAGCACCTTCAAGGCGTAAAGGGCAAGCTCAGGCCATGTGCCCAATTTGGAGACCCAGAAGTTGAAGGGGCAGACCCGTCATTCACTACGTGTAGGCGTATGCACACATACTGCTCCACCATGTTGGTGAAATGCTGCCTCCTGCTAACATGTTCCATATCAGTTGGTGGTGCTGATTGTTGTGGCGTACTGACAAAGCTTTTCCCCATTTCGGCAATGCTAACCCTGCCTTCTGAGGTGCTGGCAGTGCACCAGCTGCGTTGGCAACCTCTTCCTCCTCCTCTGCCTTCGCCTTATGCTTCCACTTTGCCCCCGCTGTCAGGTGGGAATGCCACCAGCAGCGCATCTACCAGCGTGCGCTTGTACTTCCGCACCATACAATCACGCTCCAGTGAGGGAATTAAGGATGGTACGTTGTCCTTGTATTGGGGATCCAGCAGCGTGACCACCCAGTAATCAACACAAGTTAGAATGTGGGCAACTCGGCGGTCATTGCGGAGACACTAAAGCATGTAATCGCTCATGTGTGCCAGGCTGCCCAGAGGAAACGAAAAGCTGTCCTCTGTATCTCCCCAGCCATGCACCAGTGATGGCCATGAGCTGGGATGGTTTCCACCTTGCTGTAAACAAGGTTCCTCCTCCTCCCTCTCTTCATCCTCCACCTCGTCATCCTCCAGAACTGTGCCCTGGCTGGACAATTGTTTACCTGGCGTTTGGGGTGCAGGAACTCACCCTCGGAGCCACTTGTGAATGACTGGCCGGAAACCTTATGAAATGATCCTTCTTCCTCCTCCTCTTCCTGTGCCACATCCTCTTCCATCATCACCAGCAGCGTTTTTTCAAGGAGGCATAGAAGTGGGATAGTAACGCTGGGAACGCCGCTATCGGCACTGGCCATGTAGGTGGAGTACTCGAAACAGCGCAACAAGGAACACAGGTCTCGCATGGAGGCCAAGTCATTGGTGGTGAAGCGGTGCTGTTCTGCAGAGCGACTCACCCGTGCGTGCTGCAGCTGAAACTCCACTATCGCCTGCTGCTGCTCGCACAGTCTGGCCAGCATGTGCAAGGTGGAGTTCCACCTTGTGGGCACGATGCATATGAGGCGGTGAGCGGGAAGGCTGAAGTTACATTGCAGCGCTGACAGGCGAGCAGCAGCAGGGTGAGAATGCCTAAAGAGCGCACAGACGACTTGCACTTTATGCACCAGCTCTGACATATCGGGGTAATTTTTAAGGAATCTCTGCACCACCAAATTCAGCACATGCACCAGGCAAGGGATGTACGTAAAATCGGCTATTCCCAGAGCTGCTACGAGATTTCGCCCATTATCGCACACCACCAGGCCGGGCTTGAGGCTCACTGGCACCAACCACTCATCGGTGGGGTTTGTCCGCCAAACAGATAAGTTTTAAAACTGCCTGCTGTCATTTACCCCTGGCTGTGCTGAAGTTGGTGGTGAAGGTGTTACGCTGACCGGATGAGGAGGCCATAGAGGATGAGTAAGCGGAGTAGGAGGAGGAAGACACAGGAGGCAAACTAAAACGCTGTGCAATCCTCGGTGGTGGAAGGACATGCGGCAAACTGCTATCCGCCTCAAGCCCAGCCACCACTGCATTTACCCAGTGTGCTGTTATTGAGATATAACGTCCCTGACCGTGCTTACTGGTCAATGTATCCGTAGTGAGGTGCACCTTGCCACACATAGCGTTGCACAGTGCACACCTGATTTTGTCCCCCACTTGGTTGTGCAGGGAAGGGATAGCACGCCTGGAAAAGTAGTGGCAGCTGGGCATGAAGTACTGTGGGACAGCCACTGCCATAAGGCCTTTCCGTCTCCACCAGACGGAATGACAGCATTTCAAAGGCCAGTAATTTTGAAATGCTTGCATTCAGGGCCAGGGATTGCGGATGGGTAGGGGGGTACTTCCTCTTCCGCTCCAGTGTTTAAGAGATGGAGAGCTGAATGCTTCTGTGGGACATTGTGGAGATGCTTGGTGACCCAGATGGTGGTGTTGCTGGCAGATCTTCTGTTTGCGGGGTGGCAGCTGCCACTGTTACTCCAGAGGTGGATGAAGAGGCCGAGACTGCAGCAGAAGAGGAAGCAGAAGGAGCCAGAGACCTTTCTTGGTTTTTGAGGTGTCTACTCCACTACAGCTCGTGCTTTGCACTTAGATGCCTGGTCATGCAGGTTGTGCTCAGGTTGAGAACATTTATGCCTCGCTCTTGTCGTCAGCACATTATATGAAGAACTGCCACACCAGGGAACTGCTTGGAGCTGGTTTTTGTGTGCTCGATTCACTGCTGCGGTGGGCAGTAGCAGGTGTACTCTCTAGGGGACGGCTGCTCCGCTTTTGCACACTACTCTCTTCTGCTGTGCCACCACCGCCTCTTCCTCCGAACTACACAAGTCACTTGCATGACCTTGATTCAATGTGGAGTCGAGGACCTCATGGTCCTCCACATAATCTTCCACCCAGTCTTCACCCCTGCCCTCCTTGTCAGTCTGTACATTTTTGAAAGCCTCAGCAGTTGACACCTGTGTTTCGTCATCATCTGAGACGTGCTGCGATGATGGACTGATGGACATCGGCTGCAGGTGCCAACTCTGATCTTTCAGCAGGAGACTGGGTGGGAGACAATGTGAAGGAACTAGAGGCACTGTCAGCAACCCAATCTACTATTTCCTGTACTTGTTCTGGCCTCACCATTCGTAGAGCCGCATTAGGCCTGATCAAATGCCGCTGCAGGTTCTGTCGCCTACTCGCACCTAAGGAAGGTGTTTCACTTGTGTGTAGGTGGCACAGATCAACAACGTCCTCTCCCTGCAACAGGAGCTCCACCAGCAGCACCACGACCTGGGCCACGTCCCTTATTTGACGCTCTCCTCATATTTCTCAAATTTAGGATCTTTACCTAAATGGGTATTTTATTAATAGCAGAATAGAACAACAGTACATAAAGTGTGTATCTCACACGTACAGATGCAGACTAGGTCAAAATTAAAGATTTTTGCCCAAAATGGGTGTTTTATTAATAGCAGAATAGAACCACAGTATCTAAAGGATGTATCTCACACGTGCAGATGCAGCAAGGCCTGTAAAATTGTGAATTTTGCCCAAAAAGGGTGTTTTATAAATAGCACAATAGAACCACAGTATCTAAAGTGTGTATCTTACACTTACAGATGCAGACTAGGACGCAATGAAAGATCTTTTTCCCAAAATGGGTGTTTTATTAATAGCAGAATAGAACCACAGAATCTAAAGGGTGTATCTCGCAATGACATATGCAGCAAAGGCTGCAAAATTAAATTTTATGCCCAAAATGGGTGTTTTTTTTATAACAGAATATGACAGCAGTATATAATGCTTGAATTTCACACGTACAGATGCAGCAAGGGCTGTAAAATTGTGTATTTTGCACAAAAATTGTGTTTTTTAAAAACTTAGAAAATGATAGCTATATTATAGTATTTCTAGTCTAAATTGCACACTGACTAATGAGGCAGAGGCCCAAAATAAAGGATATTGCCAAAAATTGATGTTTTTTCAAAACCTGAAAATTATTGAAGTATTTCAAACTTGTTTTTAACAATCACAGATGCAGCAAGGGCTGCAATATTAAGTATTTTGTCCAAAAAGGTGTTTTGTTACTAACACAATATGACAGCTGTATATAACGCTTGAATTTCACACGTGCAGATGCAGCAAGGGCTGTAAAATTGTGTATTTTGCCCAAAAAGGGTGGTATTTTAAAACCTAGAAAATTATAGCTGTATTTCTAGCTTAAATTGCACACTGACTAATGCTGCAAAGACACCAGATGTAGGATTTTGCAAAAAAAAGTTTTTTTTTTTTTTTTTTTTTTAAACCAGATTATTATTATTATTGCAGTATTTCAAGCTTGTATTTGAATGTCACAAAAGCACAGGTGCAGTGCTGGTGCACTGAGCTTGCATAAAATGGCCGCCGCCACCCACCTAACTAACAAATGGATAAAAGTTATGTTTCTCTGTCACTGGGCTCAGAGCAGGGTAAAAAGATTGTGCACTGCACCCACACAACTAAATCTATGTAGATTGCTGAGTTCAATTGGAGTTCTGATTAAAGATTCGGTCCTACTCTCTCCCTCACAGCAGCAGCATCCTCTCCCTACACTAAGCACAGCAGAGTGACATGCAGCGCCACATGACTACAGCTTATATAGCAGCTGGGTCACATGCTGCTGTCACTGCCAGATCTCTGAGAAGTTCTGATAGACGTTCTTCAGTACCTCCTGTATGATGTTCTTTTGTTTTGCTTTCGCTTTGACATCTCTCCTCCCTCTCCCAGCTGTCATCTATTAGCAGTGATTGCCTCCCTATATATCTCCTCCCATACTGCCTCACTTTGTGGTTTATACTACTTCCTGGATTGTGTTCTCAGCTTGGAGTTGCTACAGCTGTTCTTCAGATAAGTCTATGTCTGTATTTGTTGTTTTCCTGTTGGCTTGACTCTAGGTGACCCTGACTCCCTCCGTATTAAGTGCAGGGAGCCTGTGGTCGTGTCCCCTCACTATTATAGGGTTTTCAGGTGTCACTCAGTCTAGGCACGTGGACATGCAACCTTCTATCACAGAAATCTTTGCATGGGCTGAGAAGACAGGGAGAGCTTCAGGGCTTTAATAGGGCTTACCCTTTTGTTCCTTAGATTTGGATCAAGCCAGTCGGATCCTTATTTGTAACTTCTTGTTTTCTGCTACACCATCCGTGACAGCTGCACTGGCCAATCACAGCCATGCCATTAGAAGGCATGGTTGTGATAGCTTCTAAGGTCACACAGTTAAACGCTTGTTGATTGGCTGCTCTGCAGCCTTTCAAAAAGCGCTAAGAAATTGCTGAACACCGATCCCGAACCCAAACTTGCACTGAAATGTTCGGGTATGGGTCTGGGGTCCAAAAATCCTAAAGTTCGGTACGAACCCTAACTTTACAGTTTGGGTTCGCTCAACCATATGTATCATGCAAAGAAGAAGCCATATGTCAACATGATCCAGAAACGCAGCCATCCTCTCTGGTCTGAAACTCATTTAAAATGGAATGAAGAAAAATAGAAAACTGTTCAGTTGTCTGGTGAATAAAAATGTTATATTCTTTTTGGGCACCATGGATGCCATGTTCTGCAGATTCAAAAGAAGAGGCACAATCCATCTTGTTATCAGCATACAGTTCAAAATCCTGCATTTCTGATGGTACAAAGTTGCATTTGTGTCTATAGCGTGTGTCTAGAAAGGCACCATCAATGCTGAACAATATACTGTATAGAGGTTTTAGAACAACATATGTTCCCATCCAGACAATGTCTCTTCCAGGGTAGGTGTTGCATATTTCAGCAAGACATTGCTGAGCCACATACTTTATGCATCACAACAGCATGGCTTTGCAGAAGAGGAGTCCAGGTGCTGAACTGGCCTGCCTGCAATCCAGACCTTTGGCAAATAGAAAATATTTGGCGCATTCTGAAAGAAGACCAAGAACTGTTAAGTAGCTAGAATCCTATATCAGACAAGACATAGACAACATTCCTGTCCCAAAACTCCAGCAACTGGTCTCCTCATTGGTCTCCTCATTCCCAGACATTTACAGACTATTGGAAGACATGGCCCTGTCCCAACTTTTTTTTTCAAGTTCTAAATGAGTAAATTTTTTCCATGAAATGGTAAAATGTCTCATTTACAACATCTCATATGTGTTCGTTGATCTATTGTAAATAAAATATGGGTCTATGAGATTAGTGTTGAGCTCAAATATTCAAAAAGCTAATTTTTATCTTAAATATCTCACCTTCTAGAATGCGCGAATTTTTTTAATATAGTGCTATATATTCGTTTTTTGAATATTCGTAATTTTTTTCCATCTGAAGTCATGATTCCTCCCTGCTTCTTGCTTGTGGGGCAATAGGACATTAGCCCACAAGCAACTTAAGCAGGGAGGAATCATGACTTCAGAAGGAAAAAAATTATGAATATTCTAAATAAACGAATATATAGCACTATATTGAATATAGTGCTATATATTTGTTTTTTAGAATATTCGTAGTATTTTTCCATCTGAAATGAACACTGAACACTGTTCACTTCAGATGAAAAAAGACAAATATTCTAAGAAACAAATATGTAGCACTATATTGAATATAGTGCTATATATTTGTTTTTCAGAATAGTCATTTTTTTCCATCTGAAGTCATGATTCCTCCCTGCTTAAATTGCTTTTGGGACAATCATGTGTTCAGATGGAAAAAATGCTGAATATTCGAAAAACAAATATATAGCGCTATATATTAGTTTTTGACCCATGCCTGTTTTGATCGCGTAATATTCGCATATTACACGATCATTACCTTCCCGATTTGAGTTTTAAAAAATAATGTAAAATATAACGAATATTCGAATTTGCGAATATTCGACAAATATTCTACAAAATATTTACGAAATATTGCAAATACGAATTTTGCCCCTGCCACTCATCACTATAATGAGATTTCCAAATGATTGCATTGTTTTTATTTAAATTTATTTACATTTTACACTGCATACCACATTTTTGGGAATTAGGGTTGTAAACAACCAACAAAGAGTCAAACCGCAACAGGAGGCAAGAACTAATATAAATGGTGAAAATTCCTGTACAGTAGATTTGTTGCCGCTATATAAGCTACAAAACAAAATAACTAGATATATTCATATTTGGGACATTGATGCTTATTGAATGTTTTCATTGTCAATCTCTCTTCACATTACCTTGAAAATATGCTTAAAAGCTAATTTTACATGAATAAAATAATGGTGTCAGCTAAATAATAAATGAAAAGCAGACTATAAATAGACTTCATTAGAGCATTAGAGTGATGCACATTTTAAGACTTCTTTCGTTACAGCTATACAATCCACTGTGTAAGAGAAATAATCACAGTAGGTGGCAGATAGTAAACTATAAATGTCACAAGTGGTCATTAGTGCCATTAAAGTAAATGGTCCTAAGTATTATCTATTTTTTGTTATAGGATCTAAGCACCAGGGAAAATCATTATATATAAAGAGCTTATTGATGAGTTTTATAGTACTTGCAATAACATTTATAATTTTACAGTTCTTCAAGCACAATATTCCTTACGAGTTCAGTTTAATATCTAGTGAATGGGACACCAGTCTCTGTAATGTTAACAGTCTATGAACACTGTGAATATATTACTTAAAGATCTAAAACTATTTTATTACGAAAAGGTATAAAATAATATATAATAATTATTAAATAAAGTATCTGTGCTTTCAAAATACTCAGGTGGCTGTGTAGCTATAACTTTCACTTTCCTAGTATTAGTGATGATCCAGTATGCTTGGCCGAACACCTGTTCTGCTCGAGCATCTCGATGCTTGGCACATGGCGGTACTCTGCTGTGCTCAAGTCTTCTCCCTGCATGTTTCTGGGATGCTACGCAGCCAACAAATGTGCAGAGAGGTAGTGGCACGCACTGTAATGCCGTAGGCATTTTGGCTACTGGCATTACAGTGATTGGCTGGCCGGAACACGTCATCGGGTC
The DNA here is from genome assembly GCF_014858855.1 of Bufo gargarizans. Lineage (NCBI taxonomy): Eukaryota > Metazoa > Chordata > Amphibia > Anura > Bufonidae > Bufo > Bufo gargarizans. The sequence goes on from NC_058081.1 coordinate 302,628,394, forward strand.
AGGGAGAGCTGAGCATAGGAAGGGAAAGACAGTGTAGGGAGTGTTATTGGAAGATTTTTATTACAAAAACTTTTTAGAAACCCAAAAGTCCTTTTAAGGGCTATTGTGTGTGAAAGCAGCAATAAATGTTCGTAGCGCAACCTGTAGCTCAGTCTTAGGGAGAGTTGTGCATAGGAAGGGACAGAGTGTAGGAAGTGCAATTGGAAGATCTTTATTAGAAAAACTTTTCAGAGACCCAAAAGTCCTTAAGGACTATTGTGTGTGACAGGAGCAATATATATTTTTAGCACATTCTGCACCAAATAGCATCTAATAGGCTGCTGCGGACAGTTAAATTATCAGTGCCACATCTCCTGTGTAAAGTGTGCGCATCCCTAAAATATCAGTGACAACCAGTGTACTTTTTCCGTAGACGGTGTCTGCTGCGATCAGTTAAATTATCTGCACCACATCTCTTATATAAAGTGTGTGAACCCCTAAAATATCAGTGACATCCAGTGTACTTTTTCCGTAGATGGTGTCCGCTGCAGACAGTTAAATTATCCATGCCACATCTCCTGTGTAACGTTTGCGCATCCAAAAAATATCTGTGTACTGTGGACAGTGAGATTAGCTGCGCCACATCTCCAGTGTAAAGTGTGCACATTCAAAAAATATCTGTGACATCCAGTGTACTTTTTCAATAGACGGTGTCTGTTGCGGACAGTGAGATTGGCTGCGCCACATCTCCAGTGTAACGTGTGCACATCCCAAAAATCTGTGACATCCAGTGTACTTTTTCCATATACGGTGTCTGCTGTGGACAGTGGGATTAGCTGCGCCACATCTTCAGTGTGAAGTGTGCGCATCCCAAAAATTTCTGTGACATCCAATGTACTTTTTCAATAGACGGTGTCTGCTGTGGACAGTGACATTACCAGTGCCACATCTCCAGTGTAACGTGTGCGCCATTTTTTTTTAATCTGTGACATACAGTGTACTTTTTATGTAGACGCTTTGGACAGTGATATTATCGGTGGTACCTCTCCTATATAACATTTCCTGATCTCAAATACCTGTGACATTCCCTGTAATTTTTTATTAGCCGCTGGTGACAGCATTGACATTATCTTCGGGATATCTCCTGTGTGACGTTTCCGCATCCCAAATATCTTTGAATTTTTTTTGCCGCATACACTTCCAAATCCTACGCTACTGTACGTGTGACATAATTTCAAGCATATATCACATTTAAAATGAAGATGGCGAGCAGTAAGGGACGGGGAAGTGGCCGTGATGCTGATGGTGCATGCAGAGGCCATGGCTCTGGGCACGTTGAAACTGTGCCTGCTGCCAGAGCACAAGAAAAACAGTCATCCATGATACCTAGCTTCATGTCCCAGTTTGCAGGGTGGAGCAGGACACCACTCTTGAAGTGAGACCAACGCGAGCAGGTGGTTGGTTGGATTGCAGCAGATAATGCATCCAGTCGGTTAAGCACCAACCTGTCTTCTTCAAGTCCAGTCTTGATACTCATTCCTCCCACCATGGAGAGTCTGGCCAAACAAGTGATTCCACACTTGAATATTCCAAGGACCTCTTTTCCTCGCCATTCCTTGATTTGGCCATCTCGTCAAGCACGCTTGAAGAGGGATAGATCTTGTGTCCCCCGATTCCCAAACTCTTGAGCATCCACAGTCGCAAGAAGATGATGGTGGGGAACGGCAATTACTGCTTAATGTGGTGGATGATGATGAGACACTTTTGCCAATAACTCAACAGCAATGACTGTCTCAAGAGGTTGAGGAAGAGAATGAGACACAGTTGTCAATCACTGAGGTTGTGGTTAGGTCAACAAGTCAGGAGGATGAGCAGAGTGAGGAAGTGGAAAGCCAAGCAAGGACAGCAGTACAGAGGGGGAGGGATCTGCAGCACCGCAACAGGCTGGGAGAGGCAGTGGGTGGCAAAGGGAGAAGGAAGGCTACAGCAAACAGGCCCGCAACTCTTCCACGGAGTTGCCAATGGGTAGGTGTTCTGCAGTATGGCGCTTTTCTGAGGAAAGTGCGGACAACAAAAGAATTGTAATTTGCAACCTGTGTCATATAAAAATTAGGAGAGGCGTGAATACTAGCAACCTCATCACCACTAGCATGATCCGCCACATGGCATCAAAGCACCGTAATTGGTGGGCCGAACGCCTGGGTCCGCAATCTGTGTCTGCGGGTCACACCACAGCCTCCTCTTCCTCTGTGTTACGTGCTGGCCAATCCCCTGTCCAAGATGCAGGCCCGGCTGTTATGGGACATGAACACAACGTTCCACATGTTGGCCAGGCTTTGTGAGCAGCAGAGAGCAGTAGTGGAATACCAGCTGCAACATGGTCTTCGTCTTTACAGTCAGCTTCCGCTTTTCACAAGCAAGGAGTGGGCACGGATGTCTGACCTCTGTGAGGTTTTAAGAAACTTTGAGGAATCAAAACAGATGGTGAGCGGTGATAATGCTATTATCAGCATAACCATCCCACTACTGTGTCTACTCAAACGCACGCTGCTCACAATTAAAGACGACGCTTTGCATGTGGAAGAGGTGGAAATGGGGGAAGACATTATACAGGGTGATAACCAGACCACCCTCCGTCCGTCTTCTCAGCGCGTATTGGACGATGAAGAGGAGGAGTAGCAGGAGACGTTGCCTCCGCTACAGAGGGTAGTACCCATGAAAGCTTAATTCCATCTGTTCAGTGTGGGTGGGCAGAAGAGGAGGAAGAGGTTGAAGAGATTGAGAGTGATCCTCCTGATCATGACAGCGAAGTCTTTCCTGTTGGGACTGTGGCACACATGGCTGACTTCATGTTAGGCTGCCTTTCCCATGACCCGCACGTTATATGCATTTTAGAGAACATGGATTACTGGGTGTTCACCCTTCTCGACCCACGCTACAAATTTAACTTCTCATCTCTCATTCCTCAGGTGGAAAGGACGAGCTAAACAGTCCAATACCAGAAGGTCCTTGTTGAAAAATTGTTCCAAAAATTTCCATCTGACAAACGTTCGCTGCTCACAAATAAGGACGATGCTTTGCATGTGGAAGAGGTGAAAATGGGGGAAGACATTACACAGGGTGATAGCCAGACCACCCTCAGTTCGTCTTCTCAGCGCAAATTGGACGGTGAAGAGGAGGAAGAGCAGGAGACTGTTGCCTCCTCTACAGAGGGTAGTACCCATGGAGGTTTAATACCATCTGTTCAGCGTGGGTGGGCAGAAGAGGAGGAAGAGGACAATAAGATATAGAGTTATCCTCCTGATGACGACAGCGAAGTCTTGCCTGTTGTTACTCTGGTACACATGACTGACTTCATGTTAGGCTGCCTTTCCAGTGATCACGCGTTATACGCATTTTAGACAACATGGATTACTAGTTGTTCACCCTTCTCGACCAACCCTACAAAGAGAACTTCTTATCCCTCATTCCGCTGGTGGAGAGGACGAGCAAAACAGTGAGATCCTTGTTGAAAAATTGCTCCAAAAAATTCCATCTGACAACGCTGGCGGCAGAGTCCGTAGTTCCTTGGGCAACCGAGGAGTGGAGACAAGGGGAACACACAGCAGTTCCAACAGAGGCAGGTTGACCATGACTTCTCGACTCCACCAGAGGAAAGCTGATGAACATAAAGGCACTTTAAATGTGTTGATTATAATGTACTGTACTATTATAATGTACTGTACTACTGAATATGCTGTATTCCCATGCACCCCTTCCACCACAAACAAGAGTATATGGTTGAATCTTCCTTTTCTCATCCTCCTCCTCCTCTTCCATCATATCAACATGCTTATTCGTCGCATATAATGCCCTCACATATATGCCCTTTGCATATAATGTTTTACAGGGTCAGCTCACCAGCAGGCCCTCGCATAAAATTTTTTAGAGGGCCAGCTCACCAGCAGGCACTCACATATAATGTTTTACAGGGTCAACTCACCATCAGGCCCTCGCATATAATTTTTTTGTGGGTCAGCTCACCAGCAGGCCCTCACATATAATGTTTTACAGGGTCAGCTCAACAGCAGGCCCTCGCATATGTTTTACAGGGTTAGCTCACCTGCAAGCCTGTACCTAAAATCGTTTATAGGGCCAGCTCACCTGCAGACCCTCACCTAATTATACCTAATAGGTCATTTGCGCACATGCTGTCTTGCTTGGATGTGGTAGCCATAGCCGTTTTTCAGGCTCACTTTCCGGAATCGAACACTGATTCCCTCTTACCTATGGTGGTTGGCGCTAAAAATAACATTGAAATTTAATAGGGCAGACATTCAAATGGATCGTCGCCATCACGAAGACATGCAATCGGGCTCAGGTTATCTAGAGTCAGCAAAGCGGCATCAGGCCCTCGCCCATAATGTTTTAGATGATCAGATCAGCAGGCCCTTGCTCCAAATGTTTTGAGGGTCACCAGCAGGCCATCAATCATAATTTTTTAAGGCTGTGTATGATGCCCTCCTTTATGTGTAACTGTAAAATGAAATATTAATTATTGATGTTTTGGGTAATCTCAATAATTAATATTCATAAATAGGCTTGAGTCGTCTGTTGATGACTCCGCTTATTTATACCTAAAAAGAAATCAACTCTGTTGCCTCACACTACACTGTACTAAACTACGTGCGACTTACTGCAACAACGATGGCTACAACAAAAGACTATAAGCAGTGCATTATGAATAATAAAGGAATATTTATTACACAATACAAATACAGTCTATTACGCTATATCTATATATATTTCTATATCAATGGTTATAAATATATATATATATATATATATATATATATATATAGAGACGCACACACCACAGTACAGTAATAGCACTACAATAAACACCTAGCTACACTACACACAGCACAATATAATACACAATTCCACCCCACAAATATACCTAAGCATTACACTTTACATACACACATAAAACATCAGCAGCCCACCCTCCTGGGTCTTTACTCTGTCCCTATAGGAAGACAAAGGGGATAAAAACACAATAATGGACTACAGGGGATAACTGTTGGGATTAGCTCAGCAATACAGGGCTATTTAAGGGGATAAGGGGTTGTAGGGGTTAAAATACAGGGCAGGGGAGCAGCAGGGGTTAATGAGATATTGGAATGCAGGGGTGGACAGGGAGCAAAGGTTAATTATAGGGATTGGTGGCAGTTAATGCAGGGCAGGGGAGCAAGGGTTAATGCAGGGGTTTATAGGGCAGGGGTTATTGATGGTTAATTGTTGTGGTATAGGGAGGTAAGGGTTAATCGTTGGTGTTATAGGGTGGCAGAGCGGGGGTTAATGATACTTAATTGCTTGTTGTCCTGGGATGATCCTTGCTTCCAGATGCTTGTCTCGCTTAGGAATAATTCTCTTGTATCAGGCTGCATGGCTAAACTGAAGAGTGCAGTGCTGCTTGACTATTTAAATCCGGCAGCGCTCGCTTCCGTGCAGCCCACGCTGTGGCATGTGCGCACGCCACAGGCAAGGACACGTGGGCCGGCGCGGCACTATTACATTAACGCACCGGCCTGCGCATCCCTGCATGCGCCAGGTGGAATGTGCAGGCTGCTGCCAGGTGGGGGAATGCTTGGATTCTCCCACCTGTAAAGTACCTGTACACCCCAGGTACTGTAATTATCGCAGCTGGGGTGGTAACAAAGACAGGGGAACATCTGTTCCCCTATTTGTTATGTTAAACATCTCCAGCACTGCTGGAAATGTTTAACTGAAAGCAAAAAAGATCTTAATGATCCCTTGCCTTTTTAAGTGACCCAAAGCTGGACATAATTGTCCAGCCATCTGGTGTCATTCCCCCCCCCCCGCCCCCCCCCGTAGGAGAGTAGGAGGATTAGGCTGGGGGGGGGGCACCCGGATTAGGGTCATTCTCCGGCCAGCAATATATAAGTATATACATCTATATAGATACTTGGGGCATATCTACATACTGTAATGGATCGTCTCTTTTCAGGGGGTCACACTCACAGATATCTTCGCAGACACGATTATAATGTCCAAACTCTTGATTTATTTCAGACACTTTAGCAAACACTTTAGCAAAGCACAGGTTAAGAAGTCGCAGCTTCAACTTATCACATGTGACATCCACACAAAATAACTAAACACATAAGCGGGCAAATTTACGGCAGCAAGTCCATCAGTCCCAGCTGTCACTATGGCCTCACACTCAGTGAGAACTACCTCATTAACCGCATGTCTGTCCAGCATATTTATCAGTTTATTTATCTTAGGTTTCCATATTGTGCTACCTCTTACCCGGGCCATCATAGGGTCTCAAATTTTTGCCACCCCATGCCTAGCATTGGTCACAGGCATTTTGGGCAACCCAACAACCTTCTCCCCTGCAAAGTCCTGCAAGGGAACCGTAACAGGCTTACCCGCCTGTTTAGACCCTGCGTTTTCTCCAATGTCACTTCCGAGACAGTTCCTCACCTCAGTGATTTATCACTCACCGTCCCAGCAGGTATCCCCTGCTGCCGGCTCACTGTCACTGGGTCTGTCACATAATTAATAACAGGAACGATCTTACCCAGCGATGTCACGGGTTTGGCAGTCCCAGAATCCAAGGATACTCCAGGATCCTCCATTGCAAAATCACCTGCAGCATCCTGACTGCAGTGGTTACTACGAGAAACACCTTGACTCCATCCTCCTTCCAGATGTGGAGTCATACTCTCGGGAGACCTGTCCTTGGGATCTCCAGCCACAGAATATGAGCCACTTGCTCCGCTCCATAACTGCTGCGTAGCTGCACGCTGTTGTGGTTGGTTGCCCTTAGCAACAGCCTCGCAGATCCTCAGCACATCCTCTCTAGGACTCTGTCTCCACTGGTAGGGAACATTGGACTTCCTGAAAGCTGAACCGCTCTCCCCCTCTTTATCTTGCAACGGCAAAGCACAGTTTAAGAAGTCGCAGCTTCAACTTATCACGTGTGACATCCACACAAAATAACAAACCCTTGCCCGGCTAGGCTCTAACTAAACACATAAGCGTATCCCTGACTCACCTAGAGAGCCCTGCTCACACCTGGAACACAAATACGGCTTTCCTCAGCCATTCAGTCCAGCAACCTCCAGGCTGTGACACTTCAATACCTTTTGGGGGATTGTGGGCCAGTAGTCCTCCCGACTCTGGCCTCGCGATCCTTGTTTCACAGGCGTCACTGCGTCACCCAAAGTTCAGGCTATCGCCTAGCCTCGTGGCCCCTCAGCCCACCCGGCTAAGACCACTCACACAGAGCCTCACCAGGACTCTGCTTCACAAGACACTCCACAGTGAGACACAACCAAGATCCAGTAGCAGGATTAAATAGGATCCCTGGAAATGAGCATGCCCTAAGTCCCAGACTGGAGCATGTGGAACAGGCACCCACCCAACATATATATATACACACACACATGCACCAACCTGGGGCAGTATTTGGGCACAGTTATATAAGTATATATATATATATATATATATATATATATATATATATACACACACAAAGACAATTGGAGCATATCCATATGTACTGTGTGTGTATATATATATATATATATATATATATATAGACATACACATACATATATATGTATATCCTGGGGACAATGCATATCTGTATATACACCCAAATGCTGGGCCCATATAGGCATATCCTCATTAGCCATTTAGGGCAAATATATATACAGTCATGTGAAAAAATTAGGACACCCTTTGAACGCATGTGGTTTTTTGTAACATTTTTAATAAAAGGTTATTTCATCTCCGTTTCAACAATACAGAGAGATTAAAGTAATCCGACTAAACAAAGAAAACTGAAGAAAAGTCTTTTCAAGATCTTCTGTAAATGTCATTCTACAAAAATGCCTATTCTAACTGAGGAAAAAGATAGGACACCCTTGCCCCTAATAGCGAGTGTTACCTCCTTTGGCTGAAATAACTGCAGTGAGACGGTTCTTGTAGCCATCTACCAGTCTTCGACATCGGTCTGAGGAAATTTTACCCCACTCCTCAATGCAGAACTTTTTCAGCTGTGAGATGTTTGAGGGGTTTCTTGCACGTACAGCCCTTTTCAAGTCACCCCACAGCATCTCAATGGGATTCAAATCTGGACTTTGACTTGGCCATTCCAGGACTCTCCATTTCTTCTTTTTCAGCCAATCTTTGGTTGATTTACTAGTATGTTTTGGGTCATTGTCATGTTGCATGGTCCAGTTCCGCTTCAGCTTTAATTTTCTAACTGATGGTCTCACATGTTCTTCAAGCACCTTCTGATACACAGTAGAATTCATCGTGGATTCTATGATGGTGAGCTGACCAGGTCCTGCTGCAGCAAAGCAGCCCCAAACCATGACACTTCCACCTCCATGCTTCACAGTTGGTATGAGGTTCTTTTCTTGGAATGCTGTGTTTGGTTTACGCCAAACATGTCCTCTGCTGTTGTGTCCAAATAATTCAATTTTGGACTCATCTGTCCAAAGAACATTATTCCAGAAGTCCTGGTCTTTGTCAACTTTATCTCTGGCAAATGTCAGTCTGGCCTCGATGTTTCTCTTGGAAAGCAAAGGTTTCCTCCTTGCACACCTCCCATGCAAGTTAAACTTGTACAGTCTCTTTCTGATTGTAGAGGCATGTACTTCTACATCAACAGTAGCCAGAGCCTGCTGTAGTTCTCGAGATGACACTTTAGGGTTTTTGGAGACCTCTTTTAGCATCTTGCGGTCTGCTCTTGGGGTGAACTTGCTGGGGCGACCAGTCCTGGGCATGTTGGCAGTTGTTTTGAAAGCCCTCCACTTGTAGACTATCTTCCGGACAGTGGAATGGCTGATTTCAAAATCTTTTGAGATCTTTTTAAATCCCTTCCCAGACTCATAGGCTGCTACAATCTTTTTTCTGAAGTCCTCTGACAGCTCTTTTGCTCTCACCATGGTGCTCACTCTCACTTCAACAGTCAGGAGCACACCAAACTAAATGTCTGAGGTTTAAATAGGGCAAGCCTCATTCAACATGCAGAGTAACGATCTACTAATTATGTGCACCTGGTGTGATATACCTGTGTGAGATCTGAGCCAATTTAAGAGGGAATACATGTGAGGGTGTCCTATCTTTTTCCTCAGTTAGAATAGGCATTTTTGGAGAATGACATTTACAGAAGATCTTGAAAAGACTTTTCTTCAGTTTTCTTTGTTTAGTTGGATTACTTTAATCTCTCTGTATTGTTGAAACGGAGATGAAATAACCTTTTATTAAAAATGTTACAAAAAACCACATGCTTTCAAAGGGTGTCCTAATTTTTTCACATGACTGTATATATATATAGTAAGGGATCGCCTCTTATTTGGGGGTCATTCTCACAGATACGCCTTTAGGACACCAGGTTTCAGGTCCAAACAGTGTATTTATTGTTCAACACCAGCAACAATAAAATGACAAAATAATAAACACTCGCCCGTCCAGGCTCTAACTAAACATAAAGTTTCCTGACTCACCTAGGTCCCAGTTCACACCCTGTGAACTTGTGCGGCTTTGTCAGCCAATGTCCCACAGCCTCCTGGCTGTACAGAGCACAGTACGCCCACTGTCTCCAGTTCAGTATTTCTTGTGGGGGATTGGGGCTCAGTAGTCTGCCTGACTATGGCCCTGCGACCCTCCCAGGCGTCGCTGCGTCCCCCAACTCCAGGCTATCTCACAGCCTTGTGGTCCCTCAGCCTTGCCCAGCTGAGACCACACAGACAGAGCCTCCAGGCCTCTGTCCACAGGTAACACACTACCCCCTTTCTGACACTCTGGGAGGTGTTTTGTGCCAGGCTGATTACCTCCAGCTTCTCTCACCTGTGGTGGAACAGGGGTGTGGACCGAACTATCCACCCCTTCCTTGCCTCTAACCTGAGTGAGACCTGTCACTGTCTCACAATATATATATATATATATATATATATATAATGTATGTATATATGCAAAAGTTAGACATATACAGGGAGTGCAGAATTATTAGGCAAGTTGTATTTTTGAGGATTAATTTTATTATTGAACAACAACCATGTTCTCAATGAACCCAAAAAAACTCATTAATATCAAAGCTGAATATTTTTGGAAGTAGTTTTTAGTTTGTTTTTAGTTTTAGCTATTTTAGGTGACTATTACTGTGCATAATTATTAGGCAACTTAACAAAAAACAAATATATACCCATTTCAATTATTTATTTTTACCAGTGAAACCAATATAACATCTCAACATTCACAAATATACATTTCTGACATTCAAAAACAAAACAAAAATAAATCAGTGACCAATATAGCCACCTTTCTTTGCAAGGACACTCAAAAGCCTGCCATCCATGGATTCTGTCAGTGTTTTGATCTGTTCACCATCAACATTGCGTGCAGCAGCAACCACAGCCTC